>NC_091432.1:0-326250 GCF_964237555.1 Oryctolagus cuniculus | reverse complement strand
CCACCACCGACACCGCCTCCCCTCCCCCGCCGCGTCTCCTGCTCCTGCCTGGCTGTGCCGGAGTTAAATGGCTGAGAAACAGATCAGGTCAGCAGCAACCCCCAGCCCCCCCCCCCCGCCCCAGGCCCCATCTGTGGTCGGGGGGCAGTCCTGACGGCCCCCTGCCCACACAGCCTGCCCGCCAAGCTCATCAACGGCGGCATCGCCGGCCTGATCGGGGTCACCTGCGTGTTCCCCATCGACCTGGCCAAGACGCGGCTGCAGAACCAGCAGAATGGCCAGCGCATGTACTCCAGCATGTGAGTGCCCGGCGGCCGGGGGCAGCTCCGCCCCTCCCTCATTCTTGGAAAGGGAGAACCCTCCTGGGGCAGGGCAGGGGCCCCAGGTCACCCCCTCCCCTTGGCTGCAGGTCCGACTGTCTCATCAAGACTATCCGCTCTGAGGGCTACTTCGGGATGTACCGGGGTGAGGCTCGGGACGCTCGGGACGGGGCAGCGTGCTGTGAGTGCTGTGTCCCCTGGGGCTGGCTGCACCTGCTGCTGGCAGTGGAGACTGGGATGAGGGAGGGGCCGGCCCGGGTTTATGGTAGCGGCTCCCGGCCGCTCACCTAGGCCTTACCCCCACCTGCCCTTGGTGCTGGTACTCCCCCCCCTCCGCCCTCTGGCACAGGCAGGAGCCCATCTGTGCCTAGAAACAAGGGGGGGCTGTGGCTGCAAAGCAGCTTAGGACACACTCGGAGCTGGGATTTGCCCAGAAGCCACGCAGCCCTGAGCCTTCGGCACTGGCGCACGGCCTCCCCAGGGCTCTGCCCCCACGGACCTGGACCTGTGTCCTACCAGTGCGAGCACCCGTGTTCCCCATGGAGGCCTCCCAGTGGGCTCTGGGCTCCCTGCTTCACTGCCCCATAGCAGAGAGACCAAAGCCAGAGGAAGGGGGCTAGCGGAAGGCCCGGCCCTGTCCCCACCAGTCCCGCCCCACCTGGCACAACCCAGGCCCAAATGTGGGTAAGAGGGCAGGAGGAGGCAGCCGAGAGCGGCTGGGATGGGGCTGTGCCAGCCGGAAGGCCGCGCTGGCTGCCAGCCTCCCAGCCCAGGCCACCGAGCGTGTCCACTGTGCCCCACCCCGTCTGAGCCCCGCGCGCCCACAGGAGCTGCCGTGAACCTGACCTTGGTCACCCCTGAGAAGGCCATCAAGCTGGCGGCCAACGACTTCTTCCGATATCAGCTCTCCAAAGACGGGTGAGGGGCTTGGGTGCCAGGGGACAGAGCAGGCCAGGGCTGAGGTCAGTGTAGCCAGCTGGGTGCCCCCCACCCGCCTGCAGGCCTCACCTGGACTGTTTGACCTTGTGGGGGCAGCCCCCCCACACACACACAGGGGCCCAGGGCCCCGCCCTCAGCCCCCAGGGCAGCCTCACCTGCAGTGGGAGGGACACTCGGCACCCCAGCTCCCTGCACGGGGCGTGTCCGAGGCTCAGTACCCCTCCCTGCCCCTGTGGCAGCAGCGTCTGTCTCACCTCTGGGGTAGGGAGCCTCCCCCTCCTCACGGGCCCCGCCCCTGCGTGACAGGCAGCCGCTGACCCTGCCTAAGGAGATGCTGGCGGGCTGTGGGGCTGGCACCTGCCAGGTGATCGTGACCACGCCCATGGAGATGCTGAAGATCCAACTGCAGGACGCGGGACGCCTCGGTGAGGGCGGGGCTTGCGCGGGGGGGGGCGGGGCGGCCGCCGGGGCCCCACCCCTCCCAAGGAGACTCAGCCGCCCCTGTGCCACCAGCCGCCCAGAGAAAGATACTGGCCGCCCAGGCGCAGCTCTCGGCCCAGCCCTCGGTGGAGGCCCAGGCTGCTCCCCGGCCCACGGCCGTCCAGCTCACCCGGGACCTGCTGCGGACCCGCGGCATCGCAGGCCTCTACAAGGGACTGGGGGCCACGCTGCTCAGGTTGGAGGGCCGGGCTGGTGGCAGGCGGCCGGGCCCCGCCCCCAGCCGCGCCGCCCCCGCCGCCAGCTTGCTGCCTCTCCACAGGGACGTCCCTTTCTCCGTCGTCTACTTCCCTCTCTTTGCCAACCTGAACCAGCTGGGCCGCCCGGCGACCGAGGAGAAGTCGCCCTTCTACGTGTCCTTCCTGGCCGGCTGCGTGGCCGGGAGCGCGGCCGCCGTGGCCGTCAATCCCTGCGATGGTCAGTAGGGGCCAGGGCGGGGTGCGCGGGCTCCCGGGCGGGGCTCCGGCGCTCACCCCCGCCTCTCTTAGTGGTGAAGACGCGGCTGCAGTCACTCCAGCGCGGCCTGAACGAGGACACCTACTCGGGCTTCCTGGACTGCGCCAGGTGCGCCGGGGCGGGGCGGGGCGGGGCGTGGGGGGCGGCGCCGGCCCTGGTCCTGACCTCCCCTCCCCCACAGGAAGATCTGGCGGCACGAGGGCCCCTCGGCCTTCCTGAAGGGCGCCTACTGCCGCGCGCTGGTCATCGCCCCCCTGTTCGGCATCGCGCAGGTGGTGTACTTCCTGGGCATCGCCGAGTCTCTGCTGGCGCTGCTGCAGCGTCCCCAGCCCTGAGCCCTCCCCCGGGGCGGGGGAGCTGGGAGGGGATGCAGGGTCCACGTGGGTGGCACACACCCAGGGCTTCGCCTGCCCAACCTTTGGGATCAACGTCTTATTTATGTAGAAAATGCGGAGATTCTTACATTCCTCAAGCCAGCCCCTGCCCCAGTCCTGTGCCGGCTTGAAGGCCCCCGGGGACGGAGCTGGTCTCTGGGCTGGGGGCTCCCAGGCCTGGGCTGGGCAGACTGGACCCCACCCCCTCCAGTCCACCGCCTCTCATCTCTGAGGCCCTCCTGGTCCACGGAGGGGATCCATACAAATCTATTTATTGAGTCTGCTGCGCCCACGTGGCTCTGCCATCTTCCCGTCCGTCCGTCCGTCCGTCTGGCCTGCCGGCCGGCCCTGCTGCCTAGCTCACGTCGGCCTGGCCAGCATTGGGGGGGAGCCACACCCACCCTGTGGGACCCACACGTTGTGAGGGGTGGGTGATTGGGGAGCAGGTCCCGCCCACCAGCCCTCAGCTGGCCTGGCCCCGTGGGGCCCGGGTGCTGTCAGGCTGTCCAGAGAAGCCCCGCCCGGCCCCTCTTGCTGCATCTCCTGCAGACCTCTCCTGAGACACCCCCGTCCCTGCCCTGGGATTGGTCGGCCGGAGAGCAAGCAGGAAGACCAGCGGCCGGGCTGCCCTCCCCCAGGGTCCACTGCTCTTGGGACCTCTGCCGGAGGCCCCTGGCCACCCCCAGACCCCCAGACGCTGGGTGGAGGCCTCTCCCCGCCCGTCCCTGCCATGTGAATGTGTTGGTGATTGATCTGACGTGCTGGTGCTGTGTTCCCAGACTGGGCGCCCCAGGCCCTCCCCCACCCCGTGACACTACCTGGGCTCAGTTCTCGGTTTCCCCGTCACCTCCGTACCTTGGAAGCTGTGCTGCTGCTTACAGATTATATTTTTTTTTCCTTTGAAGAGTTTTAAAAGTAATTTTTTGTGTCTTGTCATGTAAGAGGATAAATAAATATTCTACCTAGATGCCTCTCTGGGAGTCTGTTTGGGGGAGGGGCCGGGATGCTGGGCGGCCGCCTGCGCTAAGCCTCGCCCCGGCCGGGGGCGGAGCCGCGGTGGCCGCGAGGGGCGGGCGCTGAACCTGCGGCCCCGCCCCTCGCTGGTCTTCTGCCCGGGCGCGGTGCATTGTGGGCATCTCCCAGGCTCTCCGCACCGCACCGCATCGCATCGCATCGCATCGCCTGGGCAGCCGCCGCCCGCCGTCCAGAGGGAACGCAGCGCCGCGGTGCGAGGCCCGCAGGACGGCGTAAGGCGGGGGGCTCGCGGGTGGGCGGGGGGGGCCGAGTGTGGTGCCTGGGGGTGCAAGCCTGCCTGGTGCTCTCCTGAGCACCGTGGCTCTGGGAGGGGGAAGAAGCGGCTGGGAGGTGAGAGGGCTCAGAAATAAGGGAGGGGGAGACCACTGCCCGCTGCGCATGTGATGCCCAGCGGCTGGCACCCCCCTGCCGGGGGCGCTGGGGGTGGGAAAGGGAGGCCCTCGCTCCCTGGGATGCGGGGCAGTGGCT
The DNA here is from genome assembly GCF_964237555.1 of Oryctolagus cuniculus. Classification (NCBI taxonomy): domain Eukaryota; kingdom Metazoa; phylum Chordata; class Mammalia; order Lagomorpha; family Leporidae; genus Oryctolagus; species Oryctolagus cuniculus. The sequence continues at coordinate 322,160 of NC_091432.1, read as the reverse complement.
GGTCCTCTCCCCGGACACCCTCCTCACGCGGTGACCTTCAGATGACCTTCAGTGAGGTCACTGCATCAGGCCCGGGGTGGGGAACCTGAGCGGCAGCCTCGTCACTGGCTCCCTCTTCCTTCCCGGCTGGGGGACCCCTCAGCCTTCCCCCAGGGGAGACAGGCGGCCCCAGGTCTCCAGGCAGGCGGCTGGGCCTGGGGTGCTGTCCCCGCCCTCACCTGGGCCGCTGAGAATCTGGGCGAGGCCCAGCCCATCCTGCACCTGGCCTGCAGGCTTGTTCTGGGGACACCTGCGTCCCCAAGGCAAGCACTGCCCCGGGGCAGCAAGGACTCAGTGTCCTTGAGCTGCCTGCAGAGGGGACCTCCAGGGAGCAGTCTCAGTGCCACCTCCAGGTCCTTGCAGTCCCACTCCCAACCCCAGCAGCCGCCTGCAGCCGGCCCCGCCCTGCCCTTCCCCACCTGGGCTGAGTGCGCAGGCCGGATTCTTCCCCCTCGGTGCCTCCCTGCCCTGCGCCGGCGGCAGGGGCGTAGCCCAGATCTGCAGGAGGGCCCTGTCTGCCCACCTGCGGCCAGCCAGAGGGCAGGAGCTGGTGGAGGCCAGACCAGCAAGAGGAGGGTCTGACACCCACAGGAAGCTCCCTAGAGGGGACTCCTGGGGGGACCATGAGCCAGGCAGGGGTGGGGGCGCCCAGGAGCGGAGCCTTGCCCACCCCCTCCCTGGTGTCTGCCTGCAGGCCCGTACCATGCTCAGGGACCAGCCGCGCTGACCGCCTGCCTGTCCCACACGCCCAGCAGCCCCACCTGCCATGGAGTCCAGAGGGAAGGGAACCAGCAGCCCCAAGCCCGACACGAAGGTGCCCCAGGCTGCCACTGAGGCCAAGGCCCCCCCAGCCACCGACGGAAAAGCTCCCTCCGCCAAGCCCGTGAAGAAGGAGGCCCAGACGGAGAGGCAGGAGCGGCCGGCAGCCCCTGCCCCCGCGCCAGCCAAGGCAGACCCCGCCCTCCTCAACAACCACAGCAACCTGAAGCCGGCCCCCGCCGCCCCCGCCGCTCCCGCCGCGCCCGGCAGTCCCGACGCAGCCCCAGAGCCCAAGGGTCCCGGGGATGGGGCCGAAGAGCACGCATCCACCTGCGGGGGCCCCGGGGGCCGAGGGCCCTGGCCCTTGGAGAACTTGACCCCCTTGCTGGTGGCCGGGGGTGTGGCCGTGGCAGCCGTGGCCCTGGTTCTTGGAGTGGTCTTTTGGGCCCGGAAAAAATGATGCCCGGTGCCCAGCTCGGGGCCGGGAGCCACTTTCTGTACAGAGCTGGAGGGCAGTGCATGCAAGGCCTCACCGTCACACATCCGTGTACACACGCACACACACGCACACGCACTCCCCAGCCCCGCCCCCGGCTGCACAGCCCTAGGGCCGTGGAGAAGGATGGGGCATTAAAGGGCGTGGTGTCTCATTCTCCCCACTCCTGCTCTCTGTGTGCAGCTGGGCGGGACACGGGGGGCTGACCGGAGGCGGCCTCCGCCAGTCCCTGGCCGGGCTCTGCCCAGGGCACCTCTCCCAGCTTGTGCCCGGGAGCCCCTGGGGCTGGGACTGCCTCACCCCCTGCCCAGAGTGGCGACTGTCCTGGGGGCAGCCGAGAGCCCCAGGGAGGGGAGGACCCTGAGGACCCCGCCCCCAGCTCCGCGAGGGCCCCTCCCATCTGCTTCCAGCGCCCCCTGTCTAACAAGCGTATAAATGCAATAATACCGGTAGAGTAGAACCATTTGGCGGGCGAGCGACACCCGTGCTCGGCCCCATCCTGCCTGCAGGGAGACTCTGGCCCTCGGCCCTGTGGCAGAGGGCTGGCTCTGTGGGAGCGAGGTGTGCCCACATCTGGGTGGTGGCCGTGGGCACCCCGGGCCCGAGGAGAGGCCGAGTCTGAAATAAACTCTGTTATCCGAAGGCTGGGCTGGCGTCTCACCCTGCACTCGGGTAGGGGGTAGGGGGTGGGGGCCGTGAGGCCCAGGTGGGGGCGTCTCACCTGCACTGGGAGGGGCGGGGCTTCCATGGGGGAATGAGGAAGGCACAGATGCCCATGCTGGGCTTTCCAGGGACAGGTGGGGGAGCCCCAGGTCCCCTGGCCGGCCCCCTGCCGCCCCAATGCCCCTGAGCCTGATGGGCTGACTCGCAGACCCTCAGCCTTCCCGGGAGCCCTCACACCAGAGGGACACTGAGCAGTGGGGCCATGGGATCGGGGACGGGGGCCTCATTCCAGGAGGGGCCCTGCTGTCGGCCTCTCAGCACCTCTCCCTGGAGGCACGCAGGCCCCCAAGCCCACCCCAAGCAGCCTCCAGCTGACCAGGCCTCCATGTAGCCCCAGAAGTGCTGTGGGCTCTCCTGGGCACCTTCCCCTAGACCTGCTCTACTTCCCGCGGGCCCTGCTTGTGCCCACCCCCACCCAGAGACACAGCCCACATCCGTCTCTGGGCCCCCAACCCAGGCCCAGATGGGGTCAGCACCCATGGTGCACCTGCTGCCCCGTCCCAGAACACCCCTCCAAACCTCCATTTTTGTCCATATACGTATAAAGATTTATTTGAGAAGCAGAGTTAGAGAGAGAGAGGTCTTCCATCACTGGTTCACTCCCCAGTTGGTCGCAACGGCCGGAGCTGCGCCAAGCCAAAGCCAGGAGCCAGGAGCTTCCTCGGGGTTTCCCACACGAGGGCAGGGGCCCAAGGACCTGGGCCATCCCCCACTGCTTTCCCAGGCCAGAGCAGAGCTGGATCGGAAGTGGAGCAGCCGGGACTCAGACTGGTGCTCATGTGGGATGCCAGTGCCGCAGTCAGAGGCTTGACCCACTACACCACAGCGCCAGTCCCTGTCCACATGTTTTTTTAAGATTTATTTTATTTATTTGAGAGACAGAGATCTTCCACCAACTGGTTCACTCCCCAAATGCATCAGCCAGGGCTGTGCCAGGCCGAAGTCCGGAGCCAGGAGCTCCTTCCGGGTCCCCCACATGGGTGCAGGGGCCCCAGCTCTGGCCATCATCGGCTGCCTTCCCAGGCCACCAGCAGGGAGCTGGACTGAACAGATGCTCTGATTGGGATGCCGGTTCACAAGCAGTGGGGTCACCTGCTGCACCTTCGCGCCGGCCGCTGCAGCCTCTTAACCTCTGCACCCCCTGCCACCGGCAAGTCCAGGAGGCCGCCGGCCGCGCAGGGAGCAGGGTGCAGGGCACAGGGCGCATGCGTGGCTCCAGCTTCCAGCTCACCAGCCCCTCCCAATCCCGCCATCCCGGCAGGCAGGCAGACAAGCTGTTGCTGGGCGTCCGGAGAGGGGGCGGCTGAGTCCCCCGGCGGCCGGCCCTGGGCGCTGCGGCCCTGGCAGAGTCTGAAGGGTGCTGCGGCTGTGCCGGCCTCGCGGGGCCCCTGCGGCACTGGGAGCAGAACAGCACTTGTTTTGTTTATTTTTTGTCTCCTAGTTGTTCACCCACCTGAGAGAGAGCATCGCTGGCTGGCTCACTCCCCAAATGCCTGCGAAGGCTGCGGCTGGGCCAGGACTCGAACCCGGCACTCGGGAGCAGCACAGGCGCCAGCCTGGCCCCCGCACCAACACCTGCCCGCTCCCCTCCTTTTTAGGGCTGAAGAAAGCAACATCCCAGGAAGAATGGGGGGGGGTGCCCGTTCACGTCCCGGACGCGGGGACGCACGCTCAGCCGCCCGTGCACCCTGCACTCACACGGACTGCCTGCCACCTGGGCCGCGACTGCGTCTTTCCCGCCAGGACGCCCCAGGGCCCCGTGCACCCCCCGCCCGGACACGGGTCCCATCCTCTGCCTCCTGGCACGGCCCACCCTGAGCTGGCCGCCTGCCCCTGCCCGAGACCCCTTCCTCACGTCACTGCACAGCGGCCTTGTTTCTCCGACTTGGCGTCATTCCCAGAGACCCTCCTAAGAGGGTCTTGGGGCCGCCCAGGGCTTTTTTTTTTTTTTTTTTTTGGATTTATTTAGGGGCCTGTGTTGTGGCACAGCAGTCAAGCTGCCACCAGGACACTCGCACCCCACATGGGCGCCGGTTCCGATCCTGCTCCCTGCTGATGGCCAGGGAAAGCAGCGGAAGATGGGACAAGGGCTTGGCCCCTGCGCCCCGTGGGAGACCGGATGGAGCTCCTGGCTTTGGCCTGGCCTGGCCCTGGCCACTGTGGTCATCTGGGCAGTGGACCAGTGGCTGGAAGGCTGCCAGGTCCCAGGCCTGCCTCCACATTTTTTTTTAAGCAGGGAGCTGGATTGAGGCGGCCAGGGCCCACACTGGGGCTCCTGTGGGATGCCGGTGTCACAGCGTGGCTCAGCCCACTGTACCACGGGGCCGGCCCTCGAGAAAGAGTTTTCATTATTCTACCCCAGAACTACTCACGGGTAAGGTCTACGCAAGCGTCAATGTAAAAAGCACACAGTGCACAAAGCAAAGGCCGAAAAACTCGGAGCCGAGGGGGGGCCCCAGGGCAGCTGCACCCCCACCCGGCCCCCTGCCTCCTCCTCACACCCACCCCTCCCCCACACCTGGGACACCTGCCCCAGTGCTCAGGCCCTGCCCCTGCCCCTGCCCAGGGCGAGACCCACGTGTGGGGGTTGCCATTCACTGCCTGGTGTCCCTGCCCCTGCCTGAACCCATCCACACGGCACCCCCCCACCCCCACCTAATCCCATCCACACGGCACCCCCCACCCCCACCCGATCCCGTCCACACGGCACCCCCCACCCCCACCTGATCCTGTCCACACGGCACCCCCCAACCTCCACCTGATCCCGTCCACACGGCACCCCCCACCCCCACCTGATCCCGTCCACATGGCACCCCCCCACAGGCACCCCCCACCCCCACCTGATCCCGTCCACACGGCACCCCCCACCCCCACCTGATCCCGTCCACACGGCACCCCCCACCCCCACCTGATCCCGTCCACACGGCACCCCCCACCCCCACCTGATCCCGTCCACACGGCACCCCCCACCCCCACCTGATCCCGTCCACACGGCACCCCCCACCCCCACCTGATCCCGTCCACACGGCACCCCCCCACCCCCACCTGATCCCGTCCACATGGCACCCCCCCACAGGCACCCCCCCCACCCCCACCTGATCCCGTCCACACGGCACCCCCCCACCCCCACCTGATCCCGTCCACACGGCACCCCCCCACCCCCACCTGATCCCGTCCACACGGCACCCCCCCACCCCCACCTGATCCCGTCCACATGGCACCCCCCCACAGGCACCCCCCCCACCCCCACCTAATCCCATCCACACGGCACCCCCCACCCCCACCTGATCCCGTCCACACGGCACCCCCCCACCCCCACCTGATCCCGTCCACACGGCACCCCCCCACCCCCACCTGATCCCGTCCACACGGCACCCCCCACAGGCACCCTCCCACCCCCACCCCCCACGCCACAGGCCCAGGGAGGACTCTCCTCTCCTGGTCCAGGTGCCCACATCCGGGATACCTGGTTGCTAAGGCATCTCAGTGAGGGAAGTTCCTGGGAAGGCGGCGCTGGGCGGACAGCGCCTACTGCTGCCCAGGGGCTCTGAGGGAGGGCGAGGAGCAGGCAGGGGCCACCGGTCCAGGGAGGCCTCACCCAGAGACCGGAGGTGCTCCCCACCCCTGGATCCCAGCACAGCAAGGGCGAGAGACAGAAACCAGACCATGCAACCTCTGGTGCACCCCTCGGCCCTGACACAGCAGAGCCCTGGTGCCCCCGCCCAAACCTGCTCCAGCACCCGGGTCCTGAGTAGCCTGCGAGTGACCCCAGCCCCACACCGGGTCCTGAGTACCTTGAGGATGACCCCAGCCCCCACACCCCAGTCCTGAGTAGCCCGCGGATGACCCCCAGCCCCACACTGGGTCCTGAGTAGCCCGCGGGTGACCCCAGCCCCACACTGGGTCCTGAGTAGCCCGCGGGTGACCCCAGCCTCACACCGGGTCCTGAGTAGCTTGAGGATGACCCCAGCCCCACACTGGGTCCTGAGTAGCCCGTGGGTGACCCCAGCCCCACACCCCAGTCCTGAGTAGCCCGCGAATGACCCCAGCCCCACACCGGGTCCTGAGTAGCCCATGGATGACCCCCAGCCCCACACCGGGTCCTGAGTAGCCCATGGATGACCCCCAGCCCCACACTGGGTCCTGAGTAGCTTGAGGATGACCCCAGCCCCACACCCCAGTCCTGAGTAGCCTGAGGATGACCCCAGCCCCACACCGGGTCCTGAGTAGCCCGTGGGTGACCCCAGCCCCACACCCCAGTCCTGAGTAGCCCGCGAATGACCCCAGCCCCACACCGGGTCCTGAGTAGCCCGCGGATGACCCCAGCCCCACACCGGGTCCTGAGTAGCCCGCGGATGACCCCAGCCCCACACCCCAGTCCTGAGTAGCCAACGGATGACCCCAGCCCCACACCCCAGTCCTGAGTAGCCTGAGGATGACCCCAGCCCCACACCGGGTCCTGAGTAGCCCGTGGGTGACCCCAGCCCCACACCCCAGTCCTGAGTAGCCCGCGAATGACCCCAGCCCCACACCGGGTCCTGAGTAGCCCGCGGATGACCCCAGCCCCACACCGGGTCCTGAGTAGCCCGCGGATGACCCCAGCCCCACACCCCAGTCCTGAGTAGCCAACGGATGACCCCAGCCCCCACGCCCCAGTCCTGAGTAGCCTGAGGATGACCCCAGCCCCACACCCCAGTCCTGAGTAGCCCGCGGATGACCCCCAGCCCCACACTGGGTCCTGAGTAGCCCGCGGGTGACCCCAGCCCCACACCCCAGTCCTGAGTAGCCCGCGGGTGACCCCAGCCCCCACGCCCCAGTCCTGAGTAGCCTGAGGATGACCCCAGCCCCACACCCCAGTCCTGAGTAGCCTGAGGATGACCCCAGCCCCACACCCCAGTCCTGAGTAGCCCACGGATGACCCCAGCCCCCATGCCCAGGTCCTGAGTAGCCCGCGGGTGACCCCAACCCCACACCGGGTCCTGAGTAGCCCATGGATGACCCTAGCCCCCAGACCCCAGTCCTGAGTAGCCCGCGGGTCACACCCCAGTCCTGAGTAGCCGCGGATGACCCCAGCCCCCACGCCCAGGTCCTGGCAGGGGACTGCCCAGCAGGTGCAGGCCTTCATCACCCAGGCCCGGGACTCTTCCCAAGAGGCGCCCCACGGCCGGGCCGCTGGCTGCAGACCTGTGTGGGCCCCAGGACCCCCCTGTGCTTTGCCCAGCTGCCCAGAGCAGACCTGGTCATGTCCAGGTGTGTCCAGTCCCTTGGCCCTAAGCAGCACCTGCACCTCACCTGGGGGCAGGGGCCACGGGGCCGGCCACCAGAATGGGAGGGGCCCCGCCTGCAGCCGCTGGGGCCAGTGCACTCCAGGGCTTGCCCAGGCCTCTCCCCAGGGGTCACAAGATTGCCCAGGGCTGCAGCAGAGGCCGCTGGGCCCTCCATGCCCCCAGCATGGTCCTCAGAGCCCCTTGGCCTCCTCAGTCCGCCAGCCCAGGCCGTACTGAATGCCCGTTAGCCGGCAGAACCCCCACCCAGCAGCTTCAGATCCGCCGGGCCCCAAACCCAGACCCTTGACGCGGGACACCCCCAGCAGCCCGGCCAGAACCCGGTCGTCTGCCCACTGTCCTGGGAGGCGGAGCCCACTCGCCCCTGCCCACCCCCCTGGACGCCTGCGGAAAAGCCCCTACCCCTCAGGTGCACAACCTGCGCGGTTACCTGCCCGGACTCAGGAGGCGCCCCCGGGGCAGGGACCCGCGCCCACGGGAAAGGACCCTCGTGCACGGGGCAGGCACCCCTGGCCGGCGCTGGCTGGAGGAGCCCATGGCCAAGTTAGGGACAGGAAAGGGGGAACAGAGCTCCCGCAGTGACCAGCACCAGGTGCGGGCCGGGGTCTCCTCGAGTCTGCGGGCATCCGGCCGGGGAGCGCTCTCTCGCCGCTCTCCGGAGCAATCCCCGCCCCCAAGCCAGGGCAGCCGCGGGCCCTCGGAGCAGCGGAGAGAGCGGCCCGCTACGCGCCCAGACCCCCAGCCCCAGGACGGACACCGCCCCGTGAAGAAGGCGACGGCGCATGCGCCCAGCCGCGGCCCCGCCCCGAGCTCGTACCCCTCCGGGAGCGCGCGCCCGAGCGCCCAGCCCCTCGGCGCATGCGCACGCACGCCCCCGCCGCCATGGCTGCCGAGAGGCTCCCGAGCCGGCCCGCCTGTCTTCTGGTGGCCAGCGGAGCCGCGGAAGGTGGGGTCGCGGGCCGCGGGCGGCCGCTCGCCGGGAGGCGCGGGCCGGGGTCCTGGGGGCGGCCCTCTGCGGCCCTGCTGCCCGCGCCTGAGGGGTCTCCCAGGAAAGGCCCCCGGCGGCCGCAGCGTCGGTGGCCAGCGCTGGGGCCGGGCCGCCCAGGCTACCCGAGACCCTCGTCCTGCAGGTGTGTCCGCCCAGTCCTTCCTCCACTGCTTCTCGCTGGCCAGCGCCGCCTTCAACCTGCAGGTGGCCACGCCCGGGGTGAGTTCCGCCAGCGCCCCGGGGTCCCGGCCCCAGGCGGCTGGGGTGACCCCTGGGCTGGCTCGGCCGAGGGCGCCTCTGTGGCTTTTTGTTGCCTGTGGGGGCGGGCGTGGCCGTGGCCCTCAGGCGTGGACGGCTCCTAGGAGGGCCGCGTTGTGCGTCTGTGGCTGCGCAGGCTGGGACTGAGGACTGTGGGGTCAGGGGTGTGGCAGAGCCCGCAGGACCCCGGGCTGTGTCCACTCGCGTGTGGGACTGCCCTGGGCCGCCACACACAGGGCCCCCTCTGCCCGAGGGCCTCAGCCGACCCGGGATGACCAGCGCTCGCCTTGCGTGGGCAGGGGAAGGCCGTGGACTTCGTGGATGTGACCGAGAGCAACGCGCGCTGGGTGCAGGACTTCCGCCTCAAGGCCTACGCCAGCCCTGCCAAACTCGAGTCCATCGACGGTGGGCGGAGGGCGTCCCCCGGGGGAGGGAAGCGAGGGGAGCCTGGCCCTGCCCCCCCCCGGCGGCCGTGCTGGGGCTGACCGCGGTCTCCTCCCAGGCGCCAGGTACCACGCCCTGCTGATCCCCAGCTGTCCCGGGGCCCTGGCCGACCTGGCCAGCAGCGGGTCCCTGGCCCGCGTCCTACGGCATTTCCACTCTGAGAGCAGTAAGTGGCCCCGGGGCCCGGGCGGGTGACAGAGTGGCCCGGGCTCGGTGGGGCTGGGGGGGGTGATGAGCTGGGGCCGGCACTCATGAGGACAGTGTGAAGGGTGTGGGGCCTCCCACGGTGTCCCCGCAGCACCTGGGGATGGCAAATAGGCCCACCGGACCCCCTCAGCCTCCCTGGGTCCCCCTACACTTCCACTGGCCCCCCTAGACCCCCGAAGCTTCCCAGGACCCCCAAGGCCCCCCTGGATCCCTGCAGCCCCCTAGACCCCCGTGGCCTCCTGGACCCTTGTGACCTACTGGACACGCGCAGCTTCTTGGGACCTCCGTGGCCCCCCTCTGGCCTCCCTGGATCCCCACAGCCTCGTGGGACCCCACTGGCCCCCGTGGGTGTTTCTGGGCCACCAAACCCTGCAGGCCTGGGCTCTGAGCAGGCCCCTCCCGAGCACCTGCTGGGTGTTTCCTGGGGGGGGGTCCGGGCCTCAGGCCTCCCCCTCGCTGCTTTCAGAGCCCATCTGTGCCGTGGGCCACGGTGTCGCCGCCCTGTGCTGTGCCACCAACGAGGACAGATCCTGGGTGTTCCGGGGCTACAGCCTGACGGGGGTGAGTGCCTCCCGCCCGCCCCGCCCTGGGGCTGCCCGTCCCATGGGGTGGGGGCTGTGCGCCTGCCGCTGCACACGGCCCCTCCAGCAAGAGTGGGCGCCTCGCTCAGGGGCTGTGAGGGGTCTGGCGCGGCTGAATGACAGCCTGGGGCGAGGACGGGGTCTCCACCTGCCCGGGCCCGCTGGCTATGGGGTCGGAGGGAGAGGCCCCGAGGTGGGCGGCAGTGCAGCCTGTGACTGGCTGCCTCCCGCCACCCCAGTTCAGCCGTCCTCCCTCCCTGTGGGACCCCCCCCCCAGCCTGGCCTGACTCGGCCCCGTCTGGCGTGTGTGGTGGGGTCCCTCCCTGCTCCGTTTGGCCTTGCCGGTCTCTGCGGCAGCCTTGAGTGGCGGCGGGTGGTGGGCGCTGGGCGGGGCAGCCGGCTCAGCTCCGCGCCCGCCGCCCCCAGCCCCCCGTGTGCGAGCTGGTCCGGGCGCCCGGCTTCGCCCGCCTGCCGCTCATCGTGGAGGACTTCGTGAAGGACGCGGGCGCCAACTTCAGCGGTGAGCCGCGGGCGCCGCTGCGGGGATGGGTGGGGCTGGCAGCCCGGGCCACGCGGCCTGCGGCCCGCTGACCACCGGAGCCCGTGTCCTCGGTCCTCAGCCAGCGAGCCGGGCGCCGTGCACGTCGTGCTGGACCGCCACCTGGTCACCGGCCAGAACGCCAGCTCCACCGTCCCCGCCGTGCAGAACCTGCTCTTCCTCTGCAGCCGGTGAGGGGCGGGTGGGGGGCCGCGGGGGCCGGTGGGGGGCCGGGTGGGGGGCCGCGGGGGCTCGGTGAGGGGCCACGGGGGCGGGTGAGGGGCCGCGGGGGCCGGGTGGGGGGCTGCGGGGGCTCGGTGGGGGGCCGCGGGCCAGAGCTGGCTGGGCCCTGACCGAGTGCCTGTCCCGCAGGAAGTGAGCCGGGAGGCCACCTCGTCCTGGAGCCCCCCCCCCCCCCCCCCGGGTGCTGGGCGCAGGCTCCTCCCGCCCTGGCCACTGGGGGAGCCTGGGGAGGGGACGCTCGGACCGGAGGTGAGCAGGGCTGTTTTGGAGCTGCAGCCCGGCGCCTGGCTGGTGCCCCCCTGAACCCTGGCCTGGCCTGTGGCCTCAGATTGTCAGAGGCGGGGGGCCCGGAGCTGGTGCCGTGGGGTTCCCTGCCCGAGCCCTCCGCCCTCCTCCCTCCTGCTGGGGTGTGGCCTGGCTGCAGCCTCCCTGCCTCTGCCCCAGGCAGCTGTCCAGTGTGGGGGTCCCAGCCCACCCAGTGCCCACGGCCTCCCTGGCCCCTCCACGGGTGCTGGTGGGCGCGCAGACGTGGGGGGGACGCAGAGAAGCAAACCTCCACCTTGACGCCCGAGGTCCGGGCTGGCTCGGCGGTGCCCAGCTGGGGGCCTCCTGGTCCCTGTGAGCTCGGGGACTTGGGGCACATGTGGTGTAGTGGTGGGCGCCTGGGGGAGGAGCCCCCCAGGCACAGGAGCCCAACAGGAGTCCCAGGGTGGCCCAGAGGAGGAAGCGCAGGAAGTGTGCCTCAGGAGGGCCTGTGTAGGGGGCAGGGACAGGGCAGGACTGCACTGCCCCCCAGGGAAGGGGAGGCCCCAGCGTCAGGGCCCCCCAGGGAGTTGAGTGCAGGGAAGGGCTGCCCACAGGGCCTGGCCTCCGTCCTGGGAGACCTGCAGGGTCAGCTCCCAGGGAGGGGGCTTGGCTGCTGAGGGAGGGACCCAGCGCCGGGTGTGGGATGGTGAGGCTCTGCTCAGCCCTGCTGTCCCCACAAGGTGGCGCCACTGGGCTGCACAGGAGCCTGAGCCTGGCCTGGCCCCGGAGGTCAGCAGTGACTGCTCCCTGCACCCCGAGCTGGGACGCAGGGCAGGACCCCAGGACCCCGGCACCAAAGCCCACCCCTCCCAGCCCCACCAGTGCAGCTCTGAGGCCGACCCTGACTGGGGTCAGCCGGGAAGGGGTGTGACGGGCGGTGGCTGGGGCAGGGAGGAGACCACAGAACAGTGAGGAAAGTGACTGCTTCAATGCGTTAGGCAGAATTTACATAAAATCAGAAACCTGTGTCCATCCCCGCTCCAATTGCTACAAAACGATTCGTCAAGCCAGGCGTCCGCCCGTCCTGGAGGGCGCGGTCGGGTCCCGCCGGGGTCTCACTTGCCGTTCTCCGAGCCGTTCTCCGAGCTGAACATGCGCTCCTGCGGTGGAGCGCGGGGTGAGCGGGCCCCCAGCACGGGTGTCTGGCGCGGGGCAGCCCCCCAGCGCTGGTCTCCCCCGGGCACTCACCGTCAGCACGCGCTCCAGCTTCACGGCGTCGGCGGTGAACTTGCGGATCCCGTCCGAGAGCTTCTCCACGGCCATCTGGTCCTCGTTGTGCAGCCAGCGGAAGGCCGCCTCGTCCAGGTGCACCTGCTCCAGGTCGCTGGCCTGGGCTGCGGGACGCACACGCACCAGGGCCCTGCAGGCCTGCCCCGGCCCACGCCCCGCCGCCCCCCGCCCGCCCGCCCCCGGCGCGCCGGCCTCACCCGCCTTGGCCGAGAGCACGGGCGCCAGTTTGGTGCTGTCCCTCTGCAGCTCCCCCAGCAGCTTGGGCGAGATGGTGAGGAAGTCACAGCCGGCCAGCGCCTTGATCTCGCCCGTGTTGCGGAAGGAGGCGCCCATGACGATGGTCTTGTAGCCGAACTTCTTGTAGTAGTTGTAGATCTTGGTGACGCTCCGCACCCCTGCAGGGGCCGGGCACAGGTCAGCCCGCTCGCTGGGTCAGCCTGCCCCACCCTGCAGCCCACGCCCGCGGCCTCACCAGGGTCCTCGAGGGGCTCGTAGGCCTTCTTCTCCGTGTTGGCCACGTGCCAGTCCAGGATGCGCCCCACGAAGGGGGAGATGAGCGTCACGCCCGCCTCGGCGCAGGCCACGGCCTGGGCGAAGGAGAAGAGCAGCGTCATGTTGCAGTGGACGCCGTGCTGCTGCTCCAGCTCCCTGCGGGCGGGGACACGGCCTCTGAGAGGAGCCCCCCCAGCAGCCTGCCGCAGGGCAGGTGCCGCAGCCTGCACGTCCACACCCCGACCTGCGCACTGCGCGGGAGGCAGGTGGGGCCGTGCCTCGTTCACGTGGCCCGGCCACAACAGGCAGACCCGCCAGGGTCCCGCACGGGCCTGTCCTGGCTACAGCTGCGCCACCCCAGGGACTCCAGCCGCTAGCTCCTGTCCCTTCTGCGCCGAGCATCCACGTGTACACGTTCACTCTAATAATTTATCTTAAAAGACGTGATGTACTGTCCATTTATTTGAAAGCCAGAGGTGGACATCAGCACACACACAGCCCTTCTGTCTGCTGGTTCACTCTCCAGATGCTGGGCCAGACGAGCCAGGAGCTCATCCGGGTGTCCCCCGTGGGTGCAGGGGCCCGGGAACTTGGGCCATCACTGTGCTCTCCTGGGCCGTGCAGTGGCTGGGGGCTGGAACTGGGACGGAGCTGGGACTGGAACCCACGCTGCCGTGGCGTCCCAGACAGCACACGCCGGCCCCGACCGGTCACGTTTAAAACCATGTAAGATCTCTGCTGACTCTGCCTTTCCGAGAAATCAATCATTTGAGACAAAAGGGGGGGGGCTGGTGCTTGTGCCGCCCCCATCTGAGTGCCAGCTGCAGTCCCAGCTGCGCCACTTGGTCCAGCTCCCGGCTAACGGCCCCAGGAGGCTGTGGAGGTCGACCCCAGAGCCTGGGCCCTTGCACCCACGTGGGAGACCCTCCAGGCTCTGGCTTCAGCCTGGCCCAGCCCTGGCCACTGGGGCCATCTGGGAGGGAACCCGCAAGTGGAAGGCCCCTCTCTCCCCCTCTGCCTTTCAAATCAGTAGCTAAGTCTTACACCGCACGCCCACTTAGGCCTGTGGGACCAGGCGGGCACACCTACTTTCCTGCCTGGATGCCTTCCCAGGTGGACGCCAGCTTTATCAGAATCCTGTCCCTGCTGATGCCGGCTTCCTCGTAGAGCTGGATGAGGCGCCTGGCTCGGGCCACCATTGCGTCCTTGTCGAAGGAGAGCCTGTGGGAGCGAGGGGACCCTTCCAGGCGGTGCAGGGAGGAACCGAGACCCCGCCCTCCACAAGTGCCTGCCCACGCCCTGGGGCTGCCAGGATCGCACGCACCTCGCGTCCACCTCTGTGGACACGCGGCCCGGAATCTTCTTCAGTATCTCTGCTCCGAACAACACAAAAAGCTTGTCCATGGCGTCTTTAATCTGGTCCTCTTGGGACCTGAAATTCCAGAAGAAGCATGCTCAGCTCAGGCTTACAGGGGTCTGCGAAGCAAGTCCCGCTCCCCCAAGGACGCAGGGTGACGGGCGGGGGACGCGGTGCCTGCACCCTGCATGCGGTTCCCTGCCCGAGCACCTGGGAGGCGGCACGGGAGGGTCCAAGTGCTTGGGCCCCTGCACCCACGGGGGAGACGCGGCTGGAGCTCCCGGCTCCAGCCTGGCCCAGGCCTGGCCGCCGAAGGCATCTGGGGTGTGACCCTTCACTCTGCCTCTTCAGCAGAAAAGTGGATAAGACATTAAAAACATCATTTGAGAAAGGAGCGGGGACCTCGGTGTTACACCGTGGGGTGGGCATGTGGGGCGCACGCTGCAGACGGAGCCCGAGTGCGGCAGGTGCGCCCGGCTCAGCAGGCACTGGGGACGCCCCAGAACCCGCGCCTGAGGGAGACGGGGCCTGGCCGGCACTCACCCGCCGCGCGCCTTGCCGTAGGCCATGGCCTCCTGCACCAGCTCCTGGTAGGCGGGCATCTGCGCTGCGGCCAGGATCAGCGACGGGTTGGTGGTGGCATCCTGGGGCTTGAACTCCTCGATGGCTGGGGGCACGATTCCCACACACAGGAGGGTCAGTCGGCGGCAGCCTGACAGGGTCCCCCCGGCCCCACGCCCCTCGCCGTCTGTCGCCAGGGCTGGCCAGGAAGCAGCCGTTTGCGCAATGGCGAAAGCACCACCAGTGCCGAGCGCCTGAGGCCAAACGCACTCGGCGAGAGCCGACTTCTGGTCCCGTGGGAGCGGGCGGGGTGCCCACTGGTGCAAAGTCGGCACACAGCAGGCTGCCGCCCGCAGGCCCCATCTTGGCGTGAGCCCGTCCTCAGGAACCCAGTGGCGCCTGACCTGGGCCTTGTGGCCAGGCCGCCCCAGCGGGACATCCACGTGAAAAGCAGGCCGGTGTTGGGCACAGCGGGTTAGGCCGCCTGCAGCACCAGCACCCCCCACGGGCGCCTGCTCCGTCCCGGCTGCCCCACTTCCAATCCGGCTCCCTGCTGACGGCCGGGGAGGCTGTGCTTGGGAGACCCAGAGGTCCTGGCTCCCAGGCCATCAGGGGAGAGAACCAGCGATGGAAACCCCCACCCCCCACCCCCCGCTCTGCCTTTCAGGTAAATAATAAAACTTTACAAAGAAGCACAGCAGGTGCACAGCCCTGGTGCCGCCCAGCGCCGGTCACCGCAGGTGCCGAGGCAGGAGTTCCCTGAGCAAAGCACGAAGGTTGGTGGCTGACGGGGGGACCCCGTGTGCCCTCCGGGGCGACGCCACGCACGCGCCCTGACAGGCGGAAAGGGACGCCTAGCTCCCAGGGCCGGACACCTCCCCAGCTGTTTGTTTTAAGATTCGTTATTTACTTGGAGGGCTACCCGCTGGTTCACTCCCCAAATGTCCACAGCGGCCAGGGCTGGGCCAGTCAAAGCCAGGAGCCGGCAGCTCCCTCGGTCCTCCCACACGGGCGCCCGGGCCATCAGAGCAGCTGGGGCTGCAGCCGGCACTGATATGGCTGCTGGCCCCTGCGGTCCTCAGGATGTCCGCACTAGGGCACGGAGCCGGCACGGTCGGCCAGAACCCACCGAGTCCTTGGGAAGCTGGCGCTGGTCACCTCGTTTTCACAACGCAAAGCAGGACCAAGGTCTGGCCGGGACAGCAGACAGCTTCGGGGCCCAGGGACCCTGCACACGAGGGGGGCTCCAGGAAGAGCACCCACAGCTTTGATCTCGTTTCCGAGGAGGCCTGTGGGGCCAGCGTCTCTGACCCAAGAGCTGGGCCCCTGCACCCACGGGGGGACCCGGATGGGCTCCGGGCTCCTGCTCCAGCCTGGCCCAGCCCTGGAGGTTGCAGGCATTTGGGGAGAGCTTTCTCCTCCTCTCCCCTGTCCCTGTCCCACAGCGGGGAAGGCATTAGGACACTGCTGGGTGCCTGCGCCCCACCAGAGGGCCCGGGCTGCAGTCACAGCTCCACTCCTTGCCCAGCCTCCTGCTGGACACGCCCTGGGGGGCAGCAGGTGCCGGCTCCGGGGCACGTGGGGAAGACCCTGGTGGTGACCCGAACTCCTGGTCTTGTCCCAGCCCAGCCCCAGCTACGGCGTTATCAAATTAAATTAAAATATCATCACTTGTGTTTAAAGACAGCTCGGCCCCGCCCACAGCCCCCCATCTAGCTCGACCCCGCCCACAGCCCCCAGCTCGGCCCCGCCCACAGCCCCCAGCTCGGCCCCGCCCACAGCCCCCAGGCTCTAGCTCAGCTCTGCCCACAGCCCCCAGCTCGGCCCCGCCCACAGCCCCCAGGCTCCAGCTCGGCCCCGCCCACAGCCCCCAGCTCGGCCCCGCCCACAGCCCCCAGGCTCTAGCTCAGCTCTGCCCACAGCCCCCAGCTCGGCCCCGCCCACAGCCCCCAGGCTCCAGCTCGGCCCCGCCCACAGCCCCCAGGCTCTAGCTCAGCTCTGCCCACAGCCCCCAGCTCGGCCCCGCCCACAGCCCCCAGGCTCCAGCTCGGCCCCGCCCACAGCCCCCAGGCTCTAGCTCAGCTCTGCCCACAGCCCCCAGCTCGGCCCCGCCCACAGCCCCCAGGCTCCAGCTCGGCCCCGCCCACAGACCCCAGGCTCCAGCTCGGCCCCGCCCACAGCCCCCAGGCTCCAGCTCGGCCCCGCCCACAGCCCCCAGGCTCCAGCTCGGCCCCGCCCCCAGCCCCCAGCAGAGCCGTGCACCAGCTCCCCGGTGGGCGGCCGGGACCCAGGGACTGGGCCGTCACCGCTGCCGCCCAAGGTGCGCACGGCAGGGAGGAGGGTCAGCACCGAGACCGGCCGGCGGCCGGTAAACAAGCGCCCGCCCGGTTCCTCAAGTCACCGTGAGAAAGCAGAAAGGAGAGGAAGTCGCCTCCTCTTCCTCCTCGCGGGCCGACTCCCCCGAGAACCCTACCTGTCCCCAGCACCCACGCACCCTGCGAGGGCGCGCCAGCCCCTCCCCGCTCCCACAGCACGACCACCCCCGGGCGCCACCCACCCACCCCGCGGGGCCGACTGGCGGGGGCGGGGGCAGCGACACCGGCCCGGCCCGGGCGAGCCCCAGGGCGCACGGCCTCCGCGGCTCAGGGGCTCTGGACGCCGGCCCCACCCTCTGCCCGGTCCTGAGGGGGCTCCCGGGTAACCAGGGGCTCCGAGGCCGGGGTGTCCCGGGGGCGCCACGGAGCCGGCGGCCCTGACTCAGGCTGCGGTCCCCTGACCCCGGCCCCGGCGCCCCTGACCCCGGCCCCCGCGCCCCCGACCCCGGCCCCCGCGCCCCCGGCCCCGGCCCCCGCGCCCCCGACCCCGGCCCCCGCGCCCCTGACCCCGGCCCCGGCGCCCCCGGCCCCGGCCCCCGCGCCCCCGACCCCGGCCCCCGCGCCCCTGACCCCGGCCCCCGCGCCCCCGACCCCGGCCCCCGCGCCCCCGGCCCCGGCCCCCGCGCCCCCGGCCCCGGCCCCCGCGCCCCCGACCCCGGCCCCCGCGCCCCTGACCCCGGCCCCCGCGCCCCCGGCCCCGGCCCCCGCGCCCCCGACCCCGGCCCCCGCGCCCCTGACCCCGGCCCCCGCGCCCCCGGCCCCGGCCCCCGCGCCCCTCTCCGGGTCCGCGGAACTTCCGCCCCGGGCTGGAGGCCGGCTCGGGCGCCGCGCGGGCGAGGGCGCGTGCACCGCGGCCCGGCCTCACCGTGGAAGTCGCCTGTGTCGGCCACCACAGTGGTGAACTGCTTGAGCTGCTCCAGCGCGGACTCCATGCGCTGGCGCTTCACGGGGGACCCCGACATGGCGCGGCGGCGGCGGCGGCGGCGGCGGCGGCGGCGGACGCGGGAGGCTCAGGCCGGGCCCACAATGCCCCGCGCGCCCGGCCAATCGGAGCGCGGGGCAGGAGGGAGGGGCGGGAGGCCCCGCCCCTGGAGACGGGCCCCGCCCCTGGAGACGAGCCCGCCTCCTCGCATGAGCCCCGCCCGCGGAGGCCGAGGCCCGCCGCTCCCCGGCGAGAGTGGGCAGGGCCGCGGCGGGGCGCGGCTGGGGGTGGGTTCTCTGCAGCCGACCAGTGCCCGTGAACCGGGGTGCGGGGCTGCGCGTCGTTCCCTGGCCTCGCGTCTTCTTGCGTCTAGTTCTGAACGTTGCGTGTCGTGCTCGCCTGGTCCCCTTTGGGGCGCCCGGTGGGGACCCACCCGCCGCAGTGGTGCAAACTAGCTGCCAGGGGACCTCTCCCCACGGAGACGGAGGTGGGACGCGGGGCGCCTCTGCCAGTGCGGACGCTCCGGGCCCGCTGGGACCCGCACGTGGCGCTACGGGCCTACAGCCCCGCACAGGGCGAGGACCGGGAGGGGCTGGCTCTGGGGCTGGGTGGGGTGGGGAGGGGTCGACGCAGAGGGTGAACCCGAGTGGGAGCCCAACCTCTTCTCTCCTGCCTCTTGGTTTCCTAAGTTATGTGTTTGAAAGGCAGCGAGAGGCCGGCGCCTCGGCTCACTAGGCTAATCCTCTGCCTTGCGGCGCCGGCACACCGGGTTCTAGTCCTGGTCGGGGCGCCGGATTCTGTCCCGGTTGCCCCTCTTCCAGGCCAGCTCTCTGCTGTGGCCAGGGAAGGCAGTGGAGGATGGCCCAAGTGCTTGGGCCCTGCACCCCATGAGAGACCAGGAGAAGCACCTGGCTCCTGCCATCGGATCAGCGCGGTGCGCCGGCTGCAGCGTGCCAGCCGCGGCGGCCACTGGAGGGTGAACCAACGGCAAAGGAAGACCTTTCTCTCTGTCTCTCTCTCTCACTGTCCACACTCTGCCTGTCAAAAAAAAAAAAAAGGCAGAGAGAAAGCGCGCGCAAGTGAGCGAGAGAGAGAGAGAGAGAGAGAGAGAGAGAGAGGGCTTCATCGTCTGGTTCACTCCCCAGGTGGCAGCAGGGCAGGGCCAGGCCCAGCCCTGGGCGGCGTCCTCTGCTCTCCCAGGCGGTCAGCGGGCGCTGGATGTGGACCAGGCAGAGCAGCCTCTGGAGCTCGGTATCTGCATCCAAGACTCCGGCACAACCCGGTCCCCACCGGGTCGTCTAAGTGACTTGTTTATTTAGAAGAGAGATGGAGAGAGACAGAACGAGAGACACAGAACGAGAGACTGAGAGAGACAGGGAAAGAGCCCATGCCCACAACAGCCTGGCTGAATTCGGATTGGACGCTCCAGGTTTCTCCCTGTAGCAGGGAGCCGGGGTCAGGGCTGAGCAGGTGCCACCGGGCTGGGGGCTGGGGGCTGCCCACCAGCTGGAGGGGCGCACACCCTGTTCCCTCACCCTCCTCCCTCCTGCCCAGGGCTGGCAGCTGCTTCCCCCAGGGCCACGTCTGCACAAACCAACTTCCCCGTTCAGCCCTGGGCACAGCAGAGGCCCCCAGGCCCTGGCCCCGCCCCTGGGCTCCCCGTGAGGGCCGGGCACCTGCTGCTGTGGCACCAGAACCTCACTTTGCCTGGGGCCCCTCAGACGCTCCCACAGGAGGTGCCAAGGTGTGGTCAGGGTCAGTCTTCGTGGTGCCCCCGACCCCCGAGCTGCCTGTGTCCGGGCAGTGCCTTTCTGGAGGACGGAGCCAAGACCTCCAGCTGCGCCGCGTGCAGAGAGGAGTGGGCCTTGTGGCTCAGCAGGTGCCTGCTCCTGCTTCCACCCAGCTTCCTGCCATGGCCTGCGAGGCAGTGGTGATGGCTCAAGTCCCTGGGCCCTGCACCCACGGGGGGACCCCGATGATGCTCCTGGCTCCTGGTTTCAGCCTGGCCCAGAACCAGCAGTGGAAAATACTAAACTTTTAAAAAAGATTTATCTTTTTTAAGATTTATTTATTTATTTGAAAATCAGAGTTACCCAGAGAAGGAGAGAGAGAGAGAGAGAGAGAGGTCCTCCGTTTGCTGGTTCACTCCCCTATTGGCCATAACGGCTGGAGCTGCACCAATCCGAAGCCAGGAGCCAGGAGCCAGGAGCTTCTTCCGGGTCTCCCACGCGGGTACAGGGGCCCAAGGACTTGGGCCATCTTCTACTGTTTTCCCAGGCCACAGCAGAGAGCTGGATCTGAAGTGGAGCAGCTGGGACTCGAACCGGTGCCCACATGGGATGCCAGCGCGGCAGGTAGAGGCTTTACCTGCTACGCCACAGCGCCAGCCCCAGGTTTATGTCTTTATTTGGAAGTCAGACTTGGAGAGAGAGATCCAGAGCCCAGCCCTGGCTGTTGCAGCCATTTGGGGAGTGAACCAGTGGACAGAAGACCTCTACCTCTCTCGCTCACTCGCTCTCTCTCTCCCCCTCCCTCCCTCCCTCTCTGTAACTCTGCCTTTCAAATAAATAAATAAACCTTAAAAACATGGGTAATTCGGCTGCATCCCAGCAGAACGGGAATACACTTCCCGGGTCAGGAATTCGTCCACAGAACTCAGTGGGCAGACAGCTGCAGGGAAGGGGTGCAGGCGTGAGGCGGGCGCCCCCCGAAGGCCACGCAGTGGGGCCCGGACACCCATGTGCCACGGGGCTGTTCCCCGGGACCCCCAGGCCAGCAGCCTGAGACCTAGAGCAGGCAGCGCCCGCTTTGGGGGACCCTCCTGGGCCTGTCCCTGAGGCCACTGCTGACCCAGGCTCTGGTGGACACAGCACTCGGCCCCTGCTTCCCCCTTTGTGGGGGGGGGGCACCGTTGGAGCTGACAACACCGCAGGAGGCAACATGCGTGGTCTCCAGCTCCCGGCCTCAGCAAGGGGCCACTGTGAGGGCCTCGGTGCCCTGTGCTGTCACCATCACCAGGCCGTCCTGCCGCATCCCTGACTCTGTGTGAGGTTCCCGGCGTCCCAAGTCCTCCCCTGCACGCCCTTCCCTGGACACCGAGGCTGGGCCCCCTCACGTCTGGGGGGTGGGACGAGACACCTGACAGCCCCCCCCCCCAACCTCTTTCCAGAAGAGACAAAGCCCTTCCGGAACGGCACGGGCAGCCCCTGGCGTCCTGGCCAGGCCTGGCCGGGTGTGGGTGGCCAAGGCCAGCTGCTGGGAGAGCCGGGAAACGATAGCCACAAAGACACGCTTGTCCCCAGGACAGAGCCGGGTCTTGTCCAGCTTGGGCCTTGCCACCCCATCCCCCACCTCTGAGGTCTGCAGCCAGCAGCTCGGGCCCCTCCCCCAGGCCCCCAGCAGGCACTGCTGGGCAGCCCATGGGGTGAGTGGTTGAGGACACACTCGCTGGACCGGATGAACGCACCTGAACCCAGGTCTGGGGCCTGGCAGGAGGCCCCGGAGGCCAGTGCTCAGTGGGCGAAGGTTGCAACCTGTCACCCCCTGACCTGCAGGCCCCAGGAGGCGACCCTGGCAGCCAGCGCTGTAGGAGCCGAGAGACCTGGCTTGAGGGCCGGGGGCTGGAGTGTGGTCGGCCGTCCAGGAGGCACAGAGGGCAGCGGCCTGGGCATGGGAGGGCTCGGGGAGCGGAGGAACCACTGCAGATTCTGGGCCCCAGCACTGAGGCTGCAGGGGAGGCAAGGCCTGCGGGTGGTGGGTGATGGGGCTGGCCCCCGGTCAGCAGAGGCCGCTCCTGGAGCAGGTGGAGCCCTGCGTCCCCACTGGTGGCCCTGATTCCCTACCGGCCAGAATGCAGGTTGCAGGGGGCCCATGGTCCTGCCCAAGGGGAGGGGACCCTCGTTCCCTGGCCTGGGGCATTGGCCAAGGGGCTGCAGCTCAGAGGGGACACTCCAGCTCCCCTGGATCTGGGTGGCCTGTCTGGGTGTCGATGGCAGAGGCCCACGAGGCTCAGCCCCTACTGCATCCCCGGACACCCCTCCCCCGCCCTGGGGTCGGTCCCGGGCTGCTTTGGAGACACCTTCGCTGCCCGCTCGGCCCGGGCTGGGGCCCCTCCTGGCGGCCGCTCGCCGCAGCTCGCAACGGGGCCAGCAGGGGGCGCCCTCAGCCTCCCCCGTGGCTGCGGCTCAGACGAGGCGGGGCCCAAACTCTTGGCTGGACTCAGGCCTCTTCCCCGCCCGCTCCACGTTCTGGGGTTTGCGTCCCAGCAGAAGAGCGGGCAGCCGGGCCAGGATCATCCCGCGATCACCCCCTCCCCGAAACAGACACATGGCTGCCGGGAAGCTGACGGTTTAATGACAGGGAGCCCCCGCAGCGCCCGGGGCGGGCACACCAGCCAGCAGCCACGGACAGGACCCTGTGGCCTGAGGCCGCGTCAGAGCAGGCTCTGGGCTCTGTGGGGAGGGACGGGCTCCGAGGAAAGGACTTGTGTCCAGTCCATCCTCGGTCCTTTAAGGGGCTCGGGGCTCGGTGTGCACCCCACCCCACTCTGCGCCCAAGTCCTGTCCGGGAGCCTCTGCCCCGGCTGCCGCTGGCCGGGGTGCAAGGGCACATCCGCAGGGGAGGCCACAGGAAGAACCCCCCACCTCCGGGGATTCTGTGGTCTGCAGGGGCTGGCACCGCCCAGCGGCAGCTTTGGCTGAGGCCCGCCGTGGACTGGGCTGGGGCTGGGGTGGCAGAGTCGCTGCCCACGGGTGTCGCTGGGCGGGAGGTACATCGCCTGCAGGCCCTCGGCCAGGGGCAGAGCCCGGCTGGGCACCGCGCCCCATCCGCGTCCTTGGTCGGAAATACACGTGCGGAAACCGCGCAGCGCGCACGGCCCGCACGGCTCAGCCCTTGCAGACGCGCGCCCCACGCCACAGGCGTCTAGCTGGCGTCCCGCCGCTGGTTCTTGGAATGGAACTTGCTCATGAGCTCCTCCAGCTCCGACCCGCTCTGCTGCTTCTAAGGAGAAGACACAGGGTGGCGTGGGCGTGGGCGCGCGCGCCGGGGCGGGGGGCGGGGGGCGCGTGGCGCGCGCTCACCTCCAGCACGGCCTTCTGCACCGTGAGCTGGCTGTACACGCGGGCGCCCTCCTCCCCGCACACCTTCCTCAGCTCGTCCTTGTTGAGCGAGAAGAGCTGCGGGCCCGTCAGGATGCCCAGGTTCTCCACGATTCTGCGGGCGGACGGGCGGAGGCAGTGAGGGCGGGCCGTGGGCGCGCCCGCCGCCCCCGCCGCCCCCGCCGCCCGCCAGCCCCGCCCCGCCGCTCACCGAGCGCTAAAGGCCTTGGCTTCCAGCCAGGCGCGGACCTCTTCCGGGCCGGAGTCGAAGCTGAGCGGTGGGTGCGCGGGGGCGCTGCGCTCGGCGCGGGGCTGGCGCGGCGGCTGCGCGCGGATGTGGTTGATTTTGCGCACCAGCTCGTCGTTGACCTCGTCCATGTGGTGGATGAGCTCTGCGGGGGGGGGGGGGGGGACAGCGGGCTCAGCCGCCAGCCCGCCGGCCGCTCCCCTCCTCGCACCCCCCCCCCGCCCCGCACAGCACCCGCTCACCGTCTTTGTTCCCCGCAAAGCTCGGGGGCAGCTTGTGGGTCGGGCTGGCTGGACCCCAGTACTTCTGTCCAGCCTGCGGGGTCGGGGTCGGGGGGTATCAGGCGCTCCGCCCGCCGCTCCTCCCGCCCTGCCCCCGCCTCCCGCGCCCGGGTGCGGGATCCCCTGGCCAGCCCCGGACAGTGCCTGGAGCAGCCCGGACTCCAGGAGGCGCGCAGACGTGGCTACCCCTCCCCCACCCCTGCTCCGGGCCCTGGGCAGGACGGAGCCCGGGCGGGCGGGCGGGCGGGCACCTCGAGCGGGCCGGCCGCGTCCTCGGGCCGGGCTTCGGCCAGGATGTTGCAGGGCACGTAGCCGGCCTGGCCACTGCGGTTGCACAGCTTCCACCACTGCCGGCCGTCCTCCAGCACCTGCGGGCAGCAGCGGGTGAGGCCCGCACACCCCACCCCGCCCTGCTCACAGCTCCCACAGCAGCCCGGGGCCTTCCCCACGGCCAGTGGATGGAGACCCCTCCCCCGCCAGCCCACCGCTCACAGGGAGCACTCCCGGAGCCCTCCGAGGCCTGTCCTAGCCCCCTGCGGGCCTCCCCTCCCCCGCCCCTTTCCCTGGGGGCTGGCCGGCCTGGATTCCACCGGGTGGGATGCGGCTCCTGCACCAGTGAGTGACAGCCTGGCCAGGTCTCCTGGAGGGTCCCCACCTGCCAGAGGCTGCTCAGCCCAGCCCCCGCTCAGCCAGGGAGCCCCCTGCCCCAGCTGGAGCTGCCCCGTGGGGGCCCCGTGGGGGGTTGGGCTGCAGCCCTCACCTCCAGGACCTCATCCTTGAGCACGGACAGCTCATTGGCGTTGCGGGCGGTGAAGTCGTAGAGGATCCTGACGTACTTCGCCATGGCCGGCGTGGGCTGGTGGCCCCTGCGTGGGACAGGAGGGGCTCAGCGCAGGGCTGGGCTGGGCCGGGCCGGGCCTTCCCGGTGCAGTGCCTCAGCCGCGCAGCGGTCCAGGTCACAGCGCAGTGAGGCTGCGCTCCTCAGCCGGGAATGAAAACTGTGACAGCCCCAGAGCGCTGGGCCGCGGAGGTGGGCGGGGCTGGCCCCAACCCAGGCCACCCAGGGGCCTCCAGCTGAGAAGCCTGCACCTGCACCCCACACAGCAAGCCTAGGCTGCCCGGTCAGTGTGGCGCTGGCCACAGGGCAGCTCCCTGGGGAGGGGGACGCTTCTCACGGCTGCCGGGACAAGGGGCGTGGCGGGCTTGGTTAAACGTGGGAGACCTGGACAGAGCTCGGGTCCCAGTTCTGCCAGGCCCAGCTACTTGGGGATGGATGGAGACCTCTCTCTCCCTCTTTCAAGTAAACAGTCAGCAAATCACAAAGCAGGGCCGTGTTGTGGCACAGCGTGTGTGTGCACCTCGCCTTGGCGTCCCGGCTGCTCGGTCTCCCGCTAACGCTCCTGGGAGAGCAGATCCCGGCCCAGGAGCTGGCCCCTGCCGCCTACGTGGGAGACCTGGATGAGCTCCAGGCCCTCGCCTGGCTCAGCCGTGCCCACTGTGGCCGTTTGGGGAGTGAACCAGCAGATGGAAGATCTGTCTGTCTCTCCCTCTCTGTCATTCTGCCATCCAGATAAATAAATAAATCTTTAAAAAGAATGAAATACAATGCAGGCTGTGGCCCCTGCCCCTGGTGGTGAGAGACACTCCCCAGGCAGGCCCTGGGCCAGGACCCAGAGCAGAGCGGAAGTGAGGGTGGGGGGGGGCAGGGAGGTGAGGGCCAGGTCACGCACCAGGAGGGACGGCTCTGGCGCGGGCACATCCTCGCCCTGGGACCTCCGTGAGCTCAGCAAAGCCCTGTTTATTCCCAGGTCACCTGCTCCAGGTGTTCTCTTATAGCACCAGGGAGGGGCTAAGGCAGGAACCTCCTCCCCTTGACTCACAAGGAAGCGTGGAGGCAGCGAGGGCTGAACCCCCACCGGTACACAGCGCGGTGGCAGCCTACACGCGGGAGAGCCCCTATGCTTTGGAGAGTGAGGGTCGCGCCCTGAGCGGGGCTCACCTGTGACCGTGTGTGGGGCCAGCGGCCAACAGGGCCTCCCCCGGGGGCGTGGCCTCAGGGGCAAGGCCGTGCTTCAGGGAGTTGCGGAAGGACAGTCGGCTCCCTGGAGTCAGCTGTGGGGAAAGCAGACGCTGTGGGCGTGCCGAGCGGGGAAGGAGGGAGGGACCAGGCCCGGGCCAGGCCGGGACCGCAGCACTGGGGACTCGGGGAACCAGCTGTGACGGAGGCATCACCAAGACAGAGCCAGACACCCGGGCGGGGCCACAGGGACGTGGACGGGGCTGGGGGAGAGGAGCCAGCCCAGCTGGGGGGGGGCTGGGGGAGAGGAGCCAGCCCAGCTCGGGGGGGGGGGCAGCCGGGTTGCAGCGGGGCTGTGAGGACTCTGACCTCAGCATCTGGGGCCGGGGCCAGGCCCTCCACCTCCCAGGGGGCCTCCTGCAGCACGTCCAGGGGCGGCTCCCAGCCGCTGTGGAACCTGGGCACGTAGAGGAGCACCTGCGGCTCCCGTGGCCACTCAGCGCTGGAAGGAAAGTCCCGGGGGTCAGTGGCAACCCGGCCAGAACCCCCATCCAGGTGTGCCCCCACTCCTTCCCCGCCACACGGTACCGGGGCCTTGTCCAGGTCTCCCCCAGCGACTCCCACAGTGCCATCTCTTTGGGCACCAGGTGGCCGCGCAGGAAGCCCACGGCGTCCCTGGACAGCAGGGGGCTGGACACGGAGCGGGCAATGTCGGGGCCCCCGCAGGTGTTCACGATCTGCGGTACAGCGGGGTTCAGATGGGCCCCAGCCCCTCCACCCTCCACCCTCCGCCTGCAGCTCCCGGGACCCCAGCTCTCCCACGCCCCGCCCCCGCGCCCCCAGCACCAGGTCCAGGGTCCCCAGCCCCTCCCACGCCCCGCCCCCAGCACCAGGTCTAGAGGCCCGAAGAGGAAGTGCACGAGCTCCGCTGCACTGGGGTTCTGGATATGCTTCCGCAGCTTGGCCTGGGGGGGCACAGGGGGCGGGGTCAGGTGGGGGCGGGGACACGGGCGGGGGACAAGTGAGGGCGGGGACACGGGCGGGAGGGGGACAGGTGGGGACGGGGACACGGGTGGGATGGGACAGGTCGGGGCGGGGACACGGGCGGGAGGGGACAGGTGGGGGCGGGGACACGGGTGGGATGGGTCAGGTGAGGGCGGGCACAGGGGGCAGGGTCAGGTGGGGGCGGGGACACGGGCCGGGGGGGGGGACAGGTGGGGGCGGGGACACGGGCGGAAGGGGGACAGGTGGGGGCGGGGACACGGGCGGGATGGGACAGGTGGGGGCGGGGACACGGGCGGAAGGGGGACAGGTGGGGGCGGGGACACGGGCGGGAGGGGGACAGGTGGGGGCGGGGACACGGGCGGGATGGGTCAGGTGAGGGCGGGGACGCGGGCGGGAGGGGGACAGGTGGGGGCGGGGACACGGGCAGGGGGCAGGTGAGGGCGGGGACACGGGCGGGAGGGGACAGGTGGGGGCGGGGACACGCGGGGGCGGGGACACGGGCGGGGGCAGGTGAGAGCAGCGGGCCGGAGGCGCCACGCACCAGCAGGTTGAGCGCCAGCTTGGTCTTCTGGAAGCAGTCCACAAACTCGCTCTCGGATGGCGGCCGCGCCCGCAGTGTGAGAACGCCCTCTGCGGGTGGGGCAGCCCTGAGCCGCGGGCGCTGCGGGCGGTGCGGGCGCGGCCCCGCGGCCCCCCTCCGCCGCCCGCGCGCACCTGCCGGCCCCTCCCCGCCCGCGCGCACCCGCGGCCCCCGCGCGCACCTGCCGGCCCCTCCCCGCCCGCGCGCACCCGCGGCCCCCGCGCGCACCTGCCGGCCCCTCCCCGCCCGCGCGCACCCGCGGCCCCCGCGCGCACCTGCCGGCCCCTCCCCGCCCGCGCGCACCCGCGGCCCCCGCGCGCACCTGCCGGCCCCTCCCCGCCCGCGCGCACCCGCGGCCCCGCGCGCACCTGCCGGCCCCTCCCCGCCCGCGCGCACCCGCGGCCCCCGCGCGCACCTGCCGGCCCCTTGCGGGCCTTCTTCTTGCCCTTCTTGCGTTGGTTCAGCTGCTTGAACGCCTCGGCCGCCTTCTGCAGCCGCGCCACGAACCACTCGATGTCGTCCAGGGCGCAGTTGAGGATTTGCTGCGGTGCGGGGGGCAGGGGTCAGCGGCCGGGGGCCCCTCCGCGGCGGGGGGAGACCGCCCCGCAGGCGCCCGGCCCGCACCCACCGTCTCCTTCTCGATCTTCTGCGCCAGGGCGGCCCGGGGCTCCTCGTCCTGCGAGTCCTGGCGGCAGAAGCCTGGCGGGGGACGGCGCAGCTGTGGACCCCGGCCCGCCCCGCCCCGAGCGCGCCCCGCCCACCCCCGTCGCGCACCTGGCTCGCCGGCGGGCGCCCAGGCCCCCACGCGGTTCCTGGCCTGAGCCGAGTCCCTGCCGAGGCGCTGGAAGGGCACGGGGGCCGGGCCCTGGGGAGGGGGCAGGATCGACTGCCGCTGCCGAATCTTCTCCTGGTGGCCCCTGGCGGCACAAAGACCGCCCCGCTTAGCCGGGCCGGGCGACCCCGCCCCGCCCCGCCCCCCCGCGAGACCCCCGCCCTACTTGAGGGTCTGCGGCCGCGTCTTCTTGCCCAGCCGGCAGTCGGCCAGCGCGCTCTCGATGTCCTCGTGCACCAGCTCCGCCTGCGGGCCCGGGGCGTCAGGGCGGTGGGCGCAGCGCGGGGCCCACGGCCGCCGCCCCCCGGCCGGTCCTCACCTCCACCTCGTCGCAGTGGAAGAAGTGGACGTCGGGCTTGGTCTGCTCGGGGTCCTGGCACACGAGCAGCAGCACGGACGCGTAGCGCAGCTGGTTCAGCACCGTCTGGCTGAGCTGCACGGTGGCCAGCGGGAAGTTCTCCAGCTCCTCCTGCGGGCGGGCGGTCAGGCGCGGCGGGCACACGGCCACCCGCGACTCGCGGCACACACACCTGTGGGCCCCAGCCGCGCCCCCAGGCCCCCCCCGGCCGGGCCGCACCTGGGACTCCACGTCCAGCAGCCGCACGCAGCGGTCGTCCACCTGCAGAAGCATCTCCTGCGTCCAGATCTTGTCCTTGGAGCTCAGCTGCACCAGCTTGCGGATGGCGTCGTCCACGGACGCGATGGCCTCGCTCTTGTCCATGATAAACGTGGCCAGGTGCTGGGGAGGGGCGGGCCACTGCTGGGCTCAGCGCTGCCTGTGCTGGCCCTCAGGTGGACATCAGTGGGGGCCGTAACCAACCCCACCGGCAGTGTTGTGGGCTCCACTCTCCCAGCCCCCTCCCCACGGGGCTCCCGGTGACCACTGGCCTTTGCCAGACCAGTCCCTGCTCCTGTGCCTCTGTGGGCACAGCCACAGCCCCAGGGTGGGGGGGGGCTGCCGGGGCGGGGCTCTGCAGGCTGGTTTGCTGCTGTCTCCCAGCTCCCGCCATGGCCCGGAGCATCCACCCGGGCCCTCACTGAGCCACAAACCCAACACGGACTGGGACCCTCAGACACTAAACTCGAACACGACACCACGGAAAGGCCCCCGGAGGACACCCGGGGCAGCTCCCCACGGCCTGCTCCGTGGGTGCTACCTAAGCAAAAGCAAAACCTGACACCAACAAAGCTGCAGAAGACAGGATCTCCGCCCGGTCCCTGGGAAACGCCACGGAGAGGGCGGACACAGGCAGCAGGAAGTTTCCTCACAGAGGGGACAGCGTTCACCCCGAGGCGGCAGAGGGCAGGGAGCGTGGACAAGCGGCCCAGGCTTGAGCGGTGAGGCCACGGAAACGGACTCAGTGACCACTCAGGAGCCTGCGCCCCCGGCCCTGCGGCTCTGCTGTTTGGGGACGGATCGACCGACACGGAGAGGCCTGGTGTCACCCCCGCGGGCTCCCACCCCAACCTGGCTGGCCCCCGCGGGACAAGGCGGGGACACACACCTCTCCCCCAGCTCCCACACGTGTCACAGCCAGGCCGGCCAGCCTAGGGGCCAGCAAGAGGGGACAGAGAGAGTGGGCAGGAGCTCCCAGGGGCTGTGTGCATGAGGCCGGACACACCTGGAACACACACTGCTGGGAGAGACCAGCACAGCCAGGAGATACGGCCAGGCCACTGGACTGGGCCAGGCCCCTGGACCACTGGACACAACAGGAGGACACGACCAGAAGCTCCTGGCTCCTGCTTTGGCCTGGCCCAGCCCTGGCCATTGTGGCCATCTGGGGAATGAACCAGTGGGTGGAAAACCTCTCTTTCTCTCTCTCTCTCTCCCTCCCTCTCTGTAACTGTCTCTCAAATAAATAAATAAATGAATCTTAAAACGAAACAGACACTGCCGCCTGCATCCCACATCACAGGGCCTGGGTTCAAGTCCCAGCCCCGCTTCTGAATCAGCTCCCTGCTAATTCACCTGGCAGGCAGCAGTGAGGGCTACGTGCTTAGGCCCTGCCACCCACAGAGGAGACCCAGAGGGAGTGCCTGGCTCCTGGCTTCAAGCTGGCCCAGCCCTGGCTGTTGTGGGCATTTGGAGAGTGAACCAGCTGTCTGTCTCTCACTTTCTGCCTTTGAAGTAAATAAAATAAAGAAATACAAATTGGGGCTGGCATTGTGGCACAGTGCAAAGCCAGCTTCTCGTAGGAACGTTGGATCAGGTCCCGGCTGCTGCTCTTCCGATCCAGCTCCCTGCTGTGGCCGGGGAAAGCAGTGGAGGACGGATCAAGTGCTTGGGCCCCTGCACCTGCGTGGGAGACCTGGAGGAAGCTCCTGGCTCCTGGCTTCGGCCTGGCCCAGTCTCAGGGTCACTGCAGCCATTTGGGGAGTGGTCCAGCAGGTGGAAGATCTCTCTGTCTCTCTCCTCCTCTATCTTTGTAATTCTGGCTTTCAAACAAATAAGTCTTTTTAAAAAAGAAATAAAACTTAAACATGAAAGGTGCAAGGGCAGGCATCGGCCTAGAGGCTAAGGCCAGGTGAAGACGCCTTTACGTACTTGACAGGTAGAGAGGGAGGTCCTCCCTCTGATGGTTCACTCTGCAATGGCCAGGGCTGGGTCAGGCCGAAGCCAGGAGCCAGGAGCTTCCTCCGGGTCTCCCGCGCGGGTGCAGGGGCCCAAGCACTTGGGCCATCTTCCACTGCTTTCCCAGGGCATAGCAGGGAGCTGGGTTGGAAGTGGAGCAGCCGGGACTTGAACCTGTGCCCACATGGGATGCCGGCACTGCAGGCAGCGGCTGAGCCCACGGCACCACGGTGCCAGCTGCTTGACCACAGCTTTCTGCCAGTAAGGACCCTGGGAGGTGCAGTGGTGGCTCAAGTGTCAGGGTCCCTGCCCCCCACCTGGGAGCCCTGGGCCATCAGCTGGCCCATCCTGTCTGTGGGGAGTGAACCAGAGGATGGGCGCTCTCCCTCCGTCTCTATCTATTCAAATAGTGTAAATGAATAACTAAAAAAACCAAAGGGGCATCCCCACAGATCTTAGAGACGCGAAGGGAATTCTAACCAAAGTCTCCCCACAAAGAAAGCTGTGCCCCCAAAGGCCCCCAGGGGCCCTAGAGACCACGTGAGGAAGAAGCAACGGCAGACGAGACAGCGAGGCCCTGACACCTGCCCAGGTCTGTCCGACAGCAAGGCAAGGGGGTCAGATGCCTCGGACGCCCCAGAGAGGAGAGTCGGCCCGGCCGACGCCCCAGCGGCCAACCCTGCCCCGCCGGCGCCTGTCCCGGCTGCTCCACTTCCTGTCCAGTTCCCCCTGATCGCCTGGGAGGGCGGCAGAGGTCGGCCCAGGTTCCTTGGCCCCTGCACGCATGAGGGAGACCTGGAGGAAGCCTGGCCCGGCCCCGGCTGTTCCGGCCACCTGGGGGGGACTCAGCGGATGGAAGGCCCCTCTCTCTCAGTCTCCCCCTCCCCGGGTCTCTGGCCTCCCAGTCAGCAGACCTGATGCTGCCCTGAGCAGGGGCGGTGGGCGGTGGGCAGTGGGTGGTGGGCGGTGGGCGGAGCAGCCCCACGGGGAGGGGACGCTCACACGGGGGAAAGGCCGCGCGGAAGCAGGGGTCCCAGCGGGCCACGGCCCCCACGGCGGGATGGCAGCGGCCTCTGAGAACAGAGGGTGACCGCGGGCCATCAAAACCGGACCTCCGAGCAGCCGGAGGCGGCGTCCAGGTCCCACTCCCGCCCCACTCCTGCTCACGTTGGCCCCGGGGGCCCTTCCACCCCCGCGGGAGACCTGGACGGAGTTCCCGGCCCCTGGCTCGGGCCTGGCACGGCCACCGCAGGCATCGGGGACTGAGCCGGCAGCTAGGGGCTCTTGTGGCTCAGCGTTTTGGGGCGACAGTGGTGGTGACACAGCTGCAGGGTACCCCGCTGGACCCACCGCACAAGACAAAGGAGCTCACCCACAGACACGGGCCTCGGGGATCAGGGTGGGTCTGGCCCGCGCCCTCGGGCCCCGGGCGGGAAAACCCCACACACTGCACACCCCTGCTGTCCTCTGGGAGGGCAGAGCCAGGCCAGCAGGAGCAAAGTCCAGGCACCCGGCCAGGAGGCCCAGGCAGCTCCTCACCTCTGAGGGCAGAGTCCCGGGCAGAGAGGTGCTGGCATTGCCGGGAAGGAACCGCAGGACACCTCTGTGCCCGGCCCACGGGCTCCGAGCCGGCAGCCGCCGCCCACTGGGCCACGCAGCCCAGCAGGAGTGCCCTGGTCACGGCCCAGGCTGCGAGGCCTCGGGACTCCTGGAGGTTCCTTGTACCCATTCCACAGAGGAGGAAGCTGAGGTGTGGGAGAGACGCCCCATCACTGCAGCCGGGGCCACGCAGGCTCCCCTCCCCCACAGCCCCTGTGCCAGGCCGGCCAGCTCCCGGGCACAGGAGGGCTGAGCCGGTGCGAGGCAGACCCTGGGCTGCCAGTGACAGCTGAAGGGATGGAGACCCGAGTGGAGTCGCCGCTCCTGGCTTCCGCCTGGCCCGGGAGCCTCCCCGCCCTGTGTGTCCCCTGCTTCTCAGAACTCTGGTGATGGGTTATAAAACTCGGACAGCGCCTCCTCGGCTGACCACAGAGGGGGCCACCTTCCACCTCCACATCCAGGCCCCCGCCCGGGGACACAGCGCCCAGGAGTCTCCCTGGGCAGTACTGGTCAGTGGCACCCCCTGGGGAGGGAAGCGGCTGCTGCAGGTGTCAGCCGGGGCCTCCCCTCCCCTGCCGGCCCAGGGGCCTCACCTGCACGTGGTACTGGGAGGTCTCCTGCATGATGACGTTGGAGTTGGAGTATTTCTTCCTCTGCTCTGATGTGGGGAGACTCAGTCAGTCCAGGGGACAGGGCCACCACAGGGGACAGAGTCGGGTGAGGGGTTGGGAAGTCCCCCAGCGTCCGTGGAGGGGGCAGCGGCTGCCTGTGCCTGGAGGGCTGCCCCCCCCCACCCTCACAGCTGCTGGCTACAAAGCCCCCGCACCCCTCTTGCTTTCCAGATGGGGGTGTTCAAATGGGGGGTGTGGTGGGCTGGGGGCAGGGACTCAGGCAGGAACAGGACAGGGCTGGGGGAGGGTGGCCAGCCCCCTCCCCCCCGCCGACACCGGGCTGCTCACCCCCCCCCCCCGCCCGCGATCAGGTTCCTGTGAGCAGCACGGGATCAATATTGATGCTCCCTGAATTATTTGTGAAGGCCGCTCCCCTTACGGGTGGGGGAGGGGCGTTTTGCCGCTGCTCAGAGCACCAGGGTAGCCAGGGTGGGGGAGCCGCGAACCTCACTCACCAAACAGGTCCTTGGCACTCATCTTGGCCACGCCATCGGCCCGGCCCAGGCTGCCACTGCGGGGGAGGGGCAGGTGAGGCCACAGCCGGGGCAGGGGCACCCCTCCCCGGGGGCCCGCGGTGGGCATGGGGCTCGGCTCACTTGGTGGCACCCGGGCAGCAGCTCACGGACCCTGAGTGGCTCATGGCGTCCTCGGTTCTCAGAGGCGGTGGCCGGCGGCGCAGACCTCAGCCCGGTGCAGTCTGGAGCCCGGGGCCCTGCTCACAGCTGAGTGGACAGGGGAGCTGAGCTGACACCTCCTGGCCTGGCCGGGGCCTGGGCAGGGGTCCTCAGGAAGCAGAGCCCCTGCCCTGGGCCCCACCTCGCCCCAGACCCTCTCTCTGGTCTAAGCGGGCTGGGGGTGCTGGGATGACAGTGCCCAGGTCCTGGGGGCCAGCGGGGCAGGAGGGCGGGGCTGTGGAGAAACAGCCCGGAAGAAGCCCCCGCCCCAGGCCCCGTCCCTGCTCCCCCAAGGCCTCTGCCTCCGCTGGCGCTGCCCAGGGACTCGTGCTCCTACACAGACTGGCCCCTGGCTCCCTCTTCGGTCTGGGGGCTCTCGGGGGGCCGGAGCAGGTTGTGTGCACGGAGTCCTGGGGTCCCAGCCACCCAGAAGGCTCCCCGCGGAGAGGGTCCCGGCCAGGACAGGACCCCTGACAGGAGGCCCAGCAAGGGGGAGTGGGCGGGGCAGCACTGCTGCCCAGAGGGGTGCCTGGCCCCTCCCCGGGGGGCGGCGGAGCCTGTGTCCCCAGCCAGACTGACGTCCTGTGGGCTGCTGGGCAGGGCCCTCCTGGGGGTGTCCAGGCGTGGCCCGGGGGGCTTGGCCGGATTCCTCTGTCCACCCGTCTGTGCAGTATGTCCGGAATGTTCATGACCTCAGTGGGTGAGTCCCGGTGTTTGCTTAATGAAATTCCTGGCTGGCTCAGCCAAGGCGCTGGCACGTGGGGCCAGTGTGCACGTGTGCGCACACGAACACACACACACACGCAGCAACACAGCAACACCACAGATACACACAGATCCAACACACACAGACACGATACACTCACACACACACAGACACCACACACACACAGACACCACACACACATACACACAGACACGATACACAACACACACACAAATACCACACACACATACACACAGAGCAACACCATAGATACACAGACACCACATACAACACACAGACACCACACACACATCAACATCTCACAGACACAGACACCACAAACACACGCAGCAACACAGCAACACCACAGATACACACAGATCCAACACACACAGACACGACACACTCACATACACACAGACACCACACACACACACACAGACACCACACACACACACAGACACCACACACACACACACACAGACACGATACACAACACACACACAAATACCACACACACATACACACAGAGCAACACCATAGATACACAGACACCACATACAACACACAGACACCACACACACAGACACACAACACACATCAACATCTCACAGACACAGACACCACAAACACACGCAGCAACACAGCAACGCCACAGATACAGACACCACACACAATACACACACAGACACGATACACTCACATACACAGAGCAACACCATAGATACAACACAGACACCACACACACGTCAACACACACCATCACACACACAGCACACACATGCACAGACACAAACGCCATACACACATGTACACATATCACATATGTCAACACACAGCACACACAGACACCATACACACACATACACACATCACAACACAGCATACAAACACACCATGCACTACACACAAACACAGATTCTCTGATACACGCACACACGTGGGCACACACATGGCACACACAGGGGCACACACACGGCACACGGAGGGGCACACACACGGCACACACAGGGGCACACACACGTGGGCACACACACGGCACACACACGTGGGCACACACACGGCACACACAGGGGCACACACACACGGCACACATAGGCTGAGACTTGCGCATGCTGTGTCTTCTGCTCCCTGGGGGGCGGCAGGGGGCATCAGGCCCCAGGTGGGGATCAGGCCCCGGGGTGGGTGGGGCCCCAGGGGCTTGGGCTGCACTTTGGCTCACGGTCATGGCTTTCCGGGTCTGCAGGCAGGGCCAGGCATGCACGGTGCCCAGCTGGCCCCACGGGCTCCAAGTTCAAATTCCAGCTCCACGCTGGGTGACCTTGGGGAGGGGTCAGCTTACTCACAGGGGCTCCTGGCTGCCCTCCAGGAGCTGGGCGGGGCCCTGGGGTAACCCTGGGAGGCTGTGAGTGGAGAGACCCCGAAGGGCCTGGGGGTGTGCCCGGTGGGCCCAGGAGACGCGCCTGGCATCCGGTGGCCTTGGGCAGCAGTGGGAGGGGAGGGGTGGGGCAGAGGTGGTCTGGGGCGGGCCTCAGGGGACGACCAGTCTGCCTTCTGTCCCCTGCCACCAGGGCCTGGGAGCCCTCGGGATCCTCCCCGAAGCACCGGAGGCCCAGCCGGGACCGGAACCTGGTCCTGGAGGCCCTGCCTGGCTCGGACACCCAGGAAGTGCCAGGTCGGGCAAGGGAAGCCCCTCTCCCTACCTCCCCCGAGCCGACCTGGGGGCTGGGAGGGGGCGGCCGCGTGGGTGAGTCACCGCGGCTGCCTTGAAGACGTCGGTGCGCCCGGCGCCTCCCAGCACCGACGGGCAGGCCCTGCCCGGCCCGGCCCGGGCCCCCAGCGCACCGAGAGCCCCGCGCCCGGCGCCCCCGCCCGCGCGCCTCGGCGGAGCGCTCACCTGCTGCCCGCGAAGGTCCCTCGGCCCCGCGTCCGCCGCCGTCCCAGTCTGTCCGCGCCTGGGCCGCCGCGCTCGGTGTCCGCGGACGGGCGGGACGCGCGGCGGGGCGGGGCGGGCCGGACGGGGCGAGGTGGAACCTGAGCGACAGGTTCGGAGTCACCGGGGTGCGCGGGGCGGGGCCCGGAGCCTCGCCCCCGCCCTCCGGCCCCACCCCCAGTCCTGCGCGGCCCCCGACCCAGCTGGGCCCCCCGGCGCGGGCGGCACGGAACCGGCAGAGCTCGCCCCGCAGGTGTGGGGGCCCCGGGGTCGCTGCTGGCACTGGCGGCCCGCTGAGGGCTCCAGCCGCGAGGAGGCCAGGGCTGCGTCCCCGGCCACAGGTGTCCCCCGCGGGCCCCAGGTCCAGAGGGATCCCCTTTCGGTTCAGCCCAGCCCCGACCCCCATTACTGGGGAGCGGCCCGGCTCCGGCTGTGCGGGGGTCAGAGGCGGTTCTGAGCGCCTCAGATGGGCGGGGCCACGCAAGCAGCCTCCAGCCTGGACACCTGAGTGAGGGCGGGGCTCCCTCTCCCTCCCCAAGGCCCACATCTCTGGGACCCCGGGGACAGGTCGGAGGGCAGGTGCCCTGGGCTGGTAGGCGAGAAGGAAGTGCACACGGGCAGAGGTCAGGCCCAGGCCACGCTGGACCCGCCCTAGGGACCCACAGGCTCTGACTGCTGCTAGGGAGGCCAGGCCAGGTCCAAGGTCCCAGGAGGGCCGGTGGCACCGCAGCTGGGCTGTGCAGACAGACAGGAAGTGGCGCGGGGCCTGCCCAGGGCCGGTGGGGCCTGGCTTCCTGGTTTATGGCCTTTGCGGCTGATCTGGAACACACCTGGATCCCGCTGCCCACGTGACCTCGCCCTGCCCCAGCAGCCCAGGCCCGCAGTGGGCACCGTCCACGCCGAGTCAGCAGTCTCCTTTGCGCCGCTGTCTGCGCCCCCTCCCCCAGGGGGACACTGCCTCCTGCAGGCGGGGGCGGGGTGTGTAGGCCGGGGGAGGCCCAGCTCCTGCTGGCCACTGCAGCCTCTCCAGCCAAGAGCAGAGCCTGAGCTCCCGCCAAGGCCGTGGGGAAGGCGGGCGGGGGGCAGTGACGAGCAGACATCCAGGGGCTCCAACGTTTATTTAAAAAGTGCACAGAACAAGCTCTGGTCCGAACAAGAGGCGTGGGGAGGGGTCAGCTCGGACGCCTTCCTCGGGGCTGGGGAGGGTCAGCTCGGGCGCCTTCCTCGGGGCTGGGGAGGGGTCAGCTCGGGCGCCTTCCTCGGGGCTGGAGAGGGTCAGCTCGGACGCCTTCCTCGGGGCTGGGGAGGGGTCAGCTCGGGGCTGGAGAGGGTCAGCTCGGATGCCTTCCTCGGGGCTGGGGAGGGTCAGCTCGGATGCCTTCCTCGGGGCTGGGGAGGGTCAGCTCGGATGCCTTCCTCGGGGCTGGGGAGGGGTCAGCTCGGGCGCCTTCCTCGGGGCTGGAGAGGGTCAGCTCGGACGCCTTCCTCGGGGCTGGGGAGGGGTCAGCTCGGACGCCTTCCTCGGGGCTGGGGAGGGGTCAGCTCGGGGCTGGAGAGGGTCAGCTCGGATGGCTTCCTCGGGGCTGGGGAGGGGTCAGCTCGGGCGCCTTCCTCGGGGCTGGGGAGGGGTCAGCTCGGGCGCCTTCCTCGGGGCTGGGGAGGGTCAGCTCGGACGCCTTCCTCGGGGCTGGGGAGGGGTCAGCTCGGACGCCTTCCTCGGGGCTGGGGAGGGGTCAGCTCGGACGCCTTCCTCGGGGCTGGGGAGAAGCTGCAGCTGGGGGCCCAGGCCCGAGAGCCGCCCACTTCCTCCACACCTGTTTCTTTAGGAAGCCGGACGCGGCCTGGCCCAGGCCCCCCAAAGCCCCTGCCCTGGGCTGTGCTGTCCAGCAGGGACCCTGGCGACTATGAAGGCACCGGAAACCAGCGAGGAACCACGGGCCTCCCGGGGGCGAAGCCGGCAGGAAGCAGCCTCTCTGAGCGGCCACGGGGCTCTGTCCTCCCTCGGCCCGAGGGTCAGGGGTGCCGCCCTCAGTCCTGGGCAGACGCTCCCCGTGAGCAGCAGGTCCTGGACGGAGGCAGAGGCCTGGGGGCAGGGGCTCCTCGGCGGCGGCTACCTCACCAAGGCGGCGATGACCACCAGCTGCAGGACGGCCTCCAGGCCGTGCAGCGCCAGGCGCGCGGCCCCGAGGGCCGAGTCCGCCCACAGCACCAGCGTCTGCCGGAGCAGGAAGTGGACGGCCAGGAGGGCGCTGACCGCTGTGAGGGCCAGGCTGGCGGCCAGCGGCCCCTCGGCCTCCGTCAGGTTGCCCTTGGTGCCTGGAGAGCAGAGCGAAGGTTGAGGGGGCTGCGGGGGCTCCTGCCCGAGCCTCAGCGCCTCTCAGCTGAGACCGATTTTTTTTTTTTTTTTTACAGGCAGAGTGGACAGTGAGAGAGAGACAGAGAGAAAGGTCTTCCTTCGCTGTTGGTTCACCCTCCAATGGCCGCCGCGGCCGGCGCACCGCGCTGATCAGAAGGCAGGAGCCAGGTGCTTATCCTGGTCTCCCATGGGGTGCAGGGCCCAAGCACTTGGGCCATCCTCCACTGCACTCCCTGGCCACAGCAGAGAGCTGGCCTGGAAGAGGGGCAACCGGGACAGAACCCGGCGCCCCGACCGGGACTAGAACCCGGTGTGCCGGCGCCGCTAGGCGGAGGATTAGCCTGTTGAGCCATGGTGCTGGCAACTGAGACTGATTTTGTTGAAAACCCCTGAGGCACCTGGCCCTGGGCTGAGGTCAGCTTTGGACAATTTCAGGAACACCCAACAGACCAAACTGCACCCTCCTGGGATGGCCCCGTCCCCGTGGAGGAGCCGAAGCGGTGACAGCGAGGACGCTGGCTCGCTCCCCTACGCCCCGCGGAGTCCCAGGTCCTAGGACGCGGAGGGCCGGGGCCCCGATTCCTCGGGTCCCTCGCTGGACCCTGGGCCTCACGGGTGGACGCG
This sequence comes from Oryctolagus cuniculus, assembly GCF_964237555.1. Classification (NCBI taxonomy): domain Eukaryota; kingdom Metazoa; phylum Chordata; class Mammalia; order Lagomorpha; family Leporidae; genus Oryctolagus; species Oryctolagus cuniculus. The sequence goes on along the minus strand of NC_091432.1, from coordinate 283,157 downwards.
CGAGGGCCAGGGCCTGGCAGTGGCCTCTCAGGTGCGGTCCAGTCCTGTCTGCAGACGGACGGGTGAGAGGCCAGGGCTGCAGGCCGGGGCAGGGAGGCATCCACACTCACCTCTGGGCCCTGGTCCTGGACGAGAATTAACCCCTTCCTTCAGGGGACGGCACCTGCAGCTGGGCAGGGGGCCGGGAGCCAGGCCAGCCCCCTCCTCACACGCCGAGACCCGGGCAGGGCCCTGAAGGCCCAGGACCCCTTGGCGGTGACCCGAGCAGGTGCCGTGTCGGCCGCTCGGTGCCGTGGGCGGCGTCCACTCACCCAGGTGCAGCCGCAGGGCTTCGAGCAGCCCCATCAGCAGGAGCAGAGCCGCGTCCAGGAGCAGGTGGCCGGGCGGGCAGCTGAAGGCCTGACCTGCGGGCACACAGCGGGGCTGCAGCGGCTGGCGGGCGGCCCCCAGGGCGCCCGGCGGGGGGGGGGGGCTTACTTTTATAGAGCAGCATCAGGAGGGTGGCCGGGAAGTAGAGGGCGCAGAAGGCCCGGCTGAGGCGGAACAGCGCCTGCAGGGGCGCCGAGGACAGCTGCGGCGGTTAAGGGGCCTCACTCAGAACGGGGGCACGCAGGTCCGGCCCGGGTGCGTGGAGCCCTGGGCTCCCAGTCCTGGTGCGGGCACTGGGACCCCCGAGGCAGGAGGGCGGGGCGGCTGCAGGCCGGCAGGCCCTGCTTTCCTGCCCCCCTTTGGAGAAAGCTGTTCCTCTCCGCCTGGGGGCAGCTCGGCCCCGGTGGGGGGCGGCGGGAGAGGAGCCCTGCACCCCCTCCCCGGAACCCAGCGCTTAACAGCGGAATCACTGCCGGCCGGAGCCTCCGCACCCGCCCCGCTCCCTGCCGGCGGCCTGGGAAGGCAGCAGGTGAGGACCCACGCGTCGGGCCCCGCCCCGACCTGGGAGACCTGGATGGAGCTCCTGGCTCCCGCCGGCTCAGCCCTGGCCGTTGTGGTCATTTGAGTGAAGAAGCTGATGGAAGACTCCTCTCTCTCTCTCTGTGACAGCAATCAATCTTTTAAAAAGATTTATTCGAGAGGCAGGGTTACCGAGAGAGAGGTCCTCCTTCGACTGGGTCACTCCCCAGATGGCCCCAACGGCTGGAGCTGGGCCAGGCTGAAGCCAGGAGCTTCCTCCGGTCTCCCACGCGCGTGCAGGGCCCAAGCATCTGGGCCGTCTTCCACTGCTTCCCCAGGCCACAGCAGGGAGTTGGGTGGGAAGAGGAGCAGCCGGGACTCGCACCAGCGCCCATATGGGATGCCGGCACCGCAGGCAGAGGATCAGCCGCCTCCGCCACAGCGCCCGCCCCCGTCAATCTTAGGAAAAGGCAGCGCGGCCGACAGCTTCCTGGCCAGCAGGTCCTGCGGGCGCGAGTGCTTGTGGCAGGATACCACCTCCGAGGAGCCGCTCCCTGCAAGACACAGCGTCCCCGGGTGAGGTGGACACCCGCGGCCTTCTCAACACCGACACCGACCCCCCAGCAGGAAGCTCCTGTGGGCCCCCTGCAGGCACCCTCCCGGGCCCTCTCGCCCGTCCCTGCCCTCCTCTGCAACTGCACCCGTCACCCAGAGCACCCCCCCCGACACGCGCTCTGGCCCAGTCGATTTTATTTATTTGAGGGGCAGAGTTACAGACGGAGAGACACAGAGAATCTTCCACCCCCTGGTTCACTCCACAGTTGGCCACAACAGCCAGAGCCAGGCCAGGAGCTTCCTCGGGTCTCCCACGTGGGTGCAGGGGCCCAAGGACCTGGGCCGTCTTCCACTGCATTAGCAGGGAGCTGGATCGAAGTGGAGCAGCCGGGACTCGAACCGCTGCCCACATGGGATGCCTTAGCCCACTCCACCACAGCGCCGGCCTCTGGCCCAGTCTTCTGGTCGTGCCCACCCCACAGGGCCCCTGCGGCCTCTCCCCTCGGTCCTGAGCCCGGCCCCGCGCCCGCAGCTCCCGCGGAGGCGGTTCTTGCCCGGCGGCCTTTGCAGCCCCGGGGACGGCCGCCAGGGCGCGCTCGCCTCGCGCGGGCGAAGCGGTCTGGGGGGCGTGCGGGGCGCCGGGGGTCCCTGCGCCCTCCCAGGCCGGACGACGGTCACTGGGGGTCTCCCTCCCTCCCAGGCCGCCACTGCTACAAAGGGGGAACCCGCTGGTCTTTCCGACCGGGCGGGGGCGGGGCAGGTGCTGGCGCAGCGGCTGGGGGCCCGGGTTCGAGACCAGCCGCTCCACTTCCCATCCCGCTGCCTGGGGGACACCCGGGCCGGGTCCCAGGCTCCTGGCTGCCCCGGGGCTGTGCGGCCACTGGGGGAGTGGCCAGCGGGTGGACGCTCGCTCTCTCCCCCTGTAGCCGCCTTTCAAATAAATCTACAGACCCACTGAGCCGGCAGCGCACCAGGGTCGGTCACCCCTTGGCCGCCCCAGCCCCACTGCCCAGGCCTCCGCCCGCAGGACCCCGCACCTGCCCGGGCAGGAGGCCGCGCGGCCGGGGGCGCGCCGGGCGGGGACCCTCGCGCGCGCCCACGAGCCCGACGCACGGAGCGCGCCCCTCAGCCTTAAAGGAGCCGCGACGCGGGCGGGCCCGAGGGCGTCCCGCTCGGCGGGGACCCCGCGCCGCGCGGCCTGCCGTGTGCGGGATCGCGGCCGGCCCCGCCCCGCTCCCGGGGGCGGCTTCCCGCGGGGGGCCACGGCGTGTCCCAGGCTGGCGGCCTCGCGGGCCCGCTGAAAGCCCCAGCCCGGGACGACGGCGAGGCCCGCTCGGCCGTCACCTCACGCCGCCGCTCACCTCGCCGCGCGGCCGCCATCTTGCCCCGCTCCCGGCGGCCCCTGCGCGGCCTCGGCCATTTTCGCTGCGACCGAAGGGGCCCGACCGCGCCGCGACCGAGGCCTGACTCGTCCGTCCGGCGGCGCTCGGCCACTTTCGGACCGGAGGAGGCGGGGAGCCGAGGTTCGGGAGGATTTGGACTCGGGGGCGTTCGGCTCAGATCGGCTTGGCCTCGGGGCGAATCGGCTCCGTCCGGGGCCGCAAGCGTCTCCCGGAGAGGCCGAACTGCGTCGTCGAAGGCCGGCGAGAGCCCGCCCGGAGCCGGACGTCGCCGTCGGCCGCGGGCCACCGTGGGCAGGGCCTCGCAGGCAGAGAGGAGGGCTCGGGACCGAGCCGCTCGGAAACGCCCGTGCGGCCTCGGAAGCGTTCGGACCGGGCTCGTACGGCCTCGGAAGGGTTCGGACCGGCTCGTGCGGCCTCGGAAGCATTCGGACCGGCTCGTGCGGCCTCGGAAGCGTTCGGGCCGGCTCGGCGCCTCACTTCGGGCTGCTTCGGCTCTCCTCGGCTCCAGGCTCCTGGCACAGGCTCGGCTCGGCTCGGCTCGGCCCGGCCCGGCCCGGCGCGGCTCGGCGGACGGCTAGGCGTAACTTCGGGCGGCGTCGGCCCGGCTCGGCCCGCCTCTTCGGGCCCCGCTTCGGGCTCGGCTCCCACAGCTTCGGGCGGCCCCGGACGCAGCCTTCGGGCGGGCTCGGCGGAGTCCGGATGGAGGACTCGGACTCGGCGGCAAAGCAGCTGGGCCTGGCCGAGGCGGCGGCGGTGGCGGCCGCGGCCGCTGTGGCGGCGGCGGCCGCGGCCGCAGCGGGGGGCGAGGCCGAGGAGCCGGTGCTGAGCAGGGACGAGGACTCGGAGGAGGACGCGGACTCGGAGGCCGAGCGCGAGACACGGCGGGTCACGGCCGTGGCGGTGATGGCTGCCGAGCCCGGGCACATGGACATGGGCGCCGAGGCCCTGCCCGGCCCCGACGAGGCGGCTGCCGCCGCCGCCGCCGCCGCCTTCGCAGGCAAGTGCGCCGCGCCGGCTCCTGCGCGCCTGCCCCGCACGCCGGCCCCGCAGGGACACCTGCTTCCTTCTGCACCTCACGTTACCCGTGTTCTGGAACCTTCTGCACACCTGCCTGCCCCCCGCGCCGTGCATGCTGGGTGCTGGTGGCACAGGAGGGTCACGCGGATGCCGCGGTGCAGGTGGCCAGCTCCCTGCCCCGGCCTCCCCGTGTGTCCGCTCGCTGCTCGACACCCGAGCCTTGGGCTGTGCGGCCAGTGCCCTGCAGAGGGGTGCCTCCCCGCTGCTGACCGCTGACCGGCAAGGCTGCTGGCCCTGGGACTGGGGGTCAGGGGCGTGGCCCTGAGCAGTTCTGGGCCGGGTGGCCAGCAGGAGGCGCCACCGTGGGCTGTTTGAAGGACGCTGGTTTGGCGATGTGTTCGTGCCCTGAAGTCCTTTGTGCCGGTGTTACAGGGTGTGGGGGACGTGCAGGCCAAGTGGCTGCTGGTTTGTGACTCCGTGACCAGCGGTGCCTCTGTCCACTCGTGCGCTCGGACACCGGCCCTGCCCGGGCAGCCCCGGGGCTGGCCGCATGGCCTCTGAGTGGCCGCTGCGTGGTCAGCGCTCCTGCTGGGGCCTGGTGGTGCAGGTGGACGGGGGCCCTGTCCCTGCAGCTTGGTGGGTGCTGGGGAGGCTTGGGGCGGGAATCTTATGGCACAGAAGGGAGCTCGCTCGGCTGAGGACCAGGGAATGCCAGGGTGGTGGCACATGTGGTGTCATGTGTGTGCCTGCACACGTGTGTGAGATGTGTGTCCCCACGTGGTGTATGTAGTGTGTGCCTGCTATGTGTGCACATGCGTGTGTGATGTATGTGGGCATGCACACACGTGTGTAGGTGTGTGGAGGACACTGGCGGAGGCGGGAGCTGGCAGGTGAGCTGAGCCGCTCAGGGGGAGGAGCTGGGGTGGGGGCGTGTGGCCTGCTGGGTGGGGCCTTGTTAGGGCGGGGCCTCTGTCGGGGTCCCCGCGCTCTCTCGCCTGAGGTGGCCTCGTCCTGTTGCAGAGGTGACCACGGTGACTGTGGCCAACGTGGGGGCCTCTGCAGACAACGTCTTCACGACCTCGGTGGCGAACGCGGCCTCCATCTCGGGACACGTGCTGGTAAGCCGCCCCTGGGTCTGCACACAGCCGAGGAGGGGGCTGCCCACAGGGCTGGGGGGCTGGGGGGCAGGGGCCCCGCTGAGCGACGGGCAGTGCACAGTGGACGGAGTTTCGTGAGGTGTTCAGGATGTGGGGGAGCTGGAGGGAGCCCCGCACAGTGGGCTGGGGCCGGGGCTGTTGGCCCCCGTGCAGGGGGCTAGGGCTGGGGCTGGGGCTGTCAGCCCCTGTGCAGTGGGCTGGGGCTGGGGCTGTCAGCCCCCGTGCAGTGGGCTGGGGCTGGGGCTGTCGGCCCCCGTGCAGGGGGCTGGGGCTGGGGCTGGGGGCTGGGGCTGTCGGCCTCCGGGCAGTGGGCTGGGGCTGGGGCCGGGGCTGTCGGCCCCTGTGCAGGGGGCTGGGGCTGGGGCTGGGGCCGGGGCTGTCGGCCCCCGTGCAGGGGGCTGGGGCTGGGGCTGGGGCTGGGGGCTGGGGGCTGGGGGCTGGGGCTGACGGCCTCTGGGCAGTGGGCTGGGGCCGGGGCTGTCGGCCCCCATGCAGTGGGCTGGGGGCTGGGGCTGACGGTCTCCGGGCAGTGGGCTGGGGCCGGGGCTGTCGGCCTCTGTGCAGTGGGCTGGGGCTGGGGCTGTTGGCCTCCGGGCAGTGGGCTGGGGCTGGGGCTGGGGCTGTCGGCCTCCGGGCAGTGGGCTGGGCCTGGGGCTGGGGCTGTTGGCCTCCGGGCAGTGGGCTGGGGCTGGGGCCGGGGCCGGGGCTGTCGGCCTCCGGGCAGTGGGCTGGGGCTGGGGCCGGGGCTGTCGGCCTCCGGGCAGTGGGCTGGGCCCAGCTCCCAGCGCTGCTGCTCACCTTGGGGCAGGGACACACTGCAGTCCCGTGGTCTCCCGCTTCTCCCCACCCTCCCTTCCTTGGGGGAGCCTGGAGCCTGCCGTGACCGCACTGACCACCAGGGGGCTCCCGTGAGACGGGGGTGGGGGCACAGCCTGTGAGCCAGGGCCAGCGTCCTCCTGACTGGGGCGCGTTCCTGCTTCGCCGCTGGTTCCCCACTGCTGAGATGAAGGCTCAGCACCGAGTGCTGCTTTGGGGGGCGCCCTGGGGCAGCAGTGTGGCCAGGAGGGGCCGGGGCCGGGCCAGCTGTGTCCAGGGCAGTGGTCGGCACGGGGCCGGGCCAGCTGTGTCCAGGGCTGGGGCCCGGCGCGGGGCTGGGCTGGGCAGGCGCCCTTGGCCTCCTGCTCACACTGACTCGTGGTCAGCACACGACGCGGGTGCCGGCCTCGCCCTGCGCAGGCCACGGCCGTCTTCCGTGGTCGTCAGCGCCGCCACTTCTTGCAGTCGGGCCGCACGGCCCTGCAGATCGGCGACGGCCTGAACGCGGAGAAGGCCACGCTGATCGTGGTGCACGCCGACGGCAGCATCGTGGAGACCACGGGGCTGAAGGGCGCGGCCGCCCCCCTGGCGCCAGGTGAGGCTCCCGCGCGGGGTCTGCAGAAAGCGTGGGGTCGCCGGCAGCGCGGCCGCCGCGTGACCGCAGCTCGCGTCCCTCACCAGGGCCTCAGTCTCCCCCCGCTCCTCTCACCCCCGGCCAAGAAAAGACGGGCACCAAGTACAACTGGGACCCCTCGGTGTACGACAGCGAGCTGCCCGTGCGCTGCAGGAACGTCAGCGGCACGCTGCACAAGAGCCGGCTGGGCTCGGGTGAGGGCGGGGCGGGGCCTGGGCGGGCGCTGGAGGGGCGGGGCGGGGCGGGGCCTGGGCGGGCGCTGGAGGGGCGGGGGCGGGGCCTGGGGCGGGCACTGGAGGGGCGGGGGCAGGGGAGGGGCCTGGGCGGGCGCTGGAGGGGCGGGGCGGGGGCGGGGCCTGGGCGGGCACTGGAGGGGCGGGGGCGGGGCTTGGGGCGGGCACTGGAGGGGCGGGGCACTGGAGGGGTGGGACAGGGGAGGAGGGCGGGGCAGGGGCTTGGGCAGGCACTGGAGGGGGCGGGGCAGGGGCAGGGGAGGGGCTTGGGGCGGGCACTGGAGGGGGCAGGGCAGGGTCTTGGGCGGGCACTGGCGGGGGGGGGGCAGGGGCGGGGCAGGGGGAGGTGCTCGGGTGAGGGCGGGGCTAGGGGAGGGGGCTGGGGAGGAGCTCGGGGGAGGATCCTGGGTACCAGGGCTCAGGTGAGGGGGGCTCGGGGGAGGGGCTCGGGTCCTGGGCAGGTGAGGGCCCCAGGCCGAGGCCAGGTGGGGAGAGAGCAGGTAGGGGTGGGGCTGTGGCTGAGGCGACCCTGGGAGTGGGCAGCCGGAGGTCAGCACAGCCTGCTGGCCTGGGTGTGGGTGGAGGTTTCCCACGTGCCTGGAGGGCCTGGGCTGGCCAGCGGGGGCGGGGGGCAGAGTGGCCCCGTGACTGCTGCTGCTTGGCCCAGGCGGCCGAGGACGCTGCATCAAGCAGGGGGAGAACTGGTACAGCCCCACCGAGTTCGAGGCCATGGCCGGACGCGCCAGCAGCAAGGACTGGAAGCGCAGCATCCGCTATGCAGGGCGCCCCCTGCAGTGCCTCATCCAGGTACGTGTGGGGGAGGGGGCAGGGGGCCTGCAGCGCCTCCTCCAGGTAGGGAGAGGGCAGGGCGCCCCCTGCAGTGCCTCATCCAGGTACGTGTGGGGGAGGGGGTAAGGGGGGAGGGGGAGGGGTCTGCAGTGCCGCGTCTAGGTTGGGGGGCCGGGGCCGGCCCTGCGGTCAGAGGGCCCCTGGTCACTGGTCCTCTCCGGAGCAGGGCAGTAGGAGAGTAGGAGGGTGGGGGGAGCTTCCCCACGCACCTGGTGTGGCCCCTCCCCAGGGGCGCGGGCAGGTGGACAGGCCCTGGACGCCAGGGTCCTATTTCTCAGGGCTCCAGAAGGAGGGAGACGGCAGCGCCCGGCCGGCCACGGCGCCCTAACCCGAGCGTTGTCTGGGTTCCAGGACGGGATCCTGAACCCCCACGCGGCCTCCTGCACCTGTGCCGCCTGCTGTGACGACCTGACCCTGGTAGGTTCCTGGGGAGCCGCCGCCCCTGCCCGAGACCGGGGGCGCCTTGACTGACGGCCGCGCGAGCCGGGCACGCAGCAGTGCGGCTGCGGGCCGCGCTGTGTGCTGTGTTGGGGGTTCTGGCGCAGACGCGTCACGGAGCTCGCTCGGGGACAGAACCTCGAGTCTGAAATCCCGCCTCGTGAGAGCCGCTCAGCGAGCCCCCACTGTGTGACAGAACTGGGGCGACGGGCACGCGGGCGTGGAGCCAGCGCAGGCGGGTGACAGGCAGACGGGCGACGGGCGCGCGGGCGTGGAGCCAGCGCAGGCGGGTGACAGGCAGACGGGCGACGGGCGCGTGTCAGTGTGGAGCCAGCGCAGGCGGGTGACAGGCAGACGGGCGACGGGCGCGTGTCAGTGTGGAGCCAGCGCAGGCGGGTGACAGGCAGACGGGCGACGGGCGCGTGTCAGTGTGGAGCCAGCGCAGGCGGGTGACAGGCAGACGGGCGACGGGCGCGTGTCAGTGTGGAGCCAGCGCAGGCGGGTGACAGGCAGACGGGCGACGGGCGCACGGGCGTGGAGCCAGCGCAGGCGGGTGACAGGCAGACGGGCGACGGGCACGCGGGCGTGGAGCCAGCGCAGGCGGGTGACAGGCAGACAGGCGACGGGCGCGTGTCAGTGTGGAGCCAGCGCAGGCGGGTGACAGGCAGACGGGCGCGCGTGGGCGTGGAGCCAGCGCAGGCGGGTGACAGGCAGACGGGCGATGGGCGCGCGGGCGTGGAGCCAGCGCAGGCGGGTGACAGGCAGACGGGCGACGGGCGCGTGTGGGCGTGGAGCCAGCGCAGGCGGGTGACAGGCAGACAGGCGACGGGCGCGTGTCAGTGTGGAGCCAGCGCAGGCGGGTGACAGGCAGACGGGTGACGGGCGCGTGTGGGCGTGGAGCCAACGCAGGCGGGTGACAGGCAGACGGGTGACGGGCGCGTGTCGGTGTGGAGCCGACGCAGACGTGGCATCGTGGAAGTCACGCGACTGAGTTCTAGAAGTTCGGGCGCTGAGACCTGTGCGGGCTCCTTCAGCCCCCAAGGCCGAGGCTGGGTCTGCTGGACGGTGGCCAGGGCCTGTACACGGAGCTACAGGAGTCCCTGGCGGGGAGACCTCCGTCCACAGCCCTGGGGGTGCAGGGGGACCTCCGTCCACAGCCCTGGGGGCGCAGGGGGACCTCCGTCCAGCTCTGGGGGTGCAGGGGGACCTCCGTCCACAGCCCTGGGGGTGCAGGGGGGCCTCCGTCCACAGCCCTGGGGGTGCAGGGGGACCTCTGTCCACAGCAGTGGTGTGCCAGGGGACCTCCGTCCACAGCACTGGTGTGCCAGGGGACCTCGGTCCACAGCAGTGGGGGTGCAGGGGGACCTCCGTCCACAGCAGTGGGGTGCAGGGGGACCTCCGTCCACAGCAGTGGTGTGCCAGGGGACCTCCGTCCACAGCACTGGGGGTGCAGGGGGGCCTCCGTCCACAGCCCTGGGGGTGCAGGGGGACCTCTGTCCACAGCCCTGGGGGTGCAGGGGGACCTCCGTCCATCTCTGGGGGTGCAGAGGGATCTCTGTCCACAGCATTGGGGGTGCAGAGGGACCTCCGTCCACAGCTCTGGGGGTGCAGGGGGACCTCGATCCACAGCCCTGGGGGTGCAGGGGGACCTCCGTCCACAGCAGTGGGGGTGCAGAGGGACCTCCGTCCACAGCTCTGGGGGTGCAGGGGGACCTCCGTCCAAAGCACTGGTGTGCCGGGGGACCTCTGTCCACCGGCGGCAGCCTTCAAGAACAAGCCTTGTGGATTTGCCCCCACAGCCTCTGTCCAGAGTGATCTGCTGGCTGGGCCGGGTGGGGCTGCCTGGTGGTGTGCGGTCCTCCTGCTGGAGTCCTGGGGAGGCTCGGCTCCCTGCCGCCCCCGCCCCCGGCTCCCCCGCGCCTGCCCCGGCCAGTGGTTCCGTCTCCCGGGAGCCCCAGCAGCCCCTGGGTCACGGCTCAGTCTCCTTCCCGACATTTGGTGGAATTATTAGTGTAGAGAGGGGTGTTGTTTTTCTTTTCTTTTTTTTTTTTTTTTGAAAGATTTATTTATTTGAAGAAAGCGTTACAGGGCGGGGGGGGGGGAGGGGTGGGGAGGTCTTCCGTCTGCTGGTTCACTCCCCAGATGGCAACGGCCAGAGCTGCATGGATCCGGTGCCAGGAGCCTCTCCCGGGTCTCCCACGCAGGTGCAGGGGCCCAAGGACTTGGGCCGTTCCCTTCTGCTCTCCCAGGCTAATTAGCTCTCACAGAGCTAATGGAGCAGCCAGGATTTGAACTGGCACTCGTGGGATGCCGGCGTGGCAGGCGGCAGTTCAGGGCCACGCTCACGCTCGGCTTCCCGACACGGTCTCACCACGCGTCCAGGGCTTGCGCCAGGAGTGGAGGCAGAGCGGCCTCCCTCACGCCAGTGCCGCCACCGGCCGGCTTTGCTTTCCCCGCAGAGTGGGCCGGTCAGGCTCTTTGTGCCTTACAAACGGCGCAAGAAGGAGAACGAGCTGCCCACCACCCCAGTCAAGAAGGACGCGCCCAAGAACATCACGCTGCTGCCGGCCACCGCCGCCACCACCTGTGAGTGCCCAGTGCTGCGCGAGGGGAGGGGAGGTGGCTCCCCGGGAACCCGTGTGCCGGGGCGCACGGCTGCAGCCCGAGTCTTTGGTTTGCTTGAAAAGCAGAGTTCAGTGCCCAAGTCCCGTAACAGCCCGGAGCTCCGTCCAGTTCCCCCCCGGGGGTGCAGGGACCCCAGCGCCGAGCCGTCCCTGCAGCCCCCCAGGCAGTTCTGACCCAGGTGGTGGGCGTCTGAACCGTGACCCCCGGCCGCGCACCCACCCTGGCCTCCTGACCAAACCGGCCGGGCTCACGGCTGGAATGGCGGCAGCGTGAGCCCAGGTCCCTCCCCGTGCCGGCCTGAGCCTCCTCCGCCTTTGCAGTTACCGTGACACCCTCGGGACAGATCAGCACCTCCGGGGCCCTGACCTTCGACCGGGCGTCCACCGTGGAGGCCACGGCCGTCATATCCGAGAGTCCGGCCCAGGGAGATGTGTTTGCGGGAGCCACAGGTGAGCCTCAGCCCCGCGTGACGCGTCCCCGGCCGCCTCCTCACCGTGGCCAAGCTGTGGGCTGGGCTGGCCCGCACGGGGGCCCGGCCGGGGCAGGACCCGAGTGACCGGCCCGGCTCTGAAAACTGGCTGTTTGCCAGCTCCTGCCGCCGCCCAGGGCTGTGTGGAGCCGGCCGGAGGCGCTGGTGTTGGGGACCGGTTCCCCTGCCCCTGAGTGGCCGGGGGTCCCCACGTGGGCAGGCTCCCAGTCTGCTGTGCCCGTGCACGTCCCAGCCAGCCTCCCTCTCCCCTCCAGTGCAGGAGGCTGGGGTGCAGCCGCCGTGCCGCGTGGGCCACCCCGAGCCCCACTACCCCGGCTACCAGGACGGCTGCCAGATGGGCCCGTTCCCCGAGGCCGCCTTGCCCACCTCACACCCCAAGATAGGTGAGTGTGAAGACTGATTCATCTATTTTCTCATCTTGCCGAGAGGCGGAGGGAGGGAGCGCCCGCGTGCTGGCTCGCTCCCCACACACCCACAGCAGCCAGGGCTGGCCAGGCCGAAGCCAGGAGCTGAGCGCTCCGTCGGGTCTCCCATGTGGCTGCTGCCTCCCGGTGCGCGCTGGCAAGAAGCTGGAGTCAGGAGCCAGGGCGGGGACTCAGGCCAGGCCCTCCGACGGGATGCGGTTTGCCTGTGCCCCCTGCCTGTGTCCGCAGAGGGAGACCCGTGAGCACCGGCCGCCACGGGGAGCGCCGTGACCTGGGGGCTGCCGCGTGAGAGCAGGGGGTGGAGCTGCGTGCCCCCACCCCACGGGGTGCTTGCACTTTGGCCCTTTCTGCCCCCTCGGGCAGCACAGAGAGGCCCGGCCCTCGTCCACGCGTCCTGCACGGGCTGACGCTGCGCCTGAGCGAGCCCGTGTGCGTGTGAACGTGTGTGTGCGTGTGAACGTGTGTGTGCGTGTGAGCCCGTGTGTGTGTGCGGCTGTGCCGCTGCGCCTGAGCGAGCCCGTGTGCGTGTGAACGTGTGTGTGCGTGTGAACGTGTGTGTGCGTGTGAGCCCGTGTGCGTGTGCGGCTGTGCCGCTGCGCCTGAGCGAGCCCGTGTACGTGTGAACGTGTGTGTGCGTGTGAGCCCGTGAGCGTGTGCGGCTGTGACGCTGCGCCTGAGTGAGCCCGTGTGTGTGTGTGCGTGTGAACATGTGTGTGCATGTGAGCCCGTGTGTGTGTGCGGCTGTGTGTGTGTGTGTGTGAGCCCGTGAGTGTGTGTGTCTGTGTGTGTGCGTGTGAGCCCGTGAGTGTGTGTCTGTGTGCTCTCCTGTGTGTGCTCACCTGTGAGTTCTCTCCTGTGCACCTGCCTCCCAGGTCCGGCAGCAGGTCTGCTTCAGGTCCAGGCCCTCTGTTGTGCCCCCACTTCCCAGCTCTGTCACTCTCCTCTCAGCTCAGACCGGAGCCCCGCTGTGGCCGCAGGGCTGGGCCGCTCCAGCCGGGGACACCTGGTTCTGGCCCCGACTTCCGTGCAGGGCTCTCACGGGGCCGCCGTCCAAGGGGCCAGCTCTGCTCTTGCAGGGCTGGTACGGCTGTCCGGATCTTAGCCCAGCTTCCGGGTGCTCGGGTCCCTGCCCTGGGAGGCCCGGTGGGCCCTGCCTGCCCAGCGCTGGCCTCTGTGCGCGTGGGGCGGGCAGCCGGCACGGGGAGGCTGTGTTGGCCCCTAGTGAGGAAATGGTGGCGGGCGCTCGCTCTGTGGGGTCACCCTGCCGCACCGGCTTTCTTGGGGAATCAAGTGTGGGGCCGGGAGGGCGGGCCCCCCATCGCCCTGGCGCTCGTCTGTTCCAGTGCTGACGTCCCTGCCCGCCCTGGCCGTCCCTCCCTCCACGCCCACGAAGGCCGTGCCCCCTGCCGTGGTGAGCGGGCTGGAGCCGGCGGAGCAGCGGAGCTGGCTGTACCTGGAGGAGATGGTGAACTCCCTGCTGAGCACCGCGCAGCAGCTGAAGACGCTGTTCGAGCAGGCCCGGCAGGCCAGCTCCTACCGCGAGGCCGCGGCCACGCAGGCCAAGGCCCAGGCCGACGCCGAGCGCAAGGAGGTAGGGCAGGCCGCCGGGGGCGGCGCTACACCCACGCGCCTTCCTCTGCGCTGGACGGAGAGAGGCTTTCCGTCCACCGTTCAGGCCCCGATGGGTGGCTGCAGCGGCGGGGCCTGGGTCTCCTTTGGGCTGAAGCAGGGAGAGGGTGAGAAGTGGGGCAGCCGGGATTCGAACCCGTGCCGCGTGGGATGCGGGCATCAGGGGGCCGCACCCCGCCCTGGGCCACGGCCCCGCCCCGGGGGAGGCGTTGTCTCAGTAGGGAGGCATCTGGGAGCCATTTTATGGGCAGGGAGGGTTCCTGCTTCCCGGTGGTCTTGGCTGCTGCAGAGGCTGGACGGTGCTGGGGGGGTGCAGCGGCAGCGCCTCCCGCAGCTCTGTGTGCGCTCTCCCGTCCTCACCCCTCCCGTCCTCACCCCTGTCCTCACCGCCTCCCTGTCCTCACTCCTCCCTGTCCTCACTCCTCCCGTCCTCACCCCTGTCCTCACCCCCTCCCCATCCTCACCCCTGTCCTCACCCCTCCCGTCCTCACCCCTGTCCTCACCGCCTCCCTGTCCTCACTCCTCCCTGTCCTCACCCCTCCCCGTCCTCACCCCTGTCCTCACCCCTCCCGTCCTCACCCCTGTCCTCACCGCCTCCCCGTCCTCACTCCTCCCTGTCCTCACCCCTCCCCGTCCTCACCCCTCCCCGTCCTCACCCCTGTCCTCACCCCTCCCGTCCTCATCCCTGTCCTCACCCCCTTCCCCATCCTCACCCCTCCCCGTCCTCACCCCGTCCTCACCCCTCCCGTCCTCACCCCTTCCCCGTCCTCACCCCTCCCCGTCCTCACCCCTGTCCTCACCCCTCCCTGTCCTCACCGCCTCCCCGTCCTCAACCCTCCCCGTCCTCACCGCCTCCCCGTCCTCACCCCTCCCCGTCCTCACCACCTCCCCGTCCTCACCCCTGTCCTCACCGCCTCCCCGTCCTCACTCCTCCCTGTCCTCACCCCTCCCGTCCTCACCCCTGTCCTCACCCCCTCCCCGTCCTCACCACCTCCCCGTCTTCACCCCTGTCCTCACCCCCTCCCCATCTTCACCCCTGTCCTCACCGCCTCCCCGTCCTCACTCCTCCCTGTCCTCACCCCTCCCCGTCCTCAACCCTCCCCGTCCTCACCGCCTCCCCATCCTCACCACCTCCCCGTCCTCACCCCTGTCCTCACCCCCTCCCTGTCCTCACCCCTCCCCGTCCTCACCCCTGTCCTCACCCCCTCCCCGTCCTCACCCCTCCCCGTCCTCACCCCTGTCCTCACCCCCTCCCCGTCCTCACCCCTCCCCGTCCTCACCCCTGTCCTCACCCCCTCCCCGTCCTCACCGCCTCCCCGTCCTCACCCCTGCCCTCACCCCTCCCTGTCCTCACCACCTCCCGCACGCAGCTGTGTGGGCTCCCTGTCCTCAGAGTGGGCTGAGCCAGGGTGTGGAGGAGGCATGGCCAGGGCACGGTGTGGCCTTAGCCCCCCCACCCCACCCCCAGGTCCCTGGCCATTGTGGGCCAGGGGCTGCAGTCGCTCAGGGCTGACCACGCGCAGGGGTCACAGGCAGCGCAGGGGCGGGGCCGGCTCGTGGGCAGGTGGGGCCTGAGCCCTTCCAGCGGTGGTAAACGTGGACTTCGGCTTGCAAACGAAACTCGAGATGAACTTTTTCTCGCAAAGCCTGTGCGAGACTCAGACGCGCCTCTCGGTTCTTCGTTTCCGCGGTGACTTTCTAAGATCTGTTTGAGAGGCGGAGTCAGAGCAGGGAGGTCTTCCCTCCAGGTGCCCGCAGCGGCCGGAGCTGGGCCAGGCTGCAGCCCGGGCATGGCGCTCATCGGCGTCTCCCAGGCAGGTGCCGGCCCCTCCGTGATTTCTTGTGTGGGCCCCGTCAGTGTCGGGGAGCGCCTGTTCCCACGGCTGCAGGCAGGAGGTGCTGTTTAGCAGGTGGGACCCTGGCCTGCCTTCCAGCTCCTGCGAGGAGCGGGGAGCCTGGGCCTCTGCACCCGCGTGGGAGACCCGGGTGGAGCTGCTGGCTCGGGGCTGGCCCAGCCCCGGCTGCCGCGGTGTCTGTGAGTGAGCCCGTGCACGGAGCTCTCTGACTGCTGCCCTGTGTGTGATTCCAAACTGCACGCTGAGAGTCAGAGGAGAGAAAAGCGAGAGTAACCCAGCTCACAGGGGCCAGCGCAGGGCCCCCTCCCCCGTCGCCAGCACTGAGCCTGGCTGACCGTGGGACAGAGGGTCCTCTCCCAGCACGCCGCCAGTCAGCCTCCCACAGCCCGCGTGCGGTCCCACTCCCCTCCTTGCAGCCCGGGGTGGGCACACTGCCCCCTGCTGTGAGGGAGGCCAGGGAGCCCCCCCGCCCCCGCCCCACTCGCTGCCCCTGCCCCTCAGGTTGGCCGCATGTGAGCACGGCCACGCTGTGGGATGTGGGCAGGGAGGGGCGTGTCAGAGCGGGGCTGGGCCTCCCCGCGGGTGTGTCGCTGCTGCTGCCTCGCGGTGGCTGAGCGCGGGCCGGGCTCTCGGCTGCCCTGGCTCCCCGGCGGGTGTGGATGCCAGGGGAACAAGAGCCATGGCTCCTGCAGGCTGCTGTTGTCTGAGATGGGGCAGAAGTGTTCTCTGTTTTCTTCTCTGAAACGTCATTTATTTAAAAGTCAGGGAGAGACAGAGAGCGCTTCCGTCCACTGGTTCACTCCTCAGATGCCCACAACAGCTGCGGCTGGGCCAGGCCAAAGCCGGGAGCCTGGAGCTTCTCCTGGTCTCCCACACAGGGGCAGGGGCCCAAGCACGTGGGCCGTCCTCCACTGCTTTCCCAGGCCACAGCAGGCAGCGGGATCGGAAGTGGAGCAGCCGGGACTCGAACCGGTGCCCACGTGGGATGCCGGCACTGCAGGCAGTGGCTCAGCCTACTACGCCCCAGGCGCGCCGCCCGTGGAATTTTTTTAAAGATCAGATTTAGGGCTGGCGCATGGCACAGCTGGTGAAGCCGCACCTGTAATGCCGGCACCCCGTGTGAGCACGGGGTCAAGTCCTGGCCGCTCCACTTCTGACCCAGCCTCCCACTGATGTGCAGCTTGACTCCCGAGTGAGAGGCCCGGCTGCAGCTCCAGCTCCTCGCTTTGGCCTGGCCCAGCCACAGCCCTGACGTTGCGGCCATTTGGGGAGTGACCAGGGGATAGAGGATCAGTCTCTCTAGCTCTGCCTTTCAGATAGGTAGGTAGGTAGGTAGATATGGCCGGCACCGCGGCTCACTAGGCTAATCCTCCGCCTTGTGGCGCCGGCACACCGGGCTCTGGTCCCCGTCGGGGCGCCGGATTCTGTCCCGGTTGCCCCTCTTCCAGGCCAGCTCTCTGCTGTGGCCAGGGAGTGCAGTGGAGGATGGCCCAGGTGCTTGGGCCCTGCACCCCATGGGAGACCAGGAGAAGCACCTGGCTCCTGGCTTCAGATCAGCATAGCACTGGCTGTAGCGGCCATTGGGGGGTGAACCAACGGAAGGAAGACCTTTCTCTCTGTCTCTCTCTCTCACTGTCCACTCTGCCTGTCCAAAAAAAAAAAAAAAAAAATAGGTATCTTTACAACAAACAGCTTTGCCCAGCTGCAGCCATTCTGGGGCCGTGGGCGTAGCTCTCTGGGGACGCCCTGTGTCCCCGCCTGGCCGCCAAGGGCACAGTGTCCGGGAGAAGCAGCTGCGTGGCCGCAGGGCCCTGGCCAGCTTCCAGGCCGGCTCGGGCCGATCCCTGCTCTCCCAGGAAGAGGAGCAGCTGTGGGAGGGGCCTGGCCCAGCCCCGCCGCGTCCCACTGGGAGCGCGGTCCCCAAGCTCGCTGTCAGCTGGGCGTGCGGGGCCCGAGGGCAGGTCGGGCCGCGGTCAGCGCCGGTGGAGCAGCGGGACCAGCTGCTGTGGTTGCAGTGGCTCGTTGGCGCTAGAGTTTTGCTCATTTATGTTTGTTTGAAGGGCAGAAGGGGAGAGAGAGATCCCAGCCCCTGGTGCACTCCCCCAAACACTCACAGCAGCCAGGGCTGGGCCAGGAGCTCCATCCAGGTCCCCCGTGTGGGTGGCAGGGCCCCAGGAACCTGGGCCGGGGCTGCTGCCTCGGGGCGCGTGCCAGCAGGGAGCACGCAGAGCCACCGGCAGGCCCCAGGCTCCAGTGCGCGGTGCCATGGTGCCACGGCCAGGTTTTTTTTTTTTTTTTTTTTTTTTTTTTTTTTTTGACAGGCAGAGTGGACAGTGAGAGAGAGAGAAAAAGGTCTTCCTTTGCCGTTGGTTCACCCTCCAATGGCCGCCACGGCTGGCGCGCTGCGGCAGGCACACCACGCTGATCCGATGGCAGGAACCAGGTGCTTCTCCTGGTCTCCCATATGGGTGCAGGCCCAAGCACCTGGGCCATCCTCCACTGCACTCCCTGGCCACAGCAGAGAGCTGGCCTGGAAGAGGGGCAACCAGGACAGAATCCGGCACCCCGACCGGGACCAGAACCCGGTGTGCCAGCGCCGCAAGGTGGAGGATTAGCCTAGTGAGCCGCGGCGCCGGCCCCGAGGGCATTCTAAATCCTTTCCGTTCTGCTGTGTGCGACTCAGCAAATGACCAGCAAAACCCAAATGGCTGCCTGCCCCGCCCACCCCCCAGCAGCACAGCCGGGTCCAGCCCCTCCCACACTGGCTGCCCCTGCCCCAGACCCACGGCTGTGGCTGCCGGCCTCGCCCATCTTTTTTGATTGATTTTTTAAAAGATTTACCTATTTTTGTATTTGAAAGGCAGACAGAGACAGAAGGAGAGAGAGCCTCCATCCGCTGGGTCACTCCCCAAATGGTCGCAGCAGCCAGGGCTGAGCCAGGCCAGAGCTAGGAGCTTCTTCCGGGTCTCCCATGTGGGTGCAGGGGCCAAGCGCTGGGCCATCTTCCACTGCTCTCCCAGGCCACAGCAGAGAGCTGGGTGGGAGATGGAGCAGCCGGGACTGGAACCAGCGCCCACCTGGGATGCCGGTGTCACAGGCGGTGGCTTCAGCCACTGGGCGTAGCACTGCCACCCCCGCCCTTGGCCCCGCTCTGGGCCTCGTGTGCACCAGCCGCCCCATCTGCTTGTGCCTCCGGCAGGAGGTGCTGGTGCGCAGGGGTCGGGGAGGCCACTCAGCTGCCCTCCGAGGGTGTGGTGCTCGCCACGACGGCCTGGGCCCTGCAGCTTTCCACAGCCACGTGTGGTCAGAGCCGTCCCCTCGGAAGCAGTGGGGCTGTGTCCCCCAGGTGACCCGTGGGGGCCGCTGCTCTGTGCAGGGCGGGGCCTCTGACCCCGTGGCCCAGGTGAGTTCTGGGGCAGCGGTGGGCGTGGGGGCTGGCACAGGCCAGGGCTGGATGGCCGAGCGGGGCCTGACTGGCTGTGTGTGCTGGTCCTAGAAGGCCGCTGCCCGGGCGCCCCAAGAGCCCACGCTGACCGCCCTGTCTCTCCTTGCAGCAGTCCTGCGCCAACTGCGGCCGGGAGGCCCTGAGCGAGTGCACCGGCTGCCACAAGGCCAACTACTGCTCCACCTTCTGCCAGCGCAAGGTAGGGCCCACCCTGCCCTCTCCCTACAAGCCCCGCCCCCTCTGCCCGTCCCACCCTGTCTGGGGCCCCACCCCCTCTCCCCACACTGCCCCTTCTCTGCCCGCCCCACTCTGTGAGCCCACCCCTTCTCTGCCCCACCCCTCTGCTCCACCCCGCCCCTTCTCTGTGAGCTCCGCCCTGTCTGGCGAGGCCCCTCCCTGGGCAGTTCATGCCTGTGAGGCCTTTGACCTCGTAGTGGCCCCCAGCTATTACCCAGTTCTAAGATTAAAAAGCATTTTTTTAAATTATTTTTTTTGACAGGCAGAGCTAGACAGTGAGAGAGAGAGACAGAGAGAAAGGTCTTCCTTCCGTTGGTTCACCCTCCAAATGGCTGCTAAGGCCGGAGCTGTGCTGATCCGAAGCCAGGAGCCAGGTGCTTCTCCTGGTCTCCCATGGGGTGCAGGGCCCAAGCACTTGGGCCATCCTCCACTGCACTCCCGGGCCACAGCAGAGAGCTGGCCTGGAAGAGGGGCAACCGGGACAGAATCCGGCGCCCCGACCGGGACTAGAACCCGGTGTGCCGGCGCCGCTAGGCGGAGGATTAGCCTAGTGAGCCGCGGCGCCGGCCTCTTTTCTTTTCTAAGGACGTATGTGTTTGAAAGGCAGAGTCACAGAGAAAGGGGGTGGTCTCCATCTGCTGGTCCCAACCCAGATGGCTGCGCCAGGAGCTCCGTGCAGGGGCAGGGGCCCAGGCCCTGGGCCGTCACTGCTGCTTCCCCGGCTCAGCAGGAACCGGGGCCGCTGTTCCTTTAACAACTTCACAGGCAGGAAGAGGGGCTGTTCCAGTCCCCAGAGAGCAGGAACGGTCTTAACACCGTAACTGCGCGGGCCGGAGCAGCAGGCGTGTCACACGCGGGCCTCGGCCCGGAGCAGCACCCGTGTCACACGCGGGCCTCGGCCCGGAGCAGCAGGTGTGTCACACGCGGGCCTCGGCCCGGAGCAGCAGGCGTGTCACACGTGGGCCTCAGCCTGGAGGAGCACGTGTGCAGCATGCGGTGCCGGACACACGGGCGCAGGCCTGGACTCCTGGCCCTGTAGTCCTCGGCCGCCCCGGGCCGGGTGCAGCGCCGCCGCCCAGCTGTGTCCGCCTTCCCGCGGAGCCGCCGGGGTGTTGGCTCCACGCCTGTGCTGGCCTCGGCCCCACCCTGCCTCCGGGTGCCATGGGAGTCCCGGCCATTTTAGGTCAGATTTGGATTATTAGTGGGATTTTGGGGGTTTTAAAAATCCATTTTACTTATTTTTAAAGCCTACTTATTTGGAAGGTGGACAGGCCACCCACGGGTCCATTCCCCAGGTGCTAGTGAGAGCTGGGGCGGGGCAGGCCAAACTGGGAGCCTGGACCCCCCCAGGTCTCCCCCACACTGGGCCATCTTCCCACACCTTCCCAGGGAGCAGCCCGGACTTGAACCAGCGCCCATGTGGGATGCGGCTGGTGGCTGGCGTGGCCCCAGACCCTACAGGGGCGCAGGACAGCCTCAGGGGCACCAGGAAGTGGCCCCCTGGCCGTGTGCGTGGAGCAGAGAGGAGGACCAGACTCGGGTGGGGACCCCTGTTCTCTTATTTGAGAAACAGCCCCCTCCCCGGGTTCGGTCCTGGAGCCCACGGCGGCCTGGATTGGGTGCCCGGAGGGGCCCCGCCAGCGCTGACCTGAGCCCCCCCTCCCCCGCAGGACTGGAAGGACCACCAGCACCTGTGCGGACAGGCAGCGGCCGTCACAGTGCAGGCCGGCGAGGTGCACGTGGCCGAGGGCGCCATGGAGAAGGTCACGGTGTGAGGCCCTGGAGGTCGGGAGCCGCCGCTGCCGGACCACGAGGACCGGGCGCCGAGGACGAGGGGCCGTGGACGGCCAGGAAACTTGCTGGCCGAGTGAGACTGCCGCGGCCCGAGCCCAAGCCGCTGCCCGCCGCCCACCGCCCGCCACCGCCCGGGCCCTCGGGGCCACAAGCGTCGGCCGCCCGCGGAGTGCCTGTGTTGTGGCGCATGTGCGCACGCGCTGCCCTGTTGGTCAATAAACTGTAAATAAGGCCACCCCCGTGCCTGTCCCCGGGCCCTGAGGGCCTCAGCTCTGTCCTCGCGTGCGCGTGGGGATGGGGCGCTGGGCACGGCCGGCGCACACTGAGGGCCTGTGTGCGGCACCCACGCCCGAGAGAGCTGAGGCCACACCCCCACGTCCTGTCCACCTGTCCATGAGAGCCAGCGAGCGGGGAGGCCTCGGCCTGCGCGGCTGGCGCCATCTCTCCTGCTTGCGCTGCGCACCCAGGCCAGACGCCCGCACGTTCTGGAAGCTTCTGCGTTTCCACACGCCCCTCCTGGTCCCTGAGCCCGACTGATGGAGGAGCTCCCCCACGCCCACTCCCCACTTGGGCTGCACCCCTGGGGCGCTGTTCCTGAGCTGCCGGCTCCTTCTAAAGCCCCGCCCCTTGGCGAACCACACAGCCGCGGTGTCCCCGCCCCTTACCTGGTGATGACCGTGACCCCAGCGCCGCCGCAGCACAGCGGGGCCCAGCTGTGGCCAGCACAGAGGGCTCCAGGGTCCAGGGCAAAGCAGGGGCCACTCCTGCCACTTGGGTCACGGAGCCCCTGAGGTTCCTGGGAGGCTGGTTCTGGGTGGACAGCGGGGCCAGTGGCGTCCAGGGGGAGGGGCAGCTCCCTCTATGGGATATTTGTTCTTATGGGTTTTATTTTCACTTAGGTGGAGGGCAGAGCAACAGATCTCCCATCCGCTCTCCGCTCCCCAAAGGCCCACAGCAGCCCCGAGCCTGGGTCCCCCCGGCTCTGCGTGGGGTGGCCAGGGCCGGGCCTGAGCTGCCCCTGCTGCCCGCTGGGAGCACATGAGAGGCAGCTGGGTCCCAGCAGAGCTGGGAGCTGGGCCCGGGCCCTCCCGCAGGGGACACGGGGCCCGGCGCCGCGCCTGCCCGCACCACGCGGGCGTTCCAGAACACTGTCGCCTGGGAGGCCTGCTGGCAGTGTTGAGGGTTGGGTGCCCTCCCGAGCTGTCCCCTCCGTCCACAGCGCAGCTCTAAGGGGTGGGCAGTGCAGGTGCCGGGCCTGGATGCAGCCCTGTGCCACCCCCCCCCCGGCCTGGGCAGGGAGGGTGCCCGGTGTCGTGGCCAGAGGGGCTTGGGCAGCCCTGTGCTGACGCCAAAGCAGGCTCCGGAAAGATGGGTGGAGCCCTCCTGACTAGATTTTTGGTTTTTTAAAAAAACGTATTTTATTTGAAAGGCAGAGTTACAGAGAGGGATGGTGCGTCTGCTGGGTCACTCCCCAGATGGCCGCTGCAGCGGGAGCTGGGCCAGGCTGAAGCCAGGAGCCAGGAGCTGCTTCCGGGTCTCCACGCGGGTGCAGGGGCCCAGCACTCGGCCGTCCTCCACTGCCTTCCCTGGGCAGGCGCATCAGCAGGAAGCTGGAGTGGAAGTGGGGCAGCCGCGACGCGGACCTGGGGAGCAACGACGAGAACAGCACCAGCCCCCTTGTGGGCGGGGTCTTCCCACCCTGGGACCCTCCTCCACCCCAACCCCAGGGCCAGCAAAGGTCCCCTCCCTGCAGGCCCTGGGGGCAGATGCTCTGCCTGGGGGGGCCGGCGGGCGAGGCCCTCAGCGGCACTGGCGCAGGGCCCTGCGGAAGACGCGGCGGAACTCGGCGTTGAAGACGGTGTAGATGAGCGGGTTGAGCGCGCTGTTGACGTAGCCCAGCCAGGTGACGGCGCTGACCAGCCGCGGGGGCACGGCGCAGGCCGGACACAGCGCGCGCGTGATGTGCACCACGAAGAAGGGCGTCCAGCACACGAGGAAGGCCCCTGCGGGCGCCCAGAGCCGTGCGCTGAGCGGCGCTCGCTGCCCAGCCCTCCCGCCCCTCCGGGACCGCCGCCCGCGTGCAGGAACGCACCGACGACCACCGGCAGGACCCGCATGGCCTTGCGCTCGCGGCCCGGGATCTTGGCGCGCCTCCTCTTGCGCGCCTGCGGCTCGGGCGGCGGCGGCGGCGGCAGCGGGGGCGGCGGCTCGGGGGCGGCGGCGGGGGCGGCATCCGGGGACGCGCAGTCCGGGGACGCGCAGGCCGGGCGCTCGGGGAGGCCGGGCGCGGGCGGGCCAGGGCCGCTGGGCCTGCGGGGCTCGCGGCCCTGCAGCTTGGCGCGCCGGGCCTCCTCCCAGCGCCGCAGGCCGCGGAACGTGGCCCAGTACAGCAGCAGCATGAGCGGGCAGGGCAGGAAGAAGGAGCACACGGACGAGTAGACCACGTAGTCGCTGTCCTCCAGGCGGCACACGGCGGGGTCGCGGCCGCTCACATCGTTCAGGCCGCACAGCACCGGCGCGGCCACCGCGGCCGACAGCAGCCACGTGGCGCCGATGAGCAGCAGCGGGCGTCGGCCCCCGCCCTGGCGGTTGTAGTGCAGCGGCACCGCCACGGCCACGAACCTGCGGGGCCCGGGAGCGCGTGAGCGCGTGCGGCGGGGGGCCCGGGACCGAGTAAGCGCATATGGCGGGGCGCGCACGCGGCCCACCTGTCCACGCTGATGGCGCACAGGTTGAAGATGGAGGCGGTGCACAGCATGACGTCCATGGCCATAAGCGCGTCGCACAGGCGGGGGCTCAGCAGCCACACGCCGCCCTGCACCTGGGCACAGCGGTCACACGTTGTGACCCGGGCACGGGGCCGAGGCACGGCACCGGTCTCAGGGTGGGTCTGGGCTCCGGTCGGCAGGGACCCCGCCGGCCCCGGAGCCTGCCCCGGGGAGAGCCGAGCGTCCCCATCGCAGCCGTCCTGGGATGAACCCTGGTAAAAAGTGTGAAGACGGCAGGAGGGCGGCCGCCGGGGCCGGGGTGGGGGCGTCGGTCCCCAGGGGCTGGGAGCGGACGGCGCCCCCTGTAAATCCCGCTGCCCGGAGAGGCTGAGCGGCTTAGGCGGCGTCACGGTGACGTCCGTGGGGCCGGGAGCGGCGGAGGTCGCGCTGTCAGGCGCTGCACAATGGCCCCTCCCCCGCAGCCCAGGACAACGCGTCCCCAACCCTAAGCCGCTTTTCTCCGGCCACACTCAGAGCAGAAGCGTTGACACCAACGTGGACCCCTCCCGGGCCAGCACTGGCCTGGGGCGGGGACCCTCGCTCGAGCTCCGCGGTCCGGCCCGGGTCTCCCCTCCGTCCACCCGCTCCTGACCCGTGGGTGCCTAGGCTGGAGGCCTCCCTGCGTGCACGGTGCGCCCGCGTGACCTGGCGCGGGCCTGATGGGAGTGTGTCCGTGCCCGGGGGACCCTGGGGCATTCCCCCCCGCCCGGCCCTGGGACCTCTTGGGTCGCGGACCCCGAGACGGGAGAGAGGGGAGCGCTGGGCGGGGAGCGCAGACGGCAGGGTCCCGGGCGCCCGCGGGGGCGCGGGCTCACCTCGGAGTAGACGAAGAGCGGCAGCACCAGCAGGGCGAGCAGCAGGTCGGCGGCCGCCAGGCTCACGATGAAGTAGTTGGTGGGCGTCTGCAGGGCGCGCTCGGCCGCCACGCTCGCGCACACCAGCGAGTTCCCCGCCAGCACCGCGCCGATGAGCAGCACGCCGCCCGCCAGCGCCGCCGCGCCCCCGGCCCCTAGCCCCGCAGCCGCCCCCGGCGCGCGCCCGGCCGCCAGCCCGCCCGCGTCCGCGGCGCTGCGGTTCCCCATGGCGCGCTGGCCCCGCGCGCCCCGGCGGGCGCCAGCACCGCGGTCAGCGCCCCGCGCGGCCTCCAGGAGTCCCGCCCCGGGCTCGCCCCGCCCGGCCCTAGTCCCGCCCCCGCCCGGCCCAGCCCAGCCCCGGCTCGGGGCCCCTGCGGCTTGGGGCCCGCGCTCCGTGCGCCGCCGCACAGAGGGACGGGGATTCGGCGGCAGCGCCCGGGGAAACCGGGCACCGGCTCGGCCTCCGTCCGCATGTCCGGGAGGCCCGCAGGCCCTTCCCGCACGCTGCCCTCCAGACACCCGCGCAACGCAGAACGACTCCGCGGACGCTGCCCACACCTGGTCCGCTTCCCGCCCCGGAGCGCCCCGCGGCTCGCCTGGCCGACCTCCTCGGTCTCCCCCTGTCGGGGCCGCCGCCTCTGGCCCGGGCTGGTGCTGCGTCGCCCAGGTCGCCTCGCCAGCCGCACCGGACCCCCGCCCGTCCCGAGGAGCCGTGAAGGAAACGCGGGAGCGCTCCCGCCCGGGGAGGGTCCCGGACCCCTGAGAAGACAGCAGATGGCACGCGGATGAGGATCCTCAGCAGGGACTCAACCCGGGTGCGGCTGACATGGGAGCCGTTCTCTGCACAGGGCGGTCCCTGTTCTCACACCGGGTGCACGACCGGGCGCGCGTTACAGAGAACCAGGGGCAGACATAGACCCTGGACGGCGCTCGGAGGGCCGGAGCCACGCGGGGTCTGCGGGGCCGGGACCGCAGGCGCTGGCCGCGAGCCCCCACTCCCACCCCGTGCAGCTCCGCAGGCGGGAGCCCTGTCTTCCCTGTGGTCCGGTGCAGGAGCGGAGCTGGTGCTGTACAAAGGGAGGGGCCGGGCCTGCTCAGGTCTGTGTGGAGCCCCCTCCTCCACCCACCCAGAGTCCACCACTGCTGTTTTATTATTATTATTTTCAAGATTTACTTTCTTATTTGAAATTTGTAGTTCCAAAGAGAGAGAGAGAGAGAATGTTCCGTCCACTGTTCACTCCACAAACGTCCGCAATGGCCGGGGCTGAGCCAGGAGCCTCCTCCGGGTCTCCCACGTGGGTGCAGGGGCCCAAGCAGCTGGGCCGTCTTCCACTGCTTCCCAGGTGCATTAGCAGGGAGCTGGAAGGGAAGAGGAGCAGCCGGGACTCCAGTTGGTGGCCGCGTGGGACGCCGGCCGCTGTGTCTCTCAGCGCACTTGGAGCTCCTTGGCTGGTGCCAGCACGCACACTCGTGGATTCTGCCGGACCTGCAGCCGAAGCAGCGCAAGTTTCCTGACGTCACTGTGGGCGGGCGTTGGGCTTCGTGGTTACCATGCCGGTCGGGACACCCACAGCCCGTGTGAGACTGCCTGGGTTCCTGAGCCCAGCTTCCTGCTAAGGTGCACCCTGGGAGGCAGCAGTGACCACTGGAGTGACTGGGTCCCAGCCCAGTCCTGGCTGCTGGGGGCGGAGGTGGATCGGAGGATGGGAGCCCTGCCTGTCCATCAGTCAATCAATTTTAAAAGGGAGTGGACCATCCTGGAAGAAGGGTGCCCAGAAGTTAGTCTTGGAGGTTGGAGGCGTGGCTCAGAGCTGTCCCAGGCTGGGAAGGGTGTGGCCTCTGGGAGGGGCAGCAGGTGCAGGGGGCCTGACCCTGCCAATGGTTGTACAGCTGCTGCGGGGCCACTTTTGCAGAGGTCGCTGGGATGCCCGGTCACCGGAGTGGGCAGTTGGCACAGCCATTTGGAAGCCGTGACCTGGACCTGAGCGCCTGGGCGGGAGTTCCAGCTCCACTCCTTTTTTTTTTTTTTTTTTTTTTTGTTAACTTTAAGAAAATTTTTTCAGCCTTTAACACTCAGTATTGGGTTAGCAGTTGTTAAGCCATAGCACGTGCATTATTTGTTCAAATAACAATTTAAATTTACATTATAGGGGCCGGCGCCGTGGCTCACTTGGTTAATCCTCTGCCTGCGGCGCCGGCATCCCATGTGGGCACTGGGTTCTAGTCCCAGTTGCTCCTCTTCCAGGCCAGCTCTCTGCTGTTGTCCGGGAAGGCAGTGGAGGATGGCCCAAGTGCTTGGGCCCTGCACCCATATGGAAGAGCAGGAGAAACACCTGGCTCCCGGCTTTGGATCGGTGCAGTGCCGGCCGTGGCAGCCATTTGGGGGGTGAACCAATGGAAGGAAGAACTTTCTCTCTCTCTCTCACTGTCTAACTTGCCTGTCAAAATAAATAAATAAAAATCTTTAAAAAAATTTTACATTATAGTCAAGGGCTTATTGGTTTTGACTCCACTCAGCTCTCTCGCGCGCTCTCTCTCTCTCTCTTTTTTTTTTTTTTTTTTTTTTTTTTTTTTGGACAGGCAGAGTTAGACAGTGAGAGAGAGAGAGACAGAAAGGTCTTCCCTCCGTTGGTTCACTCCCCTAATGGCTGCCACGGCCGGCGCTGTGCCGATCCGAAGCCAGGAACCAGGTGCTTCTCCTGGTCTCCCATGGGGTGCAGGGCCCAAGCACTTGGGCCATCCTCCACTGCACTCCCGGGCCACAGCAGAGAGCTGGCCTGGAAGAGGGGCAACCGGGACAGAATCCAGCACCCCAACCGGGACTAGAACCCGGGGTGCCTGCACCACAGGCAGAGGATTAGCCAAGTGGAGGTGTCGACCCTCCACTCAGCTCTTTTTTAATAAATATTTTCTTTTTATTTAAATATTTGTTTGTTTATTTGAAAGACAGAGTTGTAGAGAAAGAGAGTCTTCCACCTGCTGGTTCACTCCCCAGATGGGGAAACAGGGCTGGGCTGGCCCAGGCTGAGGCCAGGAGGTTCCTCCAGGTCTCCACCTGAGCCGGCCCCCACTGCTTTCCCAGGACACAGCAGAGAGCTGGATAGGAAGTGGGGCAGCCGGGACTCGAACCGGCGCCCACATGGGATGCCGGCCCTGCACAGGGAGGCTTTACCGGCTGTGCCACAGCGCCGGCCCAAAACAACACATCTGAGTGATCCGCGCCAAATAAGTCCCCAAGAGCGAGGACAGGGCAGCGACCCGGCGCCAGGCGCGGTGACGTCGGCGCAGCGGCGCGGGGCGCGGTGAGCACCTGGGGGGGGGGGAGTCCCTCCCCGCCGAGGGGGAGCCGGCCCGGACACCTGCCACGCGGATGGCACCGAGGCCCTGCCCCCTTGTCCTGGACGCTGACCCGGAGGCAGGTCCGCACGGCCGCATATGCAGTGAATTCGGCAAAATCTAAAAAAGTGTCAAATCTCCAATTTAAAAATACTTCTGTGGGCACAGAGGAAAATAAACCACAGTGTACCCCAGAGAAGTGTGTGCTTGTTGTTAATAAGTATCTTAAATTAAAAAAAGGTTGACGTTTCAAATTGTATCACGCATTTCTTTTGTTTATTTGACAGGCGGGGAGACACAGAGGAGGGAGAGGGGAGAGAGAGCGAACCTCCATCTCCCGGTTCACTGCCCGAATACCCGCAAAACCAGGGCTGGCCAGGCCGAAGCCAGGGCTCCATCCGGGTGTCCCCCGTGCGCGGCAGGGTCCAAGCACCTGAGCCGGGGAAGGCTCGCCCTCCCGGACAAGGGGCGCCGCCGTGGCGCAGGGGGCGGGCGCCGGCGCGTGCGACAGCTGGGGGGGCGGCCCCGGCCTGCGGAGACCGGTGGGCGCGGCCGGGCCGCGTGGAGCCGGGGCGGCGCTGGGCGCCCCCGGTCCGGGCGCCGCTATAAAGCGCCGGGGCTGCGGGCGCGCCGGGAATTAGGCCTGCCCGCGCCCACCATGGCCCCCCGGCCCCTGCTGCTGCTGCTGCTGCTCCTGCTGCCGCTCGCGGGCCCCGCCGCGCCCGCGCCCGCGCCCGCGCCCGCGCCCGCGCCCGCGCTGGGCCAGCTCCCCAGGCTGCGCGGCGCCCCTACCCCCGGCCGCGCGCGCCGTCCCCCGCCCCGGGCCCCGCGCCACTCGGACGGGACCCTGACTAGCGAGCTCAGCCGCTTGCGGGACCGCGCGCGCCTACAGCGCCTGCTGCAGGGCCTCCTGGGCAAGCGCAGGTGAGCGTGGGCAGGTGAGGGCGCGACCGGCGCGGGGGAGACCCGGCCTGGGACGGCCGGCCACCTGCGCTCTGACTGGTTGTGTGTGTCTGTGCAGCCAGCAGGACTCCAAGCCCGGCCCAGCCTCCTGGTCCAGGCCCTGCCCGAAGTGGTCCCACTGCCCACCTGCAGGCCTGGTGAGCGCCCTGCTCCTGCCAGCTCCTGTCCCCTGGGACCCTGTGTGTGGGGGTGGGGTTACGGGGAGTCTCCAGCTCCCAGGCCGCAGCCCCCAAGGTGCCTGTCTCCGCAGGAGGCTCCTCGGGCCACCCCTGGGCCCCGCCTGGTCAACCCTGCTGCCTCCTGGGCCCGGGGCTGGGGTCTTGGTTTTGGAGCTGGCCAGCACCGAGACTGAAGCAGCGCCTTGGATGCCCTGATGTTGACCACGGAGAAGGAGGGGGTCCTGCAGGGGGCAGGCGGGGGGGGGTTGTCCTCGCACTAATAAAGGAGGAACTGGGACCCCTGATCCGTGGCTGCCGTGTGGGAGCAGGGCCCCAGAGCTCGGACCACGCCCAGCTGCCCTTTATCCCTGGGAGCCACTGGGCCACCTGCTGTCCATCCTCTGAACTCCCCAGGGTGTGCCCCTCCCCGGGCCTTGCAGTAGGGATGTGGGGGAGAAGAGGGGTGGGGGGAGACGGGGTGGTGGCCCAGGATTCCGGGAGCAGCACCCCGTGACTGCCGGGCTGGCCATGGCGTCCATGCTGGGCGGGGTCCCACCGCAGGCCAGGGATGGACCCCGTCCCTGAGCTCCTCCCTCCTTCCTGGCCTCTCCCTGGCCGCTGGAGGTGTGGGGGTCCCAGGAAGAGATCAGGACCCTCAGAGCCCTGCAGGGGTGCCTGGGACACAGTCGGTTCCTGTGGGATTTAGACGGCGAGGGAGGGGAGGTGGGCCTGGAAGGGAACCCTGGACCCCCGCCTTGCCGTGGGCCTTGCAGCCCCCATCACGGTGCCCCAGGCCGTAGCCCCAGCAGCTCACACCTCGTGCTTTGGCGTCTGTGGGTTGAGCCCCAGGTGACCCTGGGGTGGAGTGGGGGGGCAAGTGACCACCTGGCGTCCCCCTCCTGGCTGCGGCCAGCCCGTGCCCAGCCGGCCGGCGGGATCCCCCCTGGCAGAGGCCAGCCGTGAAGCCATAAAGCAGGGCGGTGCCTGCCAGGGGCAAAGGTCGTGCGAGGCAGGAACTGCAGCAGTCCAGGACGGCAGGGGGACGGACAGACGCCAGACGCCAGCCGGCCGGATGACAGCCACCAGGACGGGGACCTGGCCCCTGCGGTGGCCTCCCCTGCTGCTGCTGCTCCTGGGGCTGCCGGGCCAGCCCTGGGGGGCTGAGGCGCAGACACAGGGCAGGTGCCGGGCAGGGGCGGGGGCGGGGGCGGGGTGGGGGCGGGGCTGGGTGCTGACCCGTGCTGTCCGCTGCAGTCTGCTCCATCAACCAGACCCTCTTCGAGGTGAAGGAGAACTCGGACGTGGCGAAGCCCCTGGTTGACATCTACGTCCCCGATGGCCTGCAGGTGGCCCTCGGCCCCTCGACCACCGCCGCCTCATTCCGGATCCAGGGGACTCAGCTGTTTCTCAGCGCGAGTCCAGACTACGAGGTGGGAGCGGCCCTCCCCCCCCATCCCCTCCCGGGCACAGTTCTGCCAGGCAGTGGCTGATCTGGCGTCGGCCCCGGGCTTGGGGGCTGTGGCCGGCAGCCATCCTCCTGCCTGGGCGGCCGGCCTGTGCAGCGGGGACCGTGTGCTGGGCACTGGGCAGGCGCCTCCCCACGTCCCCCTGCCTCCGCAGGCCGTGACCTTCCTGGAGGCCGACCTGGAGTGCAGGAGAGGGACCACGGTGGTGAGTCCGCCCCTCCCAGCCCCTCCCACGCTAGAGTGCAGGGATGAGCTCACCCAGGGCACGCTTCCCCGGCCACACCCGAGACCCGCGGCCCGGCGCCCCGGCACCCATACCCTGGCCTCAGCCACCAATATGTCTGGAACTTCCGACTGGCCTGCTTGCTCCCTTTACCCCGGCCCACCTCAGCCCCCTCCTCGGTGGCGGCTGGGATGCCGGCCACACCCAGGGCCGGGACCCCACAGGGGTTCACAGCGCCCTGGCCCCAAGAGTGAGGGAAGGGGGGAGCGGGCTGGGCACCCCGGGGACCCTCAGGGAGACGCCGGCCACGCCCTGCAGGTGACGAGGCTGCGAGTGTTCGTGACCGTGCTGGACGTCAACGACAACCTCCCCACGTTCCCCTTCGACACCCTGCAGAAGGGTGTGGAGGAGGTTAGCCCGGTGGCGCCTCGGGGCCGGCCCTGGGGGCTGGGGGCTGGGCCAGGGGCTTGCCCCTGGGGTCTCCAGTGTGGCCCACCCCAGCCCACCCCTGTCCATGCCCAGGATACGAAAGTGAACTCCACAGTCATCCCCGAGACAGAACTGGAAGCCAAGGACCTCGACGAGAGCGACACCTTGTTCTACACACTCCAGGAAGTGACCCCGGTCCGTGCTGCCCCGGCCCCCGGCAGACACCAGCCTGTGCCCACCCCCCAGCCTCTCAGGTCACGTCCCCCTCTCTTCAGGGTGCTGGGCACTTCTTCTCCCTGGCGGGCGCAAACCACCCTGCCCTAAGGCTGGACCGGACCCTGGACTTCGACAGGTGGTCAGAAATGACCTTCCGGCTGCTGGTGCGGGTGAGCAGGCCCCACCAGCCCCGGGTGCTGGACACTGGACACTGGGGCCCCAGTGAGGCTGCTGCCCGCCTGACCAGTGGCTACTGCAGGACACCCAGCAGGAGAACGAGCTGCCCAGCCACACGGCCACGGCCACCCTGATCCTGAAGGTGCTGCCCGCTGACCTGCGGCCACCCTGGTTCCTGCCCTGCAGCTACTCAGATGGCCACGTCTGCATCCAGGCCCAGTACCAGGGGGCAGTCCCCACGGGGCACACGCTGGTAACGGGGTGCTGCCGCCGGCCCGGGCGGGGTCAGGGCGGGCTTGGGTCCTCCCAGCTTTGGTGACATCCAGCCGTGGGCACTGGGCCCTGGGCCCTGTTGGGCACTGCCGAGCAACTCCCTCCCCAGCCACCAGGGGGCAGTGGGCCCTGGCTGGGCAGTGCACGGGAGGCAGGAGTCCAACTTCCCTGTGAACATTCCTGCTGACCCAGCATTCAGATGTCCCTGAGACTCGGGCCTGGCAGGGACATGTGGCCATTGGCCAACTGGGCCCCGCCGCGGCCCCGGCTGGCCACCACACCCGTCCCACAGTGTCCCCTCCCCTGGCCGTCCCCACAGCCAGGTCCCCTCACCCTACGCCCTGGACCCATCTACGCTGAGGACGGAGACTCGGCCATTGGCCAGCCCATCATCTACAGCCTGCTGGGGGGTGAGTGAGGCCCTGTCCCCAGCCCCATCCCCACCTGGGCCCAGCCAGGATGTGAGGCTGACCACCTGCTCACCCTCCCAGGAAACCAGGGCGGCGTGTTCGCCATCGACGCCAACTCGGGCCACCTCACCATGGCCAGCAGCATCCCCAGCCCCACGACCTTCGTCCTGCTGGTGAAGGTGGGTGCCGGCATTGTGTGGGGTGGGGTCCCCCGGCCCTCCTGCACCCTGACCCCGTGCACCCCCTGTCCCCCAGGGCGAGCAGGCCGACCTGGCCAGGTATTCCGTGACCCAGGTCACCGTGGAGGCCCGTGCGGCCACGGGCAGCCCACCCCGCTTCCCCCAGAGCCTGTACCAAGGCACGGTGGTGCCCGGCTCCGGCGCCGGCACGGTGGTCAGGGACGCAGTTTCCCCGGCTCAGCCGCTGAGGATCCAGGCTCAGGACCCCGACTTCCCGGTACACGGAGCTGCCCGCTGGCTCGGGGGGGGGGGTCCCTGGCCTTCCCTGGGACAGAGCGTGCAGGACTGACTGGGGCCGTGGCAGGACTTCAACTCAGCCATCACGTATCGCGTCACCAACTGCTCAGAGTTCCAGATGGAGGGCGAGACCATGCTGACCACCACCCAGCTGCCCCACGCTTCGGTCTTCTATGCAGAGGTGCAGGGCGGGGCGTGGCCAGCGAGTCCCGGGGGGGAGGTGAGGAGGGTCTCAGGCAGGACTAGCCCCTTCCTATGCCAGGTGGAGGCCACCAACACGGTGACCACAGCCACGGCCACCACTGTTGCCGAGATCCGTGTCTCTGAGCAGGAGGCCCCCTCCACAGGTGAGCTCCAGAGAGCCAGGGCAGGCTGTCCCCACCCCCAGGGCACGGGTGCCGGGGAGCTGAGGCAAGCCCATTGCTGCCCCTGGCCCCTCAGGCCGCCCGGACGCCTCCACTGCCCCAGAGACGGGAGAAATGACAGGGACCTCACAGGGGCCTCCCCAGACCGCTTCAGCCACGCCTGGGGGATCCCCCTCCCCCAGGCCAACCACGACCAGGGGCTCAACGCAGACCCTGACCCCAGGAACCTCTCGGCCGACATCTCCAGATGTGGGGTCCCCCTCCTCCACGCCAACCACAACTAGGAGCTCAACACAGACCCTGACCCCAGGAACCTCTCGGCCGACATCCCCGGATACGGGGTCCCCCTCCTCCATGCCAACCACAACCAGGGGTTCAACACAGACCCTGACCCCAGGAACCTTTCGGCCGACATCCCCGGATACGGGGTCCCCCTCCTCCACGCCAGGCACAACCAGGAGCTCAACACAGACCCCGACCTCAGGAACCTCTCGGCCCCCAACCCCAGGAATCTCTCGGCCCCCAACACCAGGAACCTCTCAGCCAACATCCTCAGGTGTGGGGCCCCCCTCCCCCATGCCAGCCACAACCAGGGGCTCAGCACAGACCCCAACTTCAACAACCCTGCCTGGGCCCAGCTGGAGCCCTACCCCCAGGCTAGGGAGAGCAGCAGGGGGACCCTGGGCCAGCCGCCCCACACAGGCATCCTGGGGCAGTACCTGGGGTGTGGGGAGGTGGCAGGTAGACAGCCGTGTGCAGCAGGAGGAGGCTGACCAGGGCCCCTTCTGGTCTGAGAAGGAGTAGTTGCCGGCATCGGGCATTGAGCCAACAGCATAGCGGTCCACCCCAGGGCCCGGGGCCGTCCTTGTGGCCCTGCCCACCATGCTGGCAGCAGGTGGCACCAACCCTGCCTGGTCCCTCTGGCTGGCAGCCCAGCCTCGCTGGCGCCCCCTAGTGCCCTGCTCCAGGGACGGCTCCCGGCTGGCTTGTGTGCAGGGCGTTGCTGAGCCTGGCACACGGTGGCCCCGGGGAACCCCGGCGAGTCTCCGCCCAAGTGGCAGTGGTGTCTCCCACAGGGGCGCCAGTGGGCGGTGGCCAGCGCTTCTCTGTGGTGGACATGGCCGTGCTGGGTGGCGTGCTGGGCGCCCTGCTGCTGCTGGCCCTCCTCGGCCTGGTCTTCCTGGCCCACAAGCTCTACGGCCCGTGGTTCAAGCGCTGCTCCGACAAAGTTCTAGTGAGGCCCTGGGCAAGGTGGAGGGGAGGGCAGAGGGGGAGGGGGCAGGGCAGCAGAGGCTGGGACCCAGGGCTGTGGTCACACCAGGACCTCCAAGAGGGGGAGCCCACGGGGCTGCATGATGCCGACGCTGCCACCCCCCCGTGCCCCAACCTAGGAGCCTGCGCCCTCCGGCTTTGACAACCAGACCTTCCTGCCCGGCCCGGACGACGCCAACCGGGCTCCCACCCCCAGCCCCGGGCCTGAGCCCCCGCCCGCTGTGCCCCCCAGCCCCGAGCCCTCAGAGCACGCCCCTGGGTCCCCCGCCGCCACGCGTGCTCAGGGCAGCCCCGAGGCCGTGAGGTCCATCCTGACCAAGGAGCGGCGGCCCGAGGGCGGCTACAAGGCCGTGTGGTTTGGCGAGGACATCGGGGCCGAGGCGGATGTCGTGGTGATCAACACGCCAGGCGTGGACGGCGCAGGCCCGGATCCGAGCCCCCACGATGCGCCGGGCACGGAATACACCTACATCTAGCGCCCGCGGGTCCCCGCCGAGGGACAGAATAAAGCATTTTCCAATCATGCCGGGGCTGAGGTGTCTGTGGGGGACCGGGGAACCCCATCCGCTAGCGTGCGTCCGGACCGCGCCCCCAGGCTCAACATCGCGGCTGTCGTCGGGGACCTGAGCTAAAGGGCTGGAAGGGTGGCCGAGGGAAGCAGGGATGGGGGGGGTCCCTGCCGGGCTGGCCTCCACAGTTTCCCCACGGTCATGGGCGATTGCAGAGCGCCTGACGCCGCCCACCCCTCCTGGGGTCAGGTGGTTTGGGGGCCCCACTGCGCCCTCGCCCCCAGCCAGTTCCCGGAGCTTCCCTGGGAGGCAGCCTGACCTGCGGAGAGCCGGGCCCGCGCGGCCCCAGACCGCCCACTTCCGCGTTGCGGTCGCCGGGCCCGCCCCCACAGAACGCACGTGACCCCTCTGCCCCGCATAAAAGCGCGCGCTGGCCGCAGCGCTGAGACCACTCTTCCGTCCCGGCGGCTCCGGCGTCCAGGTACACAGGGCTCCCGTCGGAGCGGTGCCGGGAGGTGCTGAACCAGGCCGGGCGCCTGCAGGCCCAAGCGGAGCGGGGGCCTGGGCTGAGCTGGGACGGGGGTGGGGGGTCGGGGTGGCTGATGGCGCTGCGGGGCCGGGGGGCTGAGGATCGGACCGGGGCTGGGGCAGGGGGGCCGGGGGCCGGGGCAAGGGCAGGAAGCTGCCGGGCGCTGGGCCCGCCGTGTAGGTTTCGTTTCCCGGCGACTTGTGGTTTCGTTTTCCTGGGCGGCTCCGGGCCCGCCCCCTTCATGCGGCCTTTCCCACGGCCTCTGCAGGGTCCGGCCTGCGACCACCGTGCAGACCTGACGCTGGCTCAACACCTGTGACTCCACGTGTGTGCACTCGCCACATCTGTAGTCACAACCTGTAGCCACCCCGCCGCACTGACGTCGGTGGCTACAAGCCCTCAACCCGCATCTGTGACCCCTGTAACACCTGGGTCACACCTGCGACACCTGGCCCCGCTACCTGCGGCCACCCCTGCCCCGGACGGGACCGCGCGCCCTGTGCCCGTGTCCGAGCGATGGCCTCCGCTCCCGAGGGGTGAGCACCCGGCCGTTTTCCCACCTGCGCGGCCAGCCCTCCCTTCGTCCTCCCCGACCCACACGGTTCCTCCGCCACAGGCGGCCCCCGCGCGTGCTCTTCGGGGAGTGGCTCCTGCAACAGGTCAGCAGCGGCCGCTACGAGGGGCTGTGCTGGCTGAACGAGGCCCGCACGCGCTTCCGCGTGCCCTGGAAGCACTTCGCGCGCAGGGACCTGAGCGAAGCCGACGCGCGCATCTTCAAGGTGGGACCCCCGCCCCCGGCGCGCGCCCCGTCGGAAGGGGGGGGCTGCTCCGGACTCGCCGGGTCTCCGTTCTCTCTCCCCCCAGGCCTGGGCGGTGGCCCGCGGTAGGTGGCCGCCCAGCCGCCTCGAAGGTGACCAGCTGCCCCCAGAAGCGGCTGAGCGCGCTGGCTGGAAAACCAACTTCCGCTGCGCGCTGAAGAGCACGCGGCGCTTCGTGATGCTGCGCGATAACTCCACGGACCCCGCAGACCCGCACAAGGTGTTCGAGCTGAGCCCCACGCCGCGCGGGAGAGGTGAGGGAGGCCCCAGGGCCAGGCTGCCGGGGCAGGGTCGCGGCCAGCCCGCCGCAGGGTTCTAACGCTCCGCTCCCCCCTCAGAAGACCCAGGCGTGGAGGAGGAAGATGCTCTCCAAGATGCCCCACCCACACAGGTGGTCAGGCTGCCCGGCTCCGGGGGTGGGGCGGGGGCGGGGCTTCGGAGCTGCTTACTGGCCTGTTTCACCCGCAGGGCGGGGCCCCCACGCCATTCCTGGCCGGAGGAGCAGCGGCCGCCCCCTGCGGGGACATCCTGCTGGAGGCTCTGCAGAGCTGCCTGGGGGAAGAGTGGGGGGCAGACCCAGCCCCTCCACAGGCTCTGGGTGAGGGAACCCTTGGGTGTCGCTGCCTGGGGGAGGGGCTGCCCTAGTGCGCGCGGTGCTGGCCACGGCTGGGTCAGAGTGGCCGTGCCTACCATAGTCTTCCTCAGGCCCAGCGCTCCCTGTTGAAGTGTCCCCAGCGTGCACAGCAGAGGGCGTTCTGAGCCCAGAGCCCCCGGCCCGGGCCCTGATGACAGGTGAGCACCCCGGACAGCACCCCCAGCCCCTGCCTCCCACAGGCCCCCACTGCTCACAGCGCGTTCTGCACACAGAGCCCAGCCCAGGCGTCCTGGACGTGACCATCATGTACAAGGGGCGCACGGTGCTGCAGGAGGTGGTGGGGCGCCCGAGCTGCGTGTTCCTGTACGGGCCCCCCAGCCCCGCGGTGGCAGGGGCAGGGCCACAGCAGGTGGCCTTCCCCAGCC
Source organism: Oryctolagus cuniculus (assembly GCF_964237555.1). NCBI lineage: Eukaryota > Metazoa > Chordata > Mammalia > Lagomorpha > Leporidae > Oryctolagus > Oryctolagus cuniculus. The sequence goes on along the minus strand of NC_091432.1, from coordinate 246,404 downwards.
CGGCTGAGCTGGCGGACCAGCAGCAGCTGCGGTACACGGAGGAGCTGCTGCGGCACGTGGCGCCCGGGCTGCAGCTGGAGCTGCGGGGCTGGGGGCTGTGGGCCCTGCGCATGGGCAAGTGCAAGGTGTACTGGGAGGTGGGCGGCCCCCTGGGCTGCGACCGCCCCTGCAGCCCCGCCCGGCCGCTGGCGCGCAACTGCCACACCCCCATCTTCGACTTCAGCACCTTCTTCCAAGGTCAGTGAGACACACACGGGGGGGGGGGGGGGGGGGGGGGGCTGCGCTCAGTGGCGCCCGGGCTCACCACAGCCACCTCTGGCAGAGCTGGCAGAGTTCCGGGCACGGCGGCGCAAGGACTCCCCACGCTACACCATCTACCTGGGCTTCGGGCAGGACCTGTCGGCCAGCAGGCCCAAAGACAAGAGCCTGGTCCTGGTCAAGGTGAGCCCCGGTGCCGGAGGGGACGTGGAGGGCCCCGCCCGTGGACGCCGGCCCCTGACGTGTGCCCTCGCTGCAGCTGGAGCCGTGGCTGTGCCGTGCACACCTGGAGGGGGTGCAGCGGGAGGGCGTGTCCTCCCTGGACGGCGGCAGCCTGAGCCTGTGCCTGTCCAGCACCAACAGCCTGTACGACGACATTGAGCGCTTCCTCATGGAGCTGGGGTAGCCGGCCCCCAATAAAGAACCCGAGAACCAGTGCTGTCCGACTCGGGGTGGTGTGGGGACTGCGGGCAGCGGCCTGCCAGGCCGGACAGCACAGCCTGCAGGGAGTGTGCCGTGGCTGTGCGGCCTCCCTGGGGGCGTCTTCCACAGCCCAGCACTGGGGTCCCACAGACAAGGCAGGAGCCGCGTGGAAACAGTGTATCTATAATATACACGTTAAAAAGCCCAGTCCCTGTGAGCCACAGGAGCAGCCCCGGGCCCCAGTGCTGGCGTCCCGGGGCCTCAGGCCTCAGCGCCCTGCGCGGGCGGCTCGTCGGCAGCCTCGGCCTTCCGGTGCCTGCGCATGTGCCGGTACTTGTCCACGTAGGCCTTCACCAGGTTGGCCACCTTCACGGGGTTGATCTCGCCACTCTTGCTGTGGCAGATCTGGGGAAAGGGACAGTCACCGGGTGCCCTCTGCCCCCCTGGCCCCAGCCCGGCCCGGCACCCACCTTCTGCACCGCCTTGCGCAGGATGTCCTTGTACTCCTCCTTGGTCACCTCCCTCTTCTGGTAGAAGGGCTTGATGGCCAGCTTCACCTCCTCCACAGCCCGCTCCTGCATGTGCAGCTTCTTCATGTACTAGGGCGAGCACACAGGCCGTGAGGCCCACACGCCGGTGCCACACGGCCGCCGCCGCCCTGCCCCAGGGAGGGCCGGGCAGCTCCCACACATCTACCTTCTCCCAGACGGCACGGAGCCGGGGGGGGGGGGCACTCACTTCTTCCTTTTTGGTCTTCTCTGGGGCCGGCCTGAGAGACGCGGTCCCCTCCTCCGAGTTGTTGGTGGTGGCCTGGCTGGCCGGATCTGAGGCTGTGGTCAGGAGGGTGGGCACTGGGGCCAGGCTCTGTGCCACCCCACAGCCCGCAAGGGGCAGGCTCCCTTGCAGGACAAACTGGACGGTGGGCTGGCTGGCTGGCACGCAGGGGAGCACGCTTGAGGGCTGGGCCAGGGCGGGAGGCACGTAGGGGCTGTAAACCTGGGAGAGAAACCCGCTGAGTGCAGGGCCCAACAGGACCCGGCCCCGGCCAGCGACCCAGGGGCCCCGCCCCATGCCACACCCACCTGAGAGGGGTCTCCGCTGAGGAACACAGGATCTGCAAACGTGTGGCTGGGAGGCGGTGGCTCAGGAAACGCTGCCACGGTCACCACGGCAGGGGCCCCGTCCTCCACGTCCCAGGCCCCCTCCCGGGGTCTCTGTGGCCGATGAAGTGGGGCCCCTGAGGGACCACACACAGGGACCCGTGAGACAAGGCGGAGGCTGCCCTGCCCACCTCACCCCCAGGGACCCGGCGTCTGCCCACGCCCCCCAGGGGACGCCCTACTCACTCGGGGCTCTGTCTTCAGCCACAGCACTGCTCTCCGGCTCCTGAAGGTTCCAGGTAACTCTCTTCACCAGGGCTCGGGACCGCAGCAGGGGGGTCTGGGAGGCCTGCTCAGGCCCGGCCACCACTGGGACACCCCCTGTCTCCAGGGGGGCTGCACCCAGGGAGTCCTGTGCCCCGTCGGTCCCAGCTGTGTCCTGCACAAGTGATTGCTCTTGGGGGCCCCCCACGTGGGACGGAGGCTGGGACGTGTCCTCCCCGCGGGTCAGCGGTGCCTCCCCTTGAGCAACGGCCATGGCCAGGCTGTTGTCAGGCGGCCAGCTGGCTGGGGGCTGCACAGGCCTGGGGGGGAAGTCGCGCTCAGGGGAGGAGTCGGTACTCTCAGGGGAAGGTGGTGAGCTCATGTCGTCCAGCTGGGCCAGGACAGTGTCGCTGGAAAAGTCCTCGAAGACGTGGCCAGCCTCGACGGAGTCCCCGTAGTCCAGGTCATCAAGCGCGTCCAGCACAGGGGTGTCCTGCGGAGGGGCCTTGCTGCCCACAGCGCCCTGTGGAGTGGCATCCGCCTGCACCGGGGCTGCTGGCCCAGCTGGGGGGTCTTCCTGCGGGGGAGGTGCCGGGGAAGCCTCCCGCACGGTCACTTTCCTCTCTGGAGACCTGGCTGGGGGCCGTTTCTCGTGGGAACGTGGCTGTGGGGGCTCCCGGCCCCTGTGCTCGGCACTCGGGGACCGTGACCTCCACTTCCTCCTCTCCCGCGGCCGGGCAGCACTGTCCTTCCTCTCCGGCCGTTCGCGGCTCCTCTCCCGCTGGTGCTTATGCCTCCAGCCCCTCTCTAGGCTGCTGGGGGGGGAGTACTCCCGCCCCCGAGACCTGGACCCCGACCGCCGCCGCTTCTTTCTCCTGCCATCACGGTGCTCATAGGAGGAGCTGCCGGGGCTCCCCGAGCGTGACCGGGTCCTTCTGTGGCCTCGGCCCCAAGAGTCTCTCCTGCGGTCCTTGCCCCTGACCTTGGCCTTCTTCCTCTTGGCTCTCTCGTGGCTGCTCGAGCGCTCGCTGGAAGACCTGCGGCTCTTGGCCTTGGCCCGGTGCCTCCTGGAGGGGTCCTCACTTGCCGCTGGTGACACTGACCGCGAGCTCCTGTCCCTGGAGCCAGAGCGGGTCCCAGAGCGTGTCCTCCGGTGCTCCCGGGCCACCCGCTTCCTCTTGGTTTTCTTCCTGCCGCGGGAGCTGGAGCGGGAGCGGGAGCGGGAGCGTGACGGGGATCGGAGCTCCACAACCCTGTGGGTGGTCTCCTGTGGCACAGCGGGGCTGGGGGGACCTTCTGGCTCCAGGACAGTCACACAGGTCACCGTCCGCTCCTCAGAGCCAAAGAAGGTGTCACAGGGCCCCCTGTCCTCGTCCCAGGGCTCAGGGGCCGGGGAGGCGAGACCCCGGCTCCCCGTGGGCTCCTCCTCAGCAGCCCCCGCACCCCTGAGCCTGAGCGTGCCAGAGGATGGCCCACGGGAGGCCTCGGCCTCCGTCTCAAAGACCTTCTCCACGGTGTAGGAGGTGACACAGCGCACGGCCTGCAGGGGGGGCGCCTTCGGGCTGCGGATGGAGATGGTGCGCGTGATCTCGGAGGGCAGGAGGCTGGCGCCCAGGCTCTCGGGGCTGCTGCTGGGGGGGCTCGAGTCGGAGCCGGTGGGGTCAAACGGGTCGTAGATCTCGCTCTTGAGCTGCTTTGTCTTTTTGATGGAGAAGAGGGGGGAAGGGCTCTCCTTCCTCTGCACCTTGCTGTCCACCGGCCGGAATGTGTTGCAGAAGCCAGGGCTGGAGAGTCTGCTGGCCTGCGCTGTGTTCCCGGGAATGTTGATCCGGAAGCTCTCGAAGGTCGAGCTGACCCCCTTCCCTCTGGAAGGCCCCAGTGGGGGCAGGCTGCAGTGGGAGCTGGGGGCGGGGGGCCGGGAGCTGCCCGTGTGCGAGCTGGGCTCCTGGGGGCCCCTGCTGCCAGGCTCGCCCTCTCCCCGGGTGCCCTGCCCTGGCTGCCCGGGGCCCTCCCTCCCTGTCAGACGGCTGATGCAGGCGCTGGGGAGCTCGACCCTCTGCCCAGGGGCTGGAGCCGAGTCCTGGCTGGGGCTGGGGCCACTGCCGCCCCGTCGGATCTTTGGTATTCGGGGCAGGTCAGCGATGCTGGCTCTCCTGGGGGCTGGCTTCACGGGATGTCCTGGGGCTGTGCTTTTGGGTGTAGAGTTAGAATGACTACTGGAGGGCTTGGGTGGGGCCGACACCTGCTTACTGGAGCCGTTAATCCGGGAGCTGCCAGTCAGTCTCAAGCCAGGCCCTGACCCAGGGATGGCAGAGGAGTCCGGCCCTACTGGAGGCCCAGTGTGGACAGGGGTGCAGGGCAGGGCTGGGCGGCTTGGACCACTCGACCCCAGGCTCTGTGGCCTGCTTCCTAAGAGGTGGTGGGCTGGGCCCCCTGAGGAGGGCAGTCTGGGCAGCAGGCTGCCTGTGGGCCTGGACCCTCCTTCCGCTCTGGCTGGACCAGCCGAGTTCCGCTGAAAGGAAACTGGGGCTGAAAAACAAAAGTCCAAGGCAGTCACCTCCTACCTCCTCGCTGGAGCGTGGGTGCTCGCCACACCTCTACCAGACCCGCTCCGCGTGGTGCACCCGGCGGCCGGCGCAGAGAGCGCTGTGCACATGTGAATGTCTGGGCTGCTCCCAAGCCTGCGGTGCCACAAATGGCCACTGCCGCCCCGACACCCTCTCCTGCTTCATAGGGTTACTTGTGTCCCAGATGCCCAACAGGGTAGGCCGTGATCGGAGGGGCTGCCTGGCCAGAACACAGGGCAGGGCTGACGGCCTGGACGGCTCAACCCTGACGCCTGACCATGCTGGCTGTGGCCGAGAAGTACAGGCGAGGAGGCGCCAAGGGACTGGCAACGCCATCAGCACCTGACGCCTGCCCAGTGAAGGACACTGGACACTGACATCCTGAGTGCCAGCGCCCAGCGGCACGTCAGCACTTGTCCCCTCGGGCCGAGCCTGGGACTCTGGGGACCCTGCCGCACCTGCCGTCCTGGCGCTGAGGGAGCCGTCCCGGTGGATGAGGACGTCAGCGCTGTCCAGCATCAGCAGGCTCTGACCCGAGAGGATGCTCCCCAGGAGGTCGGGCGTGGGTGCCGCCTCTGTGTCAGGCTCCGCGGTGCCGATGGGGAGGTGTGACCTGTGGGCACAGACCCCGGCAGGCCCTGCCAACACTGCCTCTGCACTGTGGCCCTCAAGCCTGACAGGAAATGGGTGCCCAGGAGTGGGGGTGCCTGGCCTGTGCCCCCAACTGCCACCCCCAGTATCTCCCAGAGGAAAGCACCCAGCAGCTCCCCGAGGTGGGGACAGGAAGAGGAGCACTGCTACCCGCCGTGACACTTCCGGAGCCTTACGGGGCCACAGAGGAGACCTGGCCCAGGGTGCTGAGGGGCTCCCGGGGCCGCCCCTGCCCAGGCAGCTTTGCCCACGGCTGGGGCAGGGAGCTCTGGCCACGTGGCTGCAGCTCTGTCCAGCCTGGGACTGGCTGCAGGGCTTCCCACTAAGAGCCGAGGGAGGTGCTCAGACCAGAGACTGCCCACGTGGCGGCTGGCCCTGGGACCACCATGCCCCGCCCGGGTTCCCCCAGAAGCCTCTGTGGCCATATACCTGGAGGACCCCAGGGAGACCGGCCTGGCCACGGGCTGGTGAGACCGCAGGGCGGAGCGGGACAGAGCCCTCCTCTTGGCGCTCAGAGGCGATGGGGGACTCACAGATGGCTCCTCACTGCTAGAAGGAAGACAAGGACCAAGGGAAACAGGTGACCCCAGGTGACCCCAGGTGACCCAGGTGCTGGCCCTGGCGGCACAGCCTTCGATATACACAGTCTGCGGCCTTGGTGTGCCCACGTGTCACCCTGTGCAGTCACCTGTCGAAGGGGTCCAGCTCGTAGGGGTCCCCAAACACAGAGAGAGGGGCTGCCCCGATGTCTGCTGGCACGAGACTCAGCGAGGGCTCCAGGGGTCTGGCCAGCGCCGGCGTGCAGGTGCCGCGGGCCGGCCTGCAAAGGCCCAGTGTCCGTGCGATGCGGGAGCGCGTGGTGACTTCCTTCTGCACCGAAGTGGGAGAGAGACAGCACGTGACGCCGATGGCTCTGCAAAGGCTGCACACAGGCCAGAAGCCGCCAGTCCCTGCAGGTCCCCAGCGGGCAACCGTGAGCATTTCCAGGTGGCATTTTGTGTTCAGAGGCAGACAACAAAATCAACTGGTGACTGACAGCTGGCCACAAAAACCACCTGGGCAGACAGGGATTCCAACCATCGTCCTGACTGTAACGAGTCCCAAGTTACTAAGACGGCCCTCGCTGATCATCCGGCTGCTTGGACCGTGGTCCCCAGAAGGAATGGCAGAAACAACACATCAAGGCGGATGAAGCAGATAACCCTAAAATATCCTGGAATTCCAGGGCCTGAGGATAAGGGAGGGGACATCAACAAATCACCAGGCCCCATCAGGCTGAGGGCCCAGCGTGCACGCAGGTGGCCACAGACCTGGGACGGCAGTGCACCTGGGGCACACACCCTGCTCACTGCAAGGATTGTCTAAACGAATCATCAGACCACACGCCCAAGACCCCACTGCAACTAAAGCGTGTTGTCATATCAAGGCATGCTTGGAACATCATTACAATTTCTTTCTTTCTTTCTTTCCTAAGAGGCAGAGAGACGGATACAGAACCAGAAAGGGAGCGCTCCCATCTGCTGGTTAACACCGCAAGTGCCTAACAGCTGGGGCTAGAGCTGGGCCAGGCCACAGCCAGGGGCCCAGAACAAGTGCAGGTCTCCCACCCAGGTGCAGGTGCCAACCCCCGTGTGAGCTCTGCAGCAAGCTAGCCCGGCGAGCAGAGCAGACTCTGATGTGGGAGGAGCCGGACACCAGCTCCTGTGTCCACTGCCTCCGACAGGAGAGGACGAGGCCCACCAGCAGGAGTCCACACCCGGCACGGTGGTGCAGCAGGCCAGGCTGCCACCGGTGATGCGCCATTTCCAATCCAGCTCCCTGCTGGTGCACCTGGGAAGGCAGCAGGAAACGGCCCAAGAACCTGGACCCCTGCCGCTCGTGTGGGGACCCCAGGGGAGCTCCAAGCTCCTGCTGCTGCCCTGGCTCAGCCCTGGCTGTCGCAGCCATCTGAGGAGGGAGCCAAAGGACGGAGATCTCTTTCTGTAGTTCTGCCTTTCAACTGAATACTCAATCAATACATGAATTCAGGGCTGGCACTGTGGCATACTGGTCCCAGCCACTGCCTCTGATGCTGGCATCCCGCATGGTTGACAGTTCAGGTCCTGGTTGCTCCACTTTCCATCCAGCCCCCTGAGGAAAGCAGGGGAGGAAGGCCCCAGGGTGTGGTCCAAGTAGCTGGGAACCTGCCATCCACACACAACGCTCAGATTTCAGCCCAGGCTCTTGCAGGCACTGGGAAGTGGACCAGCGGATACGGGAACTCTTTTTGTCGGTCTCTGCCTTTCAGATAAAATGAAAAGAAATAAAGGTACAAACATCTGACTGGGGCTGGTGTCATGGCCGAGGGTTAAGCTGCTGCCTACAACACTGGCATCCCATAGGGGCGCTGGTTCATGTCCTGTTCCACTTCTGATCCAGCTCCCTGCTAATGGCCTGGGAAAGCAGTGGACGATGGCCCAAGTGCTTGGGCCCTGCACCCACGTGGGAGACCTGGATGAAGCTCCTGACTTCAGCCTGGCCCAGCACTGGCTACTGCGGCTATCTGGGAACTGAACTAGTTGGATGGAAGACCTCTCTTCCTCTATGTAACTCTTTCAGAATAAATAAACTTGGGGCAGGCACAGTGGCGCAGCAGGTTAAGGCTTAGCCTTTGGTGCCAGCATCTCGTGAGTGCTGGTTTGAGGTTTTGCTGCTCCTCCTCCAGTCCAGCTCCCTGCTGTGGCCTGGGAAAGCAGTGGAAGATGCCCCAGGTGCTTGGTCCCTTGCACCCATGTCAGAGACCTGGAAGAAACTCCTGGCTTTGGATCCCCATTGTGGCCAACTGGGGAGTGAAAAGGTGGATGGAAGACCTCTTTGTGACTCAGCCTCTCAAATAAATAATCTTAAAAAATTAAAAATAATAAGTATTTTTTAAATAAAATTTTATTTATTTGAGAGGTAGAGTTATAGACAGTGAGAGGGAGAAACAGAAAGGTCTTCCATCCGTTGGTTCACTCTCCAAATGGCCGCAACAGCTGGAGCTGTGCCAATTCGAAGCCAGGAGCTTCTTCCAGGTCTCGCATGCGGGTGCAGGGCCCAAGCACTTGGGCCATCCTCCACTGCCTTCCCAGGCCATGGCAGAGAGCTGGATTGGAAGTGGAGCAGCCGGGTCTAGAACAGGCACCCATATGGGATGCCGGCGCCACAGGTGGAGGATTAACCTATTGCGCCGTAACGCAGGCCCCAAAAATAATGTCTTGAAAGCCCCCTGAACAATGGGTACGTCCAGCATGTGACAGCTTTATAGGTGTGCACCCCAGGATCCCGTCGGGGTACAGGATGAGGACTCCCACAGCCCAGCAAGGGCAAGCCTGAGGATGCAGTGTCCAGTCAGACCCCCGCCTGTGTGGCCTCTCTGCTGGGAGGCACAGTCTTGCCAAGGCTCAGCGTCACGGGCACCCGATCAGCTGTGACCACAGAAGGCAGCTCAGCCTCCAGCCCAGCTGCAGTTCCAGGAGGTTCAGCACATACCGCTTCCAAGGGCCTAGAACACACCTTGTCCCAGCCCTATCTCTGCCGCACAGTGGCCATTTGTGCCACTGACCTGCTGCCCCCCACCCTTGCCTCTATCCCAGGAAAGCACACCACCACCACGCGTGGCAGCAGTGGAGCCCCCAGCCCCGCGTCCACCCTGGGGACAGTACACCACCACCACCACGCGTGGCAGCAGTGGAGCCCCCAGCCCCGCGTCCATCCCGGGGACAGCACACCACCACCACCACGCATGGCAGCAGTGGAGCCCCCAGCCCCGCGTCCATCCCGGGGACAGCACACCACCACCACCACCACCACACGTGGCAGCAGTGGAGCCCCCAGCCCCGCGTCCATCCCGGGGACAGCACACCACCACCACCACGCGTGGCGGCAGTGGAGCCCCCAGCCCCGCGTCCATCCCGGGGACAGCACACCACTACCACCACCACGCGTGGCGGCAGTGGAGCCCCCAGCCCCGCGTCCATCCCGGGGACAGCACACCACTACCACCACCACGCGTGGCGGCAGTGGAGCCCCCAGCCCCGCGTCCATCCCGGGGACAGCACACCACCACCACCACGCGTGGCGGCAGTGGAGCCCCCAGCCCCGCGTCCATCCCGGGGACAGCACACCACTACCACCACCACCACGCGTGGCGGCAGTGGAGCCCCCAGCCCCGCGTCCATCCCAGGGACAGCACACCACCACCACCACACGTGGCGGCAGTGGAGCCCCCAGCCCCGCGTCCATCCCGGGGACAGCACACCACCACCACTACGCGTAGCGGCAGTGGAGCCCCCAGCCCCGCGTCCATCCCGGGCACAGCACACCACCACCACGCGTGGTGGCAGTGGAGCCCCCTCTACCTTCGTGGTCCTCCCTCTCTTCTTCGCGCGGTGCTGGCGTTTCTTGCTCCGCACTGACGGCCGGGACTGGGTCTTCCTTCTCCCGGGCACTTTCTTCCGTCTTCCTACAAAGAGGTCGTTGAGGACCTCGCTTCACCACGAGCTGGGCCCTGCCCGCCCCCGCCGGAGAGCACAGAGGATGGGGCTGGGGAGGGGCGAGGGCCACACTGGTGTCCCCTGCCGTGTCCACGCAGACAGCCCCAGCAGGCAGCAGCTGCCGGGCACGTGCGGGGTGACAGCATGGAGAGGTGGGCGTGTGGTGCAGGGGCCATGTCAGCACCTGGGACCCCCGCACTCCTCCAGAGCCCGAGTGCTGAGGCCCTGCTTCGGCTTGCTCAAGCGCACCCTGGGAGGCAGCAGCTGGTGTCTCAAGTACTTGGGTCCCTGCCACTCAGTGGGAGACCTGGCCACTGGCCCAGTCCCAGCTGCTGTAGGCATTTGGGAGTCACCAGTGGACGGGAGATTTGTCTCTTTCAAATAAAGTGAAAACAAATAAAATTTCAAAGGCTGGCATTGTGACACAGCAGGTAAAGCCACTGCCTGCAACGCCGGCATCCCATAGGGGCACCAGCTCATGACCTGGCTGCTCCACTGTTAGACGAGGAAGACAGTCCACGTACTTAGCACAGGTGCAATTTCTCCTACCCAAACACTGCCAACCCTGGGTGGGCTGGCAGCCAAGGCATGACCGCATTTGGTTGAGAAAATCACGTTGCAGGAGGACGGGGATGACCACAAGCCTGGCCTGCAGGGCAGGGCTGCCGGCGGCCACCTGCTGCGCCAGGCTTACCTGTTTTCCGTCTCCGCTTAGCGGGGGCCCGTGGTGTCAGGGGACGCTGGTACACAGCGGTGCTCAGACCAGTGGCCACAGCCTCAATGGTCTCCTCCAGCAGAGAGGACATGAGGTGCCTCGGCACGTGCTGCACAGCAAGGATGTGTCGGTCAGTGCCCCTGCCAGCCCGGCACAGCCCTGACCAGGCCCACTGGGCTTAGCCAGAGCAGCAACAACGCCCAAGCGCTGGCACCACCTTCCTCCCCTGGGAGCTGGGCCCAGGACCACCCCGGGGACAGCGGGGCTGGGAAGGCGTCAAAGAAGCAGGCTCAGGCGGGCTCAGCTCCCGAAGGCTGTGCTGGACACAGGCGCCAGGTCAGGCGGGGCGGCGTGGGTGATGGGCAGGGCTTCCCTCCCACTGGTGGACACCTGACCTCAGGGGAGAAAGCACCCTCCCCTCCTACTCCTCCTGGGGAGGGTGGGAGCAGCAGCTCTGAGGGAGGAGCCACAGAATGGGGCTTATGGCACCCAGGAGACAACAAAGAGCCAAGCTCGGCCGTGGCCCTGTGGTCAGCAAGCTGGGCGGGGCTCAGGCTGCCACACGTGGGAGGAGCTCCCAGCCCTGCGGCTCCGAGGCGAAAGCCCCACGCTGGGCTTGCTGAGCTGTCTCTGGCAGAGGTGACGAGGTGTGCCATGCTGCTCCCCTGCTCACATCCCTCCCAGCTCTTCCACCAAGTCCATTCTGGCCAGGGGAGGCCCGGGGTCGGGGTCAGCCCACCCACCTGAACTCTCCTGGCCGTGGAGATGCGATTCCGGTTCACAGTCGCTCTCACTCTCTCACTCTGCCTTGTCCTGGCAATGGCCCGGGTCCTGCCTGTGCGAGGCCGCAGCCGGCTGGTGGTGGGCACCACGTCGGCCAGCAGCAGGGAGACTTCCTCCTCGCTCACAATACCCGCATCTTGGAAGAAAGCAAGCCCTGGGTCGCAGTGCCAGACGAGCGGGCAGAGCACAGCCATCCCCCACAGGGCAACGGGAGGGACGAGGGCTTCCCGGCCAGGCCCTCCGGACCTGACGCCTGGAAGCCCAGAGTCCATGACCCCCGGCAGCAGTGCAACGGCAAGACCTGCAAGTGCTCCACACCACCTCAACCCTGAGCCTGACGTCCACCCTGGGGGTGTAGACGCAGCGACAGGGAGGGCAGGGCCTCACCAGCGGCAGGGGCGGCAGCAGCTCCAGGGGCGGCACACTCTGGACAGAACCACTCGTCCACCGGCACTTCCTGGAGAGGGGGCTCCAGACACTCCATGTGGTACCTGGAGAGCAGAGGGACAGGAGTCCTGCGTGCTGGCCAGAGGACCCTCCCAGTCCCTGCGCGGAGGCCTGGAGACTGGGCCCCCAGCAGGACGTGCCCTGAGGAGAGGACAGCAGGCGGGGCCCTGGGGAAAGGGGCGAGCCCCGAGCTCTGCGTGAGGGCTCTGCTGAGACCTCCCACCACTCACCCACCTGCTGCCACTCAGAGAGGTCCTGGGAAACTCAAAGGCCGGCACCTCACTATGGGCTAAGGAAGAGTTTTTGGTCTGGTTTGGTTTTTGCAGGAAGCAAACTCAGATGCTGCCTAACTATGGGTTTTTTAAATTATTTTTTTAATAGAAAACTTTTATTTAATAAATGTAAATTTCAAAAGTACAACTTTTTTATAGAAGTTCTTCCGCCCATAATCACCCTCCCAACCTGCAAACCATCCCATCTCCTAACTATGGTTTTATTTGTAACTGTTTCAATCCAGCTTGGCAGGAAGTGGTCTGAGAGGGGCGCCCCTAACAGGAGTCTGTCAGAATACTTGAAATTCCACTCCAAAAATCAAGTATGGGGCTAGTGTGGTGGCAGCAGGTTAAACCACACTCGGGACACCCGTGTCCCATAGGGGAGCGACGGTGCAAGTCCCGGCTTCTCCACTGCCAATCCGGCTGGAACCGCGGAAGACAGCACGAGGGCTCGGGCCCCACTACCCATGGAGCAGACCCAGATGTGGCTCCTGGTTCCTGGCTTCAGGCTGGCCCAGCTCTGGCTGCTGTAGCCAGCTGGGGACTGAACTAGTAGATTTAAGATCTCAGTTTCTCTGCCTTTCCAATAAACCTTTTAAAAGGAATAATGAGGGGCGGGCGCTCTGGCGCAGTGTCCTGAGCCCCACGTGGCCGCCTTCCTCTGATCCAGCTCCTTGCTTACGGCCTGGGGGAGCAGCGGACAGTGGTCCACTTGTGCCCCTGCGCCTGCGTGGGGGACCCGGAAGCAGCTCCTGGCTTCAGATCAGCCCGGCTCCGCTGTGGCTATCTGAGCAGTGAACCAGCAGATGGAAGGCATCTGCCTGTCTCTCCCTCTACCTGTAACTCTGCCCCCAAATAAAAAAAATCACACTGAATATATTAATTTTCATGGTTTTGGATCATCAGGATTTCCTTGTACTTGAATGGTTTTATCCATTAAATAATTCAAGTCCACAAAATGAACATACTAATTTATACACAACGCTGTAAAAATCCAAGAGTCACTGTAGAAGCTTCCAGAATTAAGACACTGACTGAAGGAGTTCAGAGTGATACCCAGAGGCTCCCTGTAAAGGGTAAAGGGCAGTTCAGCCGGTGGTGCGAGCCCACAGCCACCTCTGCCGTCTGGCAAGGCCGAGCCCCGCGGCACATGCCCTCAGGGGGTGTCCAGCTGCGCAGGCCCGGCGGCTCCAGGGCCAGCGTCAGCACGGAAGGCCTCATCTGCTGTGAGAGCAGCTCTGAGGGCTGACCACCCTCGGACCAGAGCCCCCAAGACCACGTCGCCAGCTCTGCTCGTCAGCCCTGCCCCCAGCTCACACCAACAGCAGCACAGCCGGCAGCTGCGGGGCCCTGGCTGAGCCCACTCGGGAGACAGGAGGAAGGCTGCTCCGCCTACTGGAGTCCAAGCACAAGGGCTGACAAAGCCCAGGCCGAGCGGTCAGCCAGTGACCGGCAACAAGGGCGTCTCAGCAGACCAACGAGGCAGCCACTTGAGGACAGAGGCCCGTCCCCAGCAAAAGCACAGGAGGCAGGTGTGGGGGGCCCTCCCACGCCAGCGCCAGGCTGCGTGCCCAAACCCTGACACAGACTGCTTGTCTGGGAGAAGGTTCCAGACCCTTTCAGCACACGCGGGAGGCAAGCCCTGAGGGGAAGGCCCTGACTCTCTGGCCACAAGTTCACAGCAGGAAATTCCTTCAGATCCCGGCAAAGGCCCAGGAGGCGACAGGGACGCACAGCACTGCAGGGCCAGCGCTGGCCACCACGCAGCTGTGTGCAACTCACCCCTGGCAAGCACGGCGCAGGCACCCAGCCCCACTTGGAAGCCCTCAGCGCCGGCCCACCCTCCTCCTGGCCAGCCCCACAGCCCCTCTCCTACTTCTCTTTTTGTGATGTGATATGTGCGTGGTTTCTGGAGAAGGGGAAGTGTGAGTGGCAGCTGTCAGTCTCTGGGACTCAACAACCTGGAGCCCTGCACGCCCAGCCCCACGGCCGCGGCCCGGCAGCGCCTCACCCAGCATCACAGCCATCGCAGAGCAGAAGCCTGTCCTCACGGTCGCTCCTGCCGCACACCTCACAGAAGGTCGGGTCCTCCTCCTCCTCCTCCAGGGCCTCTGCGCGATCCACGGGGATCTGAAGGCACAAGTGCTGGTCACGCACCAGACCCCCCCACGACCCGGGCAACTTCACATCACAGCCAGGGAGCCCTGCGCCAGCCGCCTTCTGCTGTCCCACGGTGGCCGGGGCAGGGAGCCAGGCCGCAGAGCAGCACGCAGCAGGCAGACCCTGCAGGTGTGGAGCACAGGAGGCAGCGGGAGGCCGCACGCCCTCAACATCGCAGGAGCTCAGACTGAGGCTGGGATGCAGAGCACGGCTCCCACGGCTCCCACGGCTCCCACGTGGGCGCTGATTCGAGTCCCGGCTGCTCCACTTCTCATCCAGCTCCCTGCTTATGGCCTGGGAAGGCAGTAGAAGGTGGCCCCAGTCCTTGGGCCCCCACACCCACATAGGTTCCTGGCTTCAGCCTGGCCCAGCCCTGGCCACTGTAGCCATGTAAGGAGTGAACCAGAGGATGGAAGACCACTCTGTCCGTCCCTCTCTCTGTGTAACCCTGTCTTTCAACTAAATAAATAAATGTCAAAAACAAAACAAAAACAAAAACAAACCAGTGAGGCTGTGGCTGCTGCTGCTCCTGGAGGCACAGCCCCTGACTCGTGCCTGCTCTGACACCACGGACCCCTCCCCACACACCATGGACCCCACCCACAACACCGCCCCTTCTTTCTCTGGAACCCATCAACCAGGTCGCTAGGTCAGCTTTTCTCTAGAGCCGGGCGGGGACGGGGAGTCTCTCCCAGGGCTGCATCTGGAGTCACTGAGACCTTTTCCTTTTCCAACAGGCAAGGAGCCGCGCACCACAACCAAGCCAACACTGCGGCACAGAACCCAGGCCTCCAGGACGGAGCGCACCTGAGAGAGCCGTCTGCCTACTCCGTGGCCTCCTGTATTCTGCAGGGAGGCCGGCGCTGCGGCACAGCGGGTTAGGCGGCTGTAACCCAAGGGCACCATCTGAGTCCCGGCTGCTCCAGTTTGGATCCAGCTCCCTGCTAGTGCACCTCGGAAAGCAGCAGCGGAAGATGGCCCACGTGCTTGGGCCCTGCACCCACGCGAGACACCAGATGGAGTTTCACGTTCTTGCTTGAGGCCGTTAGGGTGTGAATCAGCAGATGGAAGGTCTCTCCCCCTGCTGTCTAACTCTGCCTTCCAAGGTGGGGAATCAGCAAACACACGTGCACAAAGACAGAGGCCGTCTTCCTGCAGCACCAGTGAGGGGTGGCCAACCAGACGCGCCCAGAGCCCCTCTCTGTGCCCCTCTTCCGGCCCCCTGTAGCCGCTAGGGCTCCAGAGAAGCCAGGAGCTGCCCACCTGTCTCACCCGGGGCCCACAGCCCACCCCAGGCTGTCAAGGGTGCTGCAGTCTGCCCCTGAGGGGTGGTGGCCAGCACTCCCTGCAAACAGGGCCGGCACACAGGGCTGCGGGGCTTCTCCGCGCCGGCACCTACACTCACCTTCTTTAAGACTTTGCCACCAAACTGGGCTCGAATACAGATGCACTTGAACGTTGTTCGATCAACGGGACAGGAATTGGCATTCTGTAAGCAACAACAATCCGATCAGGACCCTGCAAATCATCGTCTGTTAATCCTGTAGACGGGGCCGGCTCTGGCGTAGCGGGTGAAGCTGCCACTTGCGGTGCCAGCATCCCACATGGGCACCGGTTCAAGTCCCAGCTGCTCCACTTCCCATCCAGCTCTCTGCTATGGCCTGGGAAGGCAGTAGAAGGTGGCCCCAGTCCTTGGGCCCCTGCACCCACATGGGAGACCCAGAAGAAGTTCTTGGCTCCTGGCTTCCGATCGGCACAGCTCTGGCCGTTGGGGTCAATTGGGGAGTGAACCAGGGGATAGAAGACACCTCTCTCTCTCTCTGCCTCTCCTTCTCTGTGTAACTCTTTCAAAAAAAAAAAAAAAAAAAAAGAAAGAAAGAAAGAAAGAAAGAAAGAAAGAAAGAAAGAAAGAAAGAAAGAAAGAAAAGAAAAGAAAAGAAAAGAAAAGGAGAAACGCTGAAGGCAGAAAGAAAGAAAGAAAGAAAGAAAGAAAAGAAAAGAAAAGAAAAGAAAAGAAAAGAAAAGAAAAGAAAAGAAAAGAAAAGAAAAGAAAAGGAGAAACGCTGAAGGCAGAGACCTCCCTTCCCGCCGTGTGTGCCGGGTCCTGCACAGGGGGCCAGGGCCCAGCGTGGCTCTGCCCTGCAGCACGGCAGTCTCGGCAGGGAGAAGAGAGGAAGCAGGAAGGATGCACTGGGGCTTCCCAGGACTCCCGACCCCGGCCACCCGGGCGCCCTTCCCGAGTGCCGCGCTCCCGCGAAGCCGCTGCGCCTCCAGTGACTTCCAGGGCCTCTTGTCCACCTCACATGACACAGACATCTTGTAGGAGTTTCCACGAGCCCTGCCTGCCTCCCAGCAGTGCACTCCACTCCGCCTGCCCCACCCTGCAGGCTGGGGGGCCTCTTCCCTCCCAGAAGCTGAGCCAGCCAGGCACTGCTCGCAGCGGCCCACCTGGGCTGGGTCTCGGGAAACACCCGGGACTGCAGGGCGACTTCACAGGCACCGTCCCCTTAAAGCCTAGGGCACACGCACGGCCGCCTCTCACCTGAGCCGTCTGGCAGGCACCTCCCCGTGCTCGCAGCCCACGGCACCCCGGCAGGACGTGTTCACGGGAGAGCCCCACCCCACCTGCTCACAGGCTGTTCCCAGCACACTCCTGGGACTGGGTCTGCTCTCAGCCTGATTCTAGTTTGATCTTAACATTCAGCAGTTGTGAACCTTAACGTGAAAAATCTTCCTTTTGTCTTTCCTTTTTAAGAGATGTATTTGAAAGGCAGCACGAGAGAGAGAGAGAGAGAGAATCTTCCATCCGCTCGCTCATTCCCCACACGTCCACAACAGCCAGGGCAGGGCTCGACCAAGGCCAGGAGCCTGGAACTCCGTCTGGGTCTCCACGTGGGTGCAGGGGCCCGAGCACTTCAGGCGTCACCTCCTGTCTTCCCAGCACGTGAGCAGGGAGCTGACCCGAAGGCGGAGCAGCTGGGCTCGAACCAGCACCCAAAGGGGATGCTGGCACCCCGAGCGGCGGCTTAGCTCACTGAGCCACGATGCCCCCCTGTGTTTTCCCCACTTTACAAACGATCTTGAGTGGGTTGGTGCCGTGGCATAGCAGTTAAGGCCGCCATCTGCAGCGCTGGAATCCCAGATGGCACCGGTTCAAGTCCCAGCTGCTCTGCTTCCAATCCAGCTCCGTGCCTGTGTGCCTGGGAAAGCAGTAAATGGCCCAAGTGCTTGGGCCCCTGCACCCACGTGGGAGACCCAGAGGCAGCTCCTGGCTCCAGATTGGCCCAGCTCTGGCATTTGTGGCCATTTAGGGAATGAACCAGTGGGTGAAGACACCTCTCTCTCTCTGCCTCTGCTACTCTGCCTTTCAAACAAATAAATCTTTAACAAAAACATGATCTTTTTTTTTTTTTTTTGACAGGCAGAGTGGACAGTGAGTGACAGAGAGAAAGGTCTTCCTTTGCCGTTGGTTCACCCTCCGATGGCCGCCGCGGCCGGCACAGAGCGGTGCCTTCTCCGTGTGCTCCTGTGCCTCGTCACCCGACACACCACACTCACCTGACAGCCTGCGGCACAGGGTGGCCCTGGACGCCCACGGCTCCCTGGAGGCCGAGAACCACCGTGGGGGCCATCTTACCTTGGACCACTCGACGATGCAGTCCAGGCAGAAGTAATGGGCACAGTTCTCTGGCGTCCCCACAGCCTGGTCTCTGAACACATTGAGACAAATCGGGCAACTCTCCGCGTCATCGTCTGAATTGAACGCGCCGCTGGCTTCCAACTTCCCCTGAGCATCCACTACAGCCACTACGGCTTCCGCATCTTCCTCGGAGTCTTCGGAACCTTGAAAAGAAGACACGTCACAGCCCACGCAGACAGGAGTGCCCACGTGGACGGCCCCAGAGCTCCCAGCCCTGTGCGGGGCTCAGGAGCCTGGGCCCTGGTGGGCACAAAGCACACTGTGCACCTGCAGGGCTGCGCTCTGACCCCGAGCCGACCTCCCTGCCAAGACACGGGAACAGGGACCTTGGCTGGGCAGTACACCAGGCCCTCAAACCTGAGCCCGGGAGCAAGGTCAGGACTCCGGGGGCCAGCACAGGTCCCCTCCGCACCAACAGCCAGGCAGGACGCACGTCTCTGGCTCCTGTTCCTCCCAGGTGTGCAGAGCAGGTTCCTAGCATGGCCACCCTCCCCCACACCGCACCCAAAAGCACCAAGAAGGATCCACAGGCAAATGCAGAGAGGTGGCCGTGACTCCTGGCTGCACCAGGGTGCTGGGATGTCACTCCAGGGCTCTGTTACCCGGCAACAGGGACCACCCCAGGCTGGCCCGACCCCATCAAGAGATTTCCTTCAGCCACTTGTGAGCGTCCCGCAGGTCCAGAAAAAAGCACCCGGCTGCCGGATGGTCCCACGACAGGAAACCGGCCAGTGTGGGGCCAGCCAACTCCACGCAGAGCTGTGGCGGCCAGAGCAAAGCTTCGGAAGCTCTGCAGGATGGTGGCCCCAAGTGACATGAGGAAGGCGTCTAGTGCAGCTGGGGAGGCCCTAGGAACCCCTCCCTCCACCAAACACGCGCGGGACCACCCCAAGCAAGGGGCAGACAGGCCCAGCCGAACACCGCCATCTCACCGTATCTGTCTCCCAGGTCTTCGTCCTCTTCCTCCTCAGAGGCCCCTGCCTCATCCTCTCTGCCACTGCTGTCCCCGTGCTCGCTGCCTGTGTCGTCCTCGGAGCCCTCGCTGCTGCCACCGCTGCCTTCTGCCAGACGCCAGGGAGAAACAGGCCAGGGCCACGTCAGAGCCAAGGCCACAGCGCAGCCGGGCCGCTCTGCACACGCAGGCTTGTGTTCAGCAGGGCCCCTGCCCCAGGTGTGTGGGGGGGGGCACCTGCCCCAGCTGTGGGGGGGGCACCTGCCCCAGGTGTGTGTGTGGGGGGCCCCTGCCCCAGCTGGGAGGGGGGGCACCTGCCCCAGGTGTGTGTGGGGGGGGCCCCTGCCCCAGGTGTGTGTGTGGGGGGGCACCTGCCCCAGGTGTGGGGGAGGGAGCAGTGATAGGAAGAGCTGCCTCCTTTCACTCTATGTAGCTCGTGTGAGAACAAAAAGGAAGCTATGCACTACTCCGCAACCCAAAATCAGTTTTCTAGGGAACAGAAGTTGAAAATGGACAGACAGACGAGCTCTGGGAGACTGCCCTCCCCTGTGTGGGGGCTCACCAGTGTCGCTGGCCGGCGGGCATCCGTCTGGCCCTGGGCTCCGGGTCGCGAGCTCATCCAGGGAGTCGTCATCCATCGCTGTACATTGGAGTCCAGCTCTGAAGGGAACCGAGCCAGGTAAGCCCCAAGCTGCCAGCTGCAAAGCCCCCTTGAACGGCAGCACTCGAGGAGCAGAACCCACCCAGAGCTGAGGGCAGAGCAGTCCTGGCCCTCGGCACACGGCTCTGTCACGCCACACGGCCACACCTCCCCGGCACACCGCTCTGCGCCGGGGCCGGCCGGCCTGGCCTCCACTCGCCTGACCAACACACCTGAGGTTCCGCCCAATCCCCCGGGTGCACAGCAGGGAGGCAGGGGCCAAGCCCACCGCACTGGGGCTCTGACCTGCCTGCTCTGCACGGCCAGTCCGAACAGGGGACACCGACAGGAGCAGCCCAGCACCGCCCCGGGCCCAGCCCTCCCGCTGCACCAGGTCCCAGCTGCAGGCCAGTCCGAGCCTTGGTCCCCGTCCCGTGGATGCTGTGTACCTCCTCTCCCAGGTGGCCCTGAAGGGAGCTCTGCTCGCCAAGGGGTCAGGACACGAGCCTGTCACTGGGTCAGACGCGGAGGGGAAGCTCTGGCTCGGGGTCCCACCCCTGGCAGGCAGCGCTGGGCTCAGGCCAGCTCGAGGGCTCCAGTGTCGCCTCCTGACACAGAGGTGCTGCCCCTGCTGGCTGCGGGTGCCCCACCGCACGGGGTCTGCACACCTGCTGCTCTGCGGCAGGCGACGGGCGCAGCCCATCCAGGCGGCACAGAGGGGAGAACCAGCAGTCCTCTAAGAGGATCTGCCCATCTCTGGCCGCCTGCTCCCCGCCCTGGAGTGCCACAGCCGAGGGAGGCAAACACACTCCAGCATCCAGCAGGGAGCTCTGGAGACCACGCAGGGGGCAGAGCTGTGGAGTCCTGGGGCCTGGCCGGGGTGCGCCCCACAAGGTCAAAGCCACAGCACGTGGCCGCCAGCTCCTCTGCCTCGAAGAGCTGCCAAA
The DNA here is from genome assembly GCF_964237555.1 of Oryctolagus cuniculus. Classification (NCBI taxonomy): domain Eukaryota; kingdom Metazoa; phylum Chordata; class Mammalia; order Lagomorpha; family Leporidae; genus Oryctolagus; species Oryctolagus cuniculus. The sequence goes on along the minus strand of NC_091432.1, from coordinate 226,008 downwards.
GGGTCAGCAGGGCAGTGATGGGGTCTGGGACCTGGGCGGGTGGCCGAGCCCCACGGGACCCCCGCGGCACAGGCCTCCCTGTGCCCTCAGCGGGACAGGGGCCAAGTGCCAGCGCCTGGGGCAGCCTCCAGGAGCCAGCACCCAGGACGAGACCACCACTGGGGCCCCCAGGAACTCCGTGGCTCCTGGGAGCCCCCACGGCCGGGCCGGGGGCCCTCAGCTTTTTCTGAGCAAAGCGCGGCCCCGGCCTGCTCAGGGGAGGGGCTGCGGAGCCCTCAGATTTGGGGGGCTGAGGGCATTTCCCTTCTCCGACTCGGGGAGCCGAGCCACCAGGAGTAAACGAGGCCGGCGGCGCGCCTGCGCCAGGACCCGGCCAGAGCCCCGGCGCCCCCCCCCCCCCCCCGCCCGCGCCAGCCTACACCACACCTCGCGATCGCGAACGCCGACTTCGGCAGAAACTCGGGGGCCCAGCAAGGTCACACGGGGCTGTGACGAACCCCGAGCCGCCGGGCACCGCGCGGCGCGGCAGGGAGCCCCCTACTGTTACTCCGAGTCCACAGCCGCCGCCGCAGGGGGAAGGGACGCCAGGGCCCGGGCCCAGCCTCGGGCCAGCCCCAGCGCCCGGCCAGGTGGCCAGCAGCCAACACGCGGCGCTCGGAGCCGGCCACCACCCCGCCGCTGCTGCGACCAGACACGCGCGCAACCTCCGAGCAGCGCCCGGGACCCGGGCCCGCCGCCCGCTCGGCGCCGCTCGCCCCGCTCCTCCCGTCTGCGCAGCCCGGACGGCCGAGCCCGCTCCCCGCAACGCCGTGCAGCCCGCAAGGGGTGCAGCCCGCGCGCGCGGCCGGCCGGGAGCGGGAAACGGCGTGGCCAGAGGCTCCCGCCACGTCCCCGCCAGCCCGGCCCCGGGGCGCGGCCAGCCCCGCACCCCCCCGCCCACCCAGGGGCCGCGCCGCCGCGACGACGGCCCCCCGGGCTGCGCGCGAGGTCTCCCCGCGCCGCCCGCCCGGGCCTATCACCCGCCGCCGCGCAGGCCTCGCCGCGCCGGGCAGGCCGCACACAAAGCGTCGCGACGCCCGCGGCCGCCCGGCGCCGCCGCGACCCGAGGGCCGCCCGGCCGCCGCACCTACCCAGGAACCTCGCAAGTCGCGGCCGCTCCAGCGCTGGCCGCCGCCGCCCGAGCGAGAGGCGCGACTAGGCCCGGTCGCCACTCGGCCGCCGCCGCCGCCGCCGCCGCCGCCGCGCGCTCCTCGACCCGGAAGTGCTCGTTGTGCCGGCTTCCGGGGCCCTCCGCCCCGCCCGTTGGCGGGAACCACCGAGGCTGGGGCGGGAAGAAAGGTCTGACGCGGAGGCGGCGCCGCGCCCCGCGGTCGGGGGCGTCGAGGCGCGGGGACAGCCCTTTCGCCTCAGAAATGCGGCTGGATCCCGGCCTGCGGTCCAGGGAGACCAGCGCCCCCTCAGAGCTCCCGCCGGACGCCCGCCCGCCGGAGCCACGCCCCGGCCACGCCCCCGGCCACGCCCCCGCCCGGCCACGCCCCCGCCCGCCGGGGGCCCTCGGACGCGGACGGCCCGGCCCGCTGGCTCGGCGGCGGCGGGCGGCCTGCTCCCTGCATCCGATCAGGGAGCGCGCGCAGGGGGACACAGAGTAAACTGTCAGCAGCCGAACTACGGGGTGACAGGGCGGGGCAGGGGTCAGGAGACCGGACGGAGTCCAGCGCAGGCAGGCTCTGCCCGGGGTCTGGGCAGGTCCTGCCCTCAGAGCGGCCCCGTGCTGGGGCCACTGCGGCGTGGGCCTTGGGAGGGCCAGGATGGGGCCAATTTTGGAGAAAGAGCGGAGGGGAGAACTTCGGGGACCGCCTGGGTCCCTCGGCAGACGTGGAGGGTGCCCTGGAGTTAGCAGTGATCGGGGTTCGTGGGGGGCGCTGGGGACCAGTGCTGGAACTCCAGACCCCTGGAGTCTGCGAAGGAGACCAAGAAGGAGGAGTGGGTGCTGGGGGAGAACCGGGGAAGCGAGCAGGTGCATCAGGAAGGGGCTTGGGAGCAGCAAGGTGGGGGCCACGGTGGCTCTGGGACAGCAGCTCCGGGGGCAGGCGTGGGCCAGAGCCAGTGCAGACAGCGGGGGAGGGGAGGAGCGGGGAAGGGGAGTTACCGGAGAGAGGGAAGAGTGTGCTGACAGCTCTGGAGCCGGGGGACGCTGGCCGGCCCCTGTCCTGGGGGATGCTGGCCGGCCCCTGTCCTGCTGGGGGACGCTGGCCGGCCCCTGTCCTGCTGGGGGACACTGGGCGGCCCCTGTCCTGCTGGTGGGCTGGTGGGCTGGTGGGCTGGAGTCCGAATGGGGTCAGACAGCACAGGCATCACGCATGCTGCCCTGCCCTGTGCCCTGGGCTGCAGCTCTGCTGTGCTGGTCCCCGGGAGGCTGTGAGAATTGGGGGGGGGACCTCCAGATGTTTCACGGCGGCTCCCAGGAAGGAGCTGGTCCCTGGACTCAGGGCCCCCCTGGGTAATCTGGGGTGACTACAGAGAGGGGCCAAGCGTTCCCTACTCCCTCTACAGCTGCTCCTGGGTCGGGGAAGAAGTCATGGTCACAGACATGGTATGCGTCCCTTACGGAGGGGGCAGGGTCCCCACAGGGCTGCCCAGAGCCAGGCTGGGTCCGGGCTTGGCACAGCGGGTGCCCCCTGAGCATATAGGCACGGATCTGTACCCCCCAGCCACTGATGGCCACAGCTACTCACGCACATGGCTGCCCTCTGCGCACCCCCCCCCCATTTAGACCTGCACCCTAAGGCCCCTGCTGGATTCCTGGTTTGGCAGGCACACACAGCTTGCTTGCTCCTGGCATGCCTGGGTGCTAAGGCTTGGCAGGGACCGCCCTCTGGTCTGGCCAGCCCAGGCCAGCCTCTCCCAGAGGGCCCGGCCCAACCCCCTGTGCCTGCCCCTCCCAGCAGCAGGGGCCTTCAGAGCCAGGTGGATGCTGGGGCAGGACCTGCGGTCAGAATAAGGGAGGGGGCTCCCAGGGCTGGGGGCGGGGCTGGGCTGTGTGTCCGGCTGCAGAATGCCCCCTGGCTGCAGCAACAAGCGACCAGAAGCCCAGGACTCCCTCTCCCAGAGTGGGTGTGGCAACGGGTCTGCTGGGCTGGGCTCCCGTAGGGGCCCTGGGGAGGGTCCGTCCTGCCTCTCCCAGCCTGTGACTACAGGGCTCCACGCCCGAGGGTCTGCAGTGCCCACTGCGTTTAGTTAGGGCCCACACACAGGTCTGGGCTGAGCTCACTCCAGATCCATCACTCAATCACACCTGCAAGTTTTCCCCAGTAAAGTGGAAATCAAGATACAGGCAAACTCCACCACCGAGGGGTAGAAGGGCTCTCCCACCGTGCTGCCTGGGAGGGGCACCCCTCGCTTCTGATCCACGGCAGAACCCGGCCAGCTCCCGGCAGCTCTGCACTTGAACCCCGGCCGCCACGTTCAAGCTCTGCACTTGAACCCCGGCCGCCACGTTCAAGCTCTGCCCAGCTGGGTCGGAGGCCTGGGAGCTGTACTTGTGGCAGCTGGCCAGCTCCAGCCCACGCAGGCCCCTGGGGCAGGGGACAAGCAGCAGGTGGAGGGTTTAAGGGCAGTGGAACACAGCCAAGGGCAGGGGGCTGGGAGCTGGCTGGTTTCAGGGAGGTGGTGCACAGAGCAGGGCAGCGGGCCCTTTCCTGTCCCATCAGGGCCACCCAGGCATGGAGGGGAGCGGGCTGGGCACGTCGTGGGGACGGCGGCTGCCACCTCCAGCCCCACCCAGAGCCCGTGACTCCATTCGCGCCCCGCGTGCCCACCAAGTCCAGACTAGGACTCCCCAGGTTTCCGCGGCCACAGGCCCCACGGGAGGGACCCACAGTCCCCAGGGCCAGCTCGCGGGGGACGCAAGGCAAACCGCTCGGAGCCGGAGCCCCCAGTCGAAGCCAGACCCACCCGGGCGTCTGGCTGGGCTCCGAGGCCGACGTGGGGGGAGGGGGGACGGTGCGCGCGGGACGTGCGTCCCGAAGGCGCCGAGTGCGGGCGCGTCCAGGCCCCTCCCAGGTCGTGGCCCGGCTACGTGCGCCGGGAGCTCAGGGACGAGGGCGGTCCCCGGGGACCGAGTTGGCGGGGGACGGCTTCCCGCCGCCTGGGGTCGTCGCGTCGCGCGGGGCCAGTCCCGGGCCCTGCGCCCCGGCCGGGCAGGTCGCCGAGCCCGCGGGCCCGCACCATCCGCGGCCACAGGAGCTGGGGGCGCCGCCACCCGCAGGCCCCGCCCGGCAGGTGCGCCCCGCCCCAGGCCGACGTGCAGAAAGGAACGCGCCGGCCTCGCCCGCCCAGGGCTGCGCGGCGGTGGGCGGGGCGCCCCGCGCCCCCTTCGCGCCCACTGGCTGGGGCGCGGCAGGGCGGGCCCAGCGCGGCCGGCCATTGGCTGCGGGAACGCCTCGTTTGCATACGGGGCGGGGCGGCGGGGCCCGGGCCGGGGCCGGCCGGGGGCGCGAGGGTGGCCGCGGCCGCCCCCGAAGTTGGTCCGGAGCCGGCTTCGGTCCCGCGCCGGATCGCAGGTGACGCCTGAGGGGGCCCAGGCTGGCGGGCGGGGTCGCTCCTTGGAGGCCGCCCTCCCGCGGGGGGTGTGGGGGGTCGGGCTGGGCAAGGACGGTGGGGCTCCAGCGCCCGGGTTGCAGGGGACGGGCATGGGGGCCGTCCCTCCAGGCGCAGGGCAGCCACTGCCAACCGCACACTGCGCTGCTCCGGACCCACTGTGCGTGTGACAGCGGCTGATCTGCCCCTGGGCAGCGCGAACCCCTTGGCCCCTCTGTGACCCGGGCTTGGGGGGGCAGGAGGGCTGCCTCAGGGAGGGGGCCCCTGTGGACCACGTCTGTCCATCTGAGATGGGCAGGGCCTGGCGGCTGGAGGGGAGGGAGGCACTGGGGGACTCCCTGCTCCACTGGGACACTGAGGTTGGGGCAGACGCCCTCCCGGAGGGAACTTCCTTTTCCTTGTGTTCCAGGGAGCCTCCCCGAAGTCACCAAGCCCAGGGCAGCCCTAGTGTTGTGATCATCAGCCAGCGGAACCAGCCCCTGGGTCAGCCCCCAGGACTTCTCACAGAAGACAGCGACAGCCCTGGCTCAGCACAGGCCATGCCTCCCAGAGGCCAGCTCTGCCCACGTCCCTGGGCCGCCTTGAAATCCTGGAGAGGAGTCAGTCCACAGCGGCGTCCAGTTCTGTGGGGCCAGGATGCCTGTGGCAGGGCCGTGTCCTCTCTCCTGGCTGGAGTGTGGCACCAGGGAGAGGCAGGCTTGGTGCAGGCTTTACACCGACTTGCACTGGCCCTGGAGGGGCCCAGCGGGCTTGGCACGGGCCAGGGCCCACAGGGGAGCGGAGGCTGCGTGCGGGCTCCGGGCGAGAGTCTGCAGAGCCGACATGCTGCCGGGCAGTGACTCACCGTGGGTGACCCTCGGGAAACCCGGGTGTGCTGGGCGTGGGCGGGCATGCAGAGGCCAGCGGGGCGCCGGCACAGCTGGCTCTGCACTCTGGCTGCACCCTCCCGGGCAGGGGAGGGTGGCAGTGACCGTGTGCCTCCTGCTGACACCTCTGCATCACATGGGAGAGGCCTGGCTGTGGTCCTGCCGGGCCGCAGACTGGACGTTTGTTGGGGGAGTGGGAGGCTTGCCCCCCACCCCACTGTAGCAGCTTACACCCCGCTGTGCGATGTAAACTCAAAAGTAAACTGCAATTCACAGGTTTGCCGCCTCTCAGGGGTGTGGGATTTCGTCCACCAGGAACAGCCCCCACCCAAGAGGAAGGCTCTGCCTGTCCCCCGACCCAGAGCACGCACAGGCCCCTGAGACACAGGGATCCTTGCAGACACACACAGGGGGACCCACTCTGGGGGCACAGAGAACCTGAGGGGGTGCTCATGAGCCCTGGGCCTGCGTGGGGTGGCCGCTGGACACCACCTGGTATCCCTCCTGCTGGCCTGAGGGCTTGGCTTTTGGAAGATGAGCCCAGGACGGGACACGGTACCGCTGCCCAGAGGTGCACCTGACTCTGAGCATGGGCGGGGTGCCAGCCCTCACTCCCAGGGCACAACGCCACTGGCCTTTGCATCCGGGTTCCCTCCCGGGTGACCCTTTGCTCGGCCCTCTCTCTAGGGCCGTAGGTCAGGCAGGTGCAGCTCCCAAGGCCCTCCCGGCAACAGGAAGCAGCCGGCTCCGGCACCAGTACTTCGGTAGCGGGGTCGGCCAGGGGTTCTGGCCTCCCCCCTCCTCCTGCTGCCCGGCTCCCCCAGGTGGCTCCCTCCTGTTCACGCGCAGGACTTCTACGCGGTCTGCCCCAGAGGAAGAGGGCGCACCAGGAGAAGGCTAGGGCGTTCCAAGATTGCCGTCCTCGCAGACCCTGTGACCCAGGGTGTCCCCGTCCACTACCCCAGTACTGCTGAGCCCAGACCAGCGGCCCCGCCAGGTTCTGCTGAACACACAGACCTCCCAGGGCGGCCGCAGCCCACCTGAGGGGCAGGCAGGGGTAGGCCTGCACTGTGGCTGCTTCTCTGCCCGACTGCAGCGAGGCCCCATGCCCACCCCCGGGGGGAAGCTTCCCCTCTGCCCACCCCCTCCCTGGGGCTGGCAAAGCTCCCCAGTGGCAGCTCCCGGGAGCCCTGGGCCCGCCCCCACGAGGCCTCTGGGAGACACAGTAAACCTGACAGGCGGGTCTGGCTCGTCCTGCTGTCACTTCCTGGTGCTAGCGGGGTGCAGGCTGGGTGGGAGAGAAACCCAGGACAGGGTCAGCAGGTCTCGCAATGGGAAGGCCCGGACAGAGCAAGAACGTGGGACCACCGCAGACCCAGCAGCGGTCTCCCAGGCCCCCCCGCAGGAGCTCCACGGCCCCTAGAGAGCGTCCTCCACACACCTCGGCACACAGTGAAGCCACTCGGGCGTTTATTGAGGTTCTCAAGTTGGAGTCTGGGGGTGGCACACGCCATCCTCGCCACGTACTCACGCGCACACGTGAGTTCGGGCCATGTTCCACGCTCCTGGCAAGGGTTAGGGTGGTCCTCCTCGGCACCCCCGCCCCGCGGGTGCCCACGCTCCTGCCGCCTGGTCCAGGCAGCTGTGGCTCATCTGCTAGTCTGCCGTCGGAGCCGGGGGCTGGGTGGCCTGCAGGTGCCGCTCCTGCTACCTCCAGGAGTTCTGCCTCAGCGGGGTCACTGTGGGGAGGACAGGGCTGGTGAGGCCGAGGCCAGAGCAGGGCCTTGTCCCGCCAGGGCAGGGGCGGGGGGCGGGGCACATACCCTCAGGGCTCAGGCTGGGGACCAGAAGAGGACTCCGGGGGACTCCCAGGAGGGACTCCTCTGTGGCTGGAGGCGGAAGGTCCTGTCGGAAACATGGCCAGCTTGGAGCTGGGCTGGGTCTCCAGCCTCCCGGGCGCCACCCAGAACCACGCTGACCTGTGTGCCGAGGGAGGCCCCCTCTGGCCGCGGGGGGGGTGGCAGCGCGGCCCCCGTCTGCTGGATGAACTGCTGCAGGTTGCACTGCCGGAGCTCCCGGTTCAGCTCCTCCAGCTCCTGGGCCTGGGCCTGGGGGCACGAGGGACCCTCAGAGGGCCCTGCCCTGCGGAGGGCCCTCCCCCCAGCCAGACCCTGCGTCACGGGTGAGGTGGTGCTGGGGCTGGGGTCCTGGGCTCACCTGCAGGGCGTGCTCGGCGGCCTCCAGGGCCCGGTGCACCAGGGCCAGGCTGCCCTGCACCTCCACGCTGTGCCGCTCCTGAGCCGCCAGGTCCTGGCGCAGGCGCTCGGCGGCCGACGCCGCGGCTGAGGGGGGCCCGGGGGCCTCTGCCACCAGCTGCAGCTCGGCCTCCAGGGCGCGGGCCTGGGCATCCAGAGCCTGCAGCCGGGCGGCGTGCTCCGCGGTGGCTGCGCTCAGGGCCTGCAGGCGGGCCTGCCCTTCCCGCTCCCGGGCCTGCTCCCGCCGCAGCTCCTGTTCCCAGAAGGCCTTGTGGCCGAGCTCCTCGGCGTTCCTCTGCACCCTGAGCTCCAGGCCCTGCAGGTCCGTGCCGCACTCTGGCGTGGGGGCCGCGGGGCCGAGGGACGGCCTGGGGCCCTGCGGGCTGAGGGTCAGTGCTCTCCGGGGTTCACAGCTGGGTGCTCCCCGTGGCTTTGGGGGAAGGCTGGCACGGACTGGACATCGCTCTGGGGGTGGGCAGCTGTCTGAGGAGGGCCTCCCAGCCAGGCTGGGCCCTGTCCGCCTTAACACAAACTGCACGTCGTTGGCAAACTGTCCACAGGTGGCCTGCGCACCCACTGGACACTCCTGTGGCAGCAGCTGCCGCTCCTTCTCCCTGAGTCGCTGGACCAGCACGAAGCGGCCCGTCTGGCCTAAAGGGGAAATGGCACAGGGTCAGCCACGGCCCCGCCCCGTCTACCCGGCCGGCCAGAGGGTGGGCACCCTGAGACCCTTTGTGCCCCCAAAGACTCACCTATTGCCTGGGCTAGTGCGATGACCACTTCCTGGCAGGTGGTCTGCTCTGAGACCCCACAGACCACCCTCTGGACGCCGTCCACCCAGACTTTCAGCTCCATGGCCGCCGGCCCCAAGAGCATCCCTGTCCTGAGGGGAGGTACAGGTCGCCGGTCAGCAGGGACGCCCTCTCCTCCCAGTCTGCCCCCCGGAACTGGCTCGGGGCTGCCGCCCTTAGGGTCAGTCCTGCCCTCCCCCGGTGGGCACTTGGAGGCGTCCCCGCCCCGCGCCAGCCGCCCCGTGCCCCGCCCCCACTCCAGGAACCAAGCGAATCATTAACCAGATCCAGGATTTCCTGCCCCCCCCACCAGTCACCTGGCTCAGAGGACGCTGCCCCTCCCGGGCAGCAGCGAGGGCGGCGGTCTCCGGGCACCCACGGGCGCCCGCGACGCCCCCGCGGCCCTGGGCGCTCCGGACCCTCTGGACCGACCCGACTCCAGGCCCGGGCAGCCCCCTCCCCCGCGCCCGGCCCTTCGGTGCGTTGGCTGGGGGGTCCGGGCTCCGTCTCCCGCGCGCACCGCGCGCACCGCGCGCACCGCGCGCACCGCGCGCACCGCGCTCCCCGCGGGCCGCACCTCGGCCTCCCTGCCCCGCCGAGCAGCGGGAGGGTGCAGGTGCGGCGCGGCCCCCGCGCGCCCTCCCATCCCCGCTCCGCGCAAAACTCTCCTCGGCCGGAGTCGGTGCCCCGGCCGCGCCTCGCGCCCGGCGAGGCCCGAGCAGCCGCGCAGCTCACCTGGGCGGTCGCCGGCCTCCGCGACTCCGGCGCTGGGGCGCTTCGGCGCCGCCGCCACTTGCCGCCCCCAGCGCCGCGGCGCGCCCCGGCTCCACGACCCCATTGGCCCACGGCCCACACGTCCCGCCCCGCCGCGCCCTCATTAGCTCCTCACAGCGTGCATCCCGCCCCGCGCCCGCGGCCATTGGCTGACTCCGCCCCGCCCCGCCCCATTGGCTCTCCGCCCGCCACGCCCCCCGCGGCGCCCAGGTGTGGGCGGGGCCCGGCGGGAGGCGAGGCCCGGCCGCTCCCGCCGGCGAACAACGCGGAAGAGCGTCTGCCGCTGCGGCGCTGCGGGGCAGGTGCGTGCCGGCTCCGGGCCGACTTCCTCGCCGCCGTCCAGCGGGACGCCCCCCCCCCCGCCCAGCCTTCTCCTTCAGGACCCGCGGCGACTGTCGCCGGGTCGCCCGGGGTCGGGGGCGCCCCGCAGGGCGGCGGGGGACGAAGGCTGGGGCTGTGACCCCGGCGGGGCCCTGCGGACAGCTTGGCCTGCGCGCCCGGGCGCGGGCCCGGAGCCCCTCCGCGGGGGCAGCCGGGCAGCCAGGGTGGCACGCGGAGCCTGTGCCACCCCAGGCTCGTCCCGCCTGCCCCTGGCCTGGGTGGGGCTGCGGTGTGTTCCCTGGCGCACGGGAACCCTGTCGCGGTCACTCCCACGGTTAGGGGAGCACCAGGCGCTGGGTGCCGGGGTGTACACTGCCGGCGGCTGCCCTAGTTTCTCTCCACACCTGGCTCTCTGTCCCAGTCCTCCCAGGGCCCGGCGCCCCCAGAACTCCCTCACCAGCACCAGGCTAGGGCTGGCTGGGCGCACCTCCTCCAGCTGAGCCCTGGTCTGGGGGGGTTCTCTCTGGAGGTGCCTGGTAACAAACAGCCCCACCCACTTGTGGTGCCAGTATCCACGGCAACCAGAGAGCCCTTCCTTCCCTAGGCCTGCTGGGCGCTCAGGCCTCGGGTCAGTGTTGGGGCTGGGGCCCTGGACTGGGGTGGGGACACCAGCCAGCACTTGGGGACAGAGACAAGGGGGTGTGTGCCCTGCGGGGGCCATTTTACCCCTGGTGGGTGGCAGTCAGGGTGGGTGCCCATGGGATGGTGGTCTGGTGTCCTGGGGGGTGGACAGGTGCACATGGGGCCCCTCAGCAGTGCTGCTGGGGCCTTGCTGACACCCACGGATGGCCCAGCAGGAGCCCACGCACCGGACACAGGGAACGCTTGGCCAGCCACCCCTCCCGGCCCCCCGAGAACACCGAGAATGGCCCCCAAGTCTGGCCTGCTGTCTGAAGAAGCTGGGGAGGGGGCTCCCCTGCCCCTGGCAGATGGGGAGCCACTCGGTGGTGACCCGGGGCCACCAGCCAGCGTTCCCAGCTCACACACTGACACCCTGGCCCCCGGCTGCCTGCAGGACACCAAGCCCCCTTCGCCACCGGCGGTCTCCTCGGCCACCCTGCGGTAAGGGAGGGAGGAGGAGGAGTCAGCTGCCGGGCTGGGCCAGCTGGAGTGCCCGGCCTGATGGAGCATCGTGGGTGCTGGCTCACAGCTTGGCCCCGGAGTCCCTGGACCCCCGCACCCTGCAGCTGCTGTGGGGCCAGCGAGAACTGGAGATCCGCGCGCTGCGGTGGGCTGTTCAGAATGGCCAGGACGCCCGGCAGCGCCAGCTCCTGCAGGAGGTGGCGGGGTTTCCACCCCAGAGGTCAGTGGCAGGCGCAGCCCAGCCCAAGCCCCGGCTCCTGCCTGACCCTGGGCGTGACCTAGACCCCTGCTGGGAAGCCCCCTCCCTCCCCTGGCTGCTGAGGGGCCTCTGCCCCCAGGAGCCCCCGCAGCCAGCAGAGGTTCCTGCAGAACCAGGTGCGGAAGCTCCGCCTGGAGCTGAGGGAGCAGAAGCAGCAAGCCCAGCGGGTGAGGCTGGGGGCAGCCGGCCGGGGCTGGACGGGGCCGGGCCTGCAGGGGCCCCGTCCCACGGCTCCCTGCGCAGGAGAAGGAGCTGTTGGAGCAGCGGCTGCACCAGCTGGAGGCCGAGCTGCAGACCTTCCAGAAGTCCTGCCTCCTGCAGATGGCCCGCTCGTCCTGGGTGGGCCGCGTGCTGCGATCCCAGACCGGCAGCGTGGAGGTGAGCCCAGGCCCTTCCCCAGCTCCACTGGGACTCCCTGAGGGCGGCCCCTGCTGGGGGAGCCTGCCCTCTGGCTGCCCCGCGCAGGTGGTGACCACAGAGGCCCTTGTGGACCCCAGCGACAGCGTCTGTGAGAGCGATCAGGTCCCCACGGCAGGGGAGGTGAGTGAGCGCCTCCCCCACCCAGAGGGGCTCTGCGGCCTGCAGGAGGGGAGAACCAGGGTCCGGTTTCTTCCTGGGCAGGGCTTCCGACTGGAGGATGTGGACTGGAACAGCATCGCCCACCGCTACCCCAACCTCTTCACCAGCATCGAGTCACAGTGACGTGGGGGTGGGGTGCACCTTGGTGGGCGGGGCAAGGTCCAGGCTCTGCCCTTTAGGGTCCCTGGACAATTGGCCTGGATTCTCCGCTGCTCGTGTGCGGGGGGGCGGGGGGGCTGCCAAAGGCCCTCCTGCCTTAGGGGAGCTGCATGGGGCAGAGCGGGGGTCCAGCAACCTGAGCGTGGTTCCCAGGGAGCTCCTGCCCCAGACACCCACGCTGCTGGACCCTGGGCGCTCTCAGCCTGATGAGAGGCCCCACGCCGAAGAGAGGCCTCACAAGACTGTCGAGTGGAGCTCCCTGCCCCGGGTGGGCACCAGCAGCTCCGGCGGCGCCGGCTCCGACTCCAGCAGCTGCCAGCTGGACCTGTCCTCTCGGGCACCGAAGGAGGATGTGCTGGCCAAGAAGCTCAGCGGAGCAGAGCCCCTGGGGATGGAAGGTGGGGTGGGGCCGTGGCCCCTGCCCGTTTTTGTGCCATCGGGCTCTCCCACGGCTGTGACCTCTGCCCAGCATGAACTGGCCCTTCAGTCCCCAGTGTCCAGCCACCTCTCCGGCCCCACTGGCCTCTGGCTGGTTTAGCCTTGACCCAGAGCATCCCACTCGCGTGGGCTCCCCTCCCCCAAGGGCTGCTTTTTCTAGGTCTCCAGATAACCCAATACGGCCGTCTCAGCAAGGCCGGCCTGGAGCCCGATGCCGGGGCGCAGGCTGACCCTCCGCGTGCAGGGCCCGGGGTGAGGTGAGTGCGCTGGCAGGAGCAGGTGCACCCCGCCCCGGGACGGGCACTTGTCGGTGGCGATGTGGGCCCAGCGTTGCCCTCCCCGCCCAGCCCCAGCTACTCCCTGAAGATCGTGGCCGTGAGCCGGCGGCAGAAGTTCGTCCGCATCCTCAATCAGTCGCTGGAGCACACGGCCGACATGGCCGGCCTCACGCTGCGGCAGCTGGAGCACGGCTTCCCGGTGTGCCTGTACCGCTTCCCGCCCGGCACGCTGCTGGCCCCGCGGCACCAGCTCACGGTGCGCCCCGCTGCGCGCGCCCGCGCACACGCGTCCCAGGCCCGGCCCGCGCCGCCCGTCACCGCGTGCCGTTTGCAGGTGTGGGGTGAGGACGCTCGCAGCGCCGAGCAGCCACCGGCTGCATCCTCGGGCCGGGAGCCGCTCTACTTCCGCGTCAGCCCGGGCTGCGTGACCCTGCTCCTGGGCCGCGAAGGCGAGGTCCGAGCGCGCCCCCGCGGGGAGAGGGATGGGCGGGCGGCACCGGCCGGCGACCCACTCGCCCCTGCCGGCCTCCCGCAGGTCCTCAGCAGGCACCAGGCCCCGCACTGCGTGACTCCGACTGCCCGGCTCTTCGCCGAGGACAGCTTCCCGCTCCCTGAGGCCCAGCCCGGCGCCGACATGGGCGAGCCGCGATGCCCGCCACGACGCCTGCGCGAAGCCCGGCTGCCGGAGGCCCCGGGCGGGCGCGGGAGGCTGGAAGGGGGGCTGCGGGTGCCTCGGGGCCTGCCCCCTCTCCAGGCCTCGCCCCAGGGAAGCCCGCCCTCTGGGCCTCCTGGCCAGGCCTTTCCCAGGACGCCCCGGAGGCTGGCCCGGCGCCCGAGGCCCAGTCCCCGTCTGTGCTGCCTTCCTTTGGGCAGGCTGCGGCCCTCAGGACCCCTCGACCCCTCGGCGACTCTGGGAGCCTTGCGGACCCTGACCCCCGGCGAGAGCTTCCACCCGCGGGAGGAGCCCGCGCGGCCCGAGTCCTCCAAGTACCCGGCACCGGAGCTCCTCAACTTCCTCCTGGGTGCGCGAGCGAGCGCGGGGCGGGGAAGGGGGCGGGCTGAGCCGGCCTGACCCCCCATCCTTGTGTCCCGCAGAGGCCAGGCTGGGCCTCCAGGACTGCCAGGCCAGGAAGGAGCACCGGGTGCAGGTGTGCAAGGCTTTGGGCATGGGGGAGGGTGTGTGTGTGCAGGGGTGCGGGGGAGGGTGTGTGTGTGTGTGCAGGCGTGCAAGGCTTTGGGCACGGGGGAGGGTGTGTGTGTGTGCAGGGGCACGGGGGAGGGTGTGTGTGTGTGCAGGGGCGCAGGGCAGTGGGCGCGGGAAGGGTGTGTGTGCAGGCGTGCAAGGCAGTGGGCGCGGGGGAGGGTGTGTGTGCGCAGGCATGCAAGGCTTTGGGCATGGGGGAGGGTGTGGTGTGTGCAGGGGCGAGGGGCAGTGGGCGCGGGGGAGGGTTTGTGTGTGCAGGGGCGCGGGGGAGGGGGTGTGTGTGCAGGCGTGCCGGGCAGTGGGCCGGCTTCGCTGCACTGCTGAGCTGTGCCCTGCAGGTTGGCCGCAGAAGCGTGGACCGCGACTGCCCGATGGTGGTGTTGTCTGTGCAGAACACGGCTGAGAGCAGGTTCGGCTTCCGCTTCCTCTGCTGCCCACCCATCACAGCCGACGCCCGGGGGCGGCGCTAGCGCCAGGCACACGTGCCCGGGGCCTGTTTATTGAGCCAGCGTTGCCTGCACAGTAAACCTTACACTTCTTTCCACCCAGAGCTGGAATCTCTTGGATCCTGGCACTCTGCGCCGAGGGAAGGCACCTCGCAAACCCTGGGGGGCAGGGGCCCAAGGCAAGGCCACGGCAACCTGGGACAAAGGCAGGCCAGGGGGAGGGCTGGGCGGCTGGGCAGCCGGGACCCGAGCTGGTCCTGGCTTCTGCCGCCTCCCGGCAGCCCCCTCCTCCAGGAGGGGCCCCTCCAGACCCACCTTCTGCCCCCAACACACCTGCCCAGGTGCTCCGGGTTCTGCGAGCGGCTCCCACAAGGGCAGGGCTTGCACTAAGGGCGGGAAGGGGCCGGAGTGATGGGGTTCAGGGGCCGCAGGCACTGGAGGCCCCGGGCTCTGGCTGCCGGATCCGGTGCCGCCTGTGGGTCTGGACGTCCTGGGCATGGGGGTCCTGGGCCCGAGGCCACCTCCAGGGCCCTCAGGGCAGTCACTGTAGCCATTCCCGGCCCCAGGCCAGGCCCCAGGCTGGTCAGGGCTCGGAGCCGCCGCCCCCTGAATGGCAGGCCTGCAGACCCTGGAGGGTGGCCAGGTGGGTGCTTGGGGGGAGAAGGCGTCAGGTCACCGCCAAGGCTCCTGGAAGGCTCTAGAAGGCAGGGGGAGACGGGTCAGTGGGGTCTGCGGTGGAGGGGGTCTCTGCCCCCACTATGGGCTCCCACGGGCAGAGGCACCCATGGGCTTCCAGCCTGTGACCTCTGGGGCAGGCAGAGGCCGCAAGGCCTGGCTCGGGCTTTGGTCCTCTGGGTCCCATCCGCCTGTGGCCCTGGCCAGTCCCTACCTCCAGTGCTCACTGGGCCTGGACCTGAGGCAGGAGGCTGGGAGGGGACCCCTCGCCCTGTCTCCTGCAGGGCTGCCAGCCCGCTCAGCCCAGGGGGTCGCCCTGAGGCCCCCACTAGCAATGACCCCTCCCAAGGCTCGCCCACCCTGCTGGGTGAGGGTTTTCCCTGCTTCCAAGGTGCGGTCACTCTGAATCCTGGGGTGAAGCAGCGGCGTCCCCTCTGCTGTGGTCTCCTGACAGATCTGGTGGCCTCACGCCCGCTGCCCCGAGAGCTGCCCTATGGGCACGTCCTACCGGCTGGCACAGCCGCCACAATGCTGCACACGCCCGGTCCTGGGAGGCCCCTCTCCTCTCTCTCTCTGTCCCTGTCTCTCCCACACACACACTCCGCTTCTCTCTCTGTGTGTCTCTCTCTCTCTGCTTCTCTCTCTCTGTGTCTCTCCCTCTCTCCCACACACACTCTCTGCTTCTCTCTCTCTCTCTCTGTGTCTCTCTCTCCCACACACACTCTGCTTCTCTCTCTCTCTGTCCCTGTCTCTCTCTCCCACACACACACTCTGCTTCTCTCTCTCTCTCTCTCTCTCTCTCTCTCTCTCTCTCTCCCACACACACACACACACTCTGCTTCTCTCTCTCTCTCTCTCTCTCCCACCCACACACACACACACTCTGCTTCTCTCTCTCTCTGTCCCTGTCTCTCTCTCTCTCCCCCCCCACACTCTGCTTCTCTCTCTCTCTCTCTCTCCCCCCCACACACACACACTCTGCTTCTCTCTCTCTCTGTCCCTGTCTCTCTCTCTCTCTCCCCCACACACACTCTGCTTCTCTCTGTCTCTCTCTCTCTGTCCTTGTCTCTCTCTCTCTCTCTCTGTCTCTCTGTCTCTCTCTCTCTGCTTCTCTCTTTCTCCCGCCCCGCCCTGCCCAGGTGGTCCTGAGGGCCTGAAGGGAAGGGGACTTGGGATCGGCCCACTCTGGGCTGGGAGCCCCCCCCCCCCCAGGAGAGGACCTTCCTGCCCATCCTGCTCAGAGCCCTGGGGGCCGAGCTGTTGGCTGCTGGTCTGAGGCCGGGGGAGGGGGCATCCCAAGGTGGGGGTCCTTTACTCTCGGGCAGGCTCAGTACCTGAGGCTGGGCTCAGGGGGCTGGAGGAAGTCTTGGGTCCAGCCTGGCCGTCCTGCTGCTCAGGGACCCTCCACGGGCCCCGGGGGGCTGCAGCTCCTCTCTGCTGGGACGGCAGGTGCCTGTGGGGGAGGGCCGAGGTGAGGGAGGGGAGCAGCTGCAGCCTTGTCCCCTGGCACACGGTGTAGTGAGCGTGGGGGTCCGGGTGCCCCAGGGGTAGCTGTCCAGGGCTGATAACCGCTGCTGCCCGCTCAGCCATGGCGGCCCTCCGTCCTGCCCGCCCCATCAGGAAGGACATACCATGGTTTGGGTGCTGGGTGACACAGCCCAGGGTGTCTCTGGGGCTGAGGCCCAGGCCTTGGGCTGGGGGTGCCGGCGGCCGGCTCTTCTGGCCTGCACTGGGGCGGCTGCTCCGGGGAAGTCCAGGCCTGGAGAGATGAAGCTGCTTGGGGAAGCCCCCCTGGTGGGTGTGGGGGGCTGGGTGCCAGCCCACCGTCAGGGGCAGGTGGTACCTGGCACTGCTGTCTGCGCTCCCACAGGCCTCTGGTGGGGTTCCCGCACAGCACTCGGCCGGCACCTGTAAGAGAGGGTGTGGCTGGGCCTGGTCTGGGGCCGGGTGCTGCGGAGCCAGTGAGGGCTGGGAGGGGTCAGTTACCGAGGGTGAGGTTGCTGGCGTGGTCGTCTGGGGCCAGCTCCTCAGCAGGCAGGCCGTCAGCCAAGGGGCCCTCAGGGACCAGCGAGGAGGAGGGCAGGTGCCTGGGGGCCCAGGGCCGGGTCCTGGACAGGGACAGCTCCAGGTCCAGGCTCTGCACAGCAGCTCCATGGTGTCCATCTGCCCGGGTCAGAACGAGAGCTCACTGGGCCCAGGTCCGCGTCTGCTGTGAGGGCAGCTGCGTGCCCCGAGGCCCTCTGCCCAGGCCAGCCCTCTCTGCCGAGCACCAGGGCCACTCCTAGAGGACCAGGGCTCAGGGCTGGAGCGGGGACCAGATGTGGGGGGAGGGGTGTGCCCTCTGCGGGCGGCCGCCGTACCCAGCCAGGGCAGGACGCTGGCCTCCTTGATGGCTTCTTTCACCATGAGCCAGTCCTGGTCCAGCTTCGGAGGGGCCGGCAGGCCCGTGTGGGTGGCCGGCACCTCATCCAGCAGCTGCAGCTGGGGGACGAGCCGCCTCACCGCGGCCCTGTAGTTGTAGCCCGGGGGCGCCTGCAGGGTTGGGGCGAGCCAGGGATGGCAGGTTTGTGTCCAGTGGGCCCTTCAACCCAGCTTCGTCCTGGGGCTCCCTCCCCCAGATCCCCAGTAGGGCACACCGCCAGTAGGACCCCCAGGGGGAGCGATGGGGCTGGGCTGGTCCACTCTGGGCCCCTGGGCCTGCCCCCGCCCACTCAGGGCGCATGTCCTCCCTCTGCGCCTCTGGTTTGTGGAGCTGCCTGGACTTCAAGGCTGTGCGCAGGGTGGACACTGATCCCATCATGTGGCTCCACCTAGCAGTGGCCAGTGGCAGTGTGTAGGCTGTGGTGGGCAGGAGTGGGCCAGGGGTTCAGGAGCACGCTCCCTCCAGCACAGGGGTGTACATGGGCACATGTGTGTGCATGTAGCCTGAGGGGTGTGGGGGCAGGCAGGCCCAGGAGGGCACAGGCATCTTGTGGGGTGGGGTATGTGTGGGGAGCAACTCGGACTAGACTAAGTTACTGGAATTAAGACTTATTCTATGCATCTGCTCTCCCACAATATGGCGCTGAGAAGGGAGAAACAGCTTCTACACAGCTGCCTCCAGTTCAACCAATAAACTGTAGGACCTGCTCCTGATTGGAGGAGAGCAGCGTACTCGGCGTGTGGGTAGCAGAGTTGGGATTGGTGGAAGAGGACTATAAAGGAGGAGAGAGACAACATGTACCAGGAACATCTATCTGAAGGAACACCTGAGCAGCCCCCGAGAGAGCCGGCCGGCGGTGTGCCGCTCCCCCGCGGAAGTGGGGAAAGTGGCAGGGGGAACCGCCCTTCCACGGAGGTGGAAGGGACGGTAGCCAACCCGGGAAGAACCAGCAGCAAACCCGGGGAGGGCCGAGCAGACCAAAGAACAGCGCAGGGTCCAGTGTCGTTCCTCCACGAAGAGGGGGAGCGACATAATGGTGCCGTGACTCGGATATGAAGCCTAGGCAGGGCTTAGTGTCGTTCCTCCACGAAGAGGGGGAGCGACAGGTATGAGGTCTGGACTGGGGGGCAGGCAGCTGGTGTGTGTGTGTGTGTGTGTGCGCGTATAACCTGAGGGGTGTGGGGCAGGCAGGCCCAGGAGGGGCACAGGCATCTTGTGGGGGTGGGGTATGTGGTCTGGACTGGGGGTCGGGCAGCTGGTGTGTGTGTGTGTGTGTGCGTGTAACCTGAGGGGTGTGGGGCAGGCAGGCCCAGGAGGGCACGGGCATCTTGTGGGGTGGGGTATGTGGTCTGGACTGGGGGGCGGGCAGCTGGTGTGTGTGTGTGTGTGTGTGTGTGCGTGTAACCTGAGGGGTGTGGGGCAGGCAGGCCCAGGAGGGCACGGGCATCTTGTGGGGTAGGGTATGAGGTCTGGACTAGGGGGCGGGCAGCTGGTGTGTGTGTGTGTGTGTGTGTGTGTGTGTGTGTGTAACCTGAGGGGTGTGGGGCAGGCAGGCCCAGGAGGGCACGGGCATCTTGTGGGGTGGGGTATGAGGTCTGGACTGGGGAGCGGGCAGCTGGCAAGCCTCCAGAGACAGAAGACGCCGAGCTCACAGGGAGCCCACTGTGGCAGAGGGGGCAGGGGTCTCTGGCCTGTGGGACGGCCCCTCCCGCACGCACGCTGGCCGCACCTTGCTGGCGGGGCCGGGGTCCGGCCGCAGGCACACCAGGTTGCCTTCCAGGGTGAGCGTGGCCAGCCGTGGGCACAGCCGCAGGTAGCCCACCTGCCCCAGGTCCTCCACGCTGTTGCCCTCCAGGTCCAGCACCTCCAGGTGCTCAAGCAGGCACAGCGGGCTCAGGTCCGAGATGTTGTTGTAGGAGACGAACAGCTCCTGGGAGAGAGGGGGCGGCTCAGCGGGGCAGGGCCTGGGACACCCCCACCCTGCCTGGGGTGCCAGAGACCCACCTTCAGTGCTGGCATGGAGCCGACGCCGTCCAGGTCAGCCAGACCGCAGCGGGCCAGCCACAGCACCTGCAGGCGGCCCAGGGAGGAGCCCAGGTCTCTGCAGAAGGCAGGGTTGGGCAGTGGTCAGTGCCGGTCGAGGGTGGAGGGGCGCGTCTCTGGCCAGGGAAGTCCCCATGTCCGGCCAGGTGTGCTGGGCAGCCTCCGGAGTCAGGGAGCAGCGTCCTCCACCCGCCCCAGCCTGGCCTGGCCCTGGGGAGCTGCCCTCTGCGGGATGGGGCTGGGCCTCTCTCCTGCTCCAGGTACCATGGTTTTTATTTCTGGGACATCGTTAATAGCTTCTCGGGCATTCACGTCGGGACCAAGGGCCCAAAATGCTGAAGCCCTGAACCCCTGAGGACACTGACGTGGGGGTGGACGCTGCCCGGGTGAGCCTGCTGGTCTGGAGGGACCAGTGGCTGAGCGGCGGCGCACCTGCCCCCGCATTCCGGCCGCCTCTGACGCGGTCACCCGTGTCCCCTGGCTGGGCAAGCGCCTTGGCATCCGACTCCAGCTTGCAGTGCCCTGGGGGGCGCCGTCTGCCGCTCCGCCTGCCCACCGGGCTCTTTCCTCCTGGTGCCCTCAGCCTGTGCCCGTGGCGGTGTTCATCCTCTGCCTGTGGCTTTGCAATTCCTTTCCGAGCAGCTCGGGGCCGTGCCCTGGCCTCCAGGCGCCTCTGCGGTCCCGTGGCCGAGTGTGAGGCTCGAAGCGTGCCCCCCACCCCGCGCCCCCCAGGCTGCAGGAGCCGTGTTCCACCGTCTTCTGGCTTCAAGTGTCTGTGGAATGCTCCACTTGCTTTGTCTAAACAACAGCATCGGTGTTTGGTGCAGCAGTTAAGCCTGGTTCAAATCCTGGCCCCTCTGCTTCTGATCCAGCTTCCAGGGAGGGCTCGAGTGCTCGGGTCCCTGCCACCTGCTTTGGGAGACTTGGGTGGAGCCCCAGGCTCCTGGCTTCAGCCTGGCCCGGTCCTGGCCATTGAGGCCATCTGGGGTGAACCAGTGGATAGAAGACCTTTCTCTCTCTGTAACTCTGCCTTTCAAATAAAATAAATCTTAAACAATTCACTTTTTTCTTATTTTTTATTCATTTTATTTATGAGAGTGAGTGTGGCTACTGTCCAAATGCAGCAATAGCCAGGGCCGGGCCACGCAGAAGCCAGGAGAAGTGCTCGGGCCAACGCTGCTGCCCATCCGTGTGCACAGCAGGTAAAGGACCCGCGGCTGCTCCCCGCGGAGGGGCCTGGAAAGCAGGGCGGACCCCCGAGGCAGAACATCGCTCCCTCACGTGGAACACGCACATTCCTGAGAAGTGTACTTGGCAAGCCCTGACTCGCTCACGGTGTGGCTCAGTGATCGATGGGGGTCCCGGGGGTGTCTACTCCTCTGCTCCGTGTCCATGCACGGCGCCCCAGGTCAGCTCTGCTCCGTGTCCGTGCACGGCGCCCCAGGTCAGCTCTGCTCCGTGTCCGTGCACGGCGCCCCAGGTCAGCTCTGCTCCGTGTCCGTGCACGGCGCCCCAGGTCAGCTCTGCTCCGTGTCCGTGCACGGCGCCCCAGGTCAGCTCTGCTCCGTGTCCGTGCACGGCGCCCCAGGTCAGCTCTGCTCCGTGTCCGTGCACGGCGCCCCAGGTCAGCTCTGCTCCGTGTCCGTGCACGGCGCCCCAGGTCAGCTCTGCTCCGTGTCCGTGCACGGCGCCCCAGGTCAGCTCTGCTCCGTGTCCGTGCACGGCGCCCCAGGTCAGCTCTGCTCCGTGTCCGTGCACGGCGCCCCAGGTCAGCTCTGCTCCGTGTCCGTGCACGGCGCCCCAGGTCAGCTCTGCTCCGTGTCCGTGCACGGCGCCCCAGGTCAGCTCTGCTCCGTGTCCGTGCACGGCGCCCCAGGTCAGCTCTGCTCCGTGTCCGTGCACGGCGCCCCAGGTCAGCTCTGCTCCGTGTCCGTGCACGGCGCCCCAGGTCAGCTCTGCTCCGTGTCCGTGCACGGCGCCCCAGGTCAGCTCTGCTCCGTGTCCGTGCACGGCGCCCCAGGTCAGCTCTGCTCCGTGTCCGTGCACGGCGCCCCAGGTCAGCTCTGCTCCGTGTCCGTGCACGGCGCCCCAGGTCAGCTCTGCTCCGTGTCCGTGCACGGCGCCCCAGGTCAGCTCTGCTCCGTGTCCGTGCACGGCGCCCTAGGTCAGCTCTGCTCCGTGTCCGTGCACGGTGCCCTAGGTCAGCTCTGCTCTGGCTTCCAGGAGGTCGTCTTCGTTTTCCCTGTCTCCTTGCCTGTGTTTATTAGGTCCCTTTCGTCATCTGACAAACGCAGCAGAAATCAGCAGAGCCAAGAAAACGCACAAGGAGGCTGCTCCCTGAATACCTGGGTCTTCTCACCTGGAAACTGGCTGGGTGCACTCAGGTGGGGAATTCCCACCCTGTTGCCACCTAAACCCAGCAACACCCAGGACAGAATCCACCAAACCCACTGCAGCTTCGTCCTGCGTGGGTGGCTGCATCTCACGTTCACCAGGATGCTTTGCAGAGAGTGGTTCTGACGGCCTGAGCTCCAGCCCGGCGGCTCCCGGGCTCTGTGGGCTGGCCCTCTCACGCCGTCCTCCCTGGGGTCCCCGGCTGCCCTCAGGCGTCGTGGCCCCGGAACCATCTCCACCCTGACCCTGACAGGGGATGACACGAGCCCATCAGGCTGCAAAGGGGTGGGCATTAGCACCCTGAGCCTCTCCCCCTTCCCACAGAGACACCCCCACCTAGGAGGGAGCCACACCTGCGAATGCCCCCTGCCTTCCACGAGGTCAGCCCCCCGAGGGCAGACAACAGGCTGCTGGGGAATTCTGGGCTCCTGGGGGCCACACCCAGCCCAAGCCCCACCATACATGAGCTCCCTCCTCAGCCCTGTGGGGCTCACCCTCAGACCCCCTACCCCACTCCCTGGGAGACACCCACCTGAGGGAGCCCAGCCGGCTGCCATTCAACTTCAGCTGGTTCAGGCTGGGCAGGTGCACTCCTGGGGGCCACGGGGGAGTAAAAGGTTGGTGTAGCCCCGGCCCAGCCACAGCCAGGTCTCTGCTGCCTCACTCACACCCCCTCTGGGCCCCTGCACACTGCAGAGGGCACAGGGCGGCCAGGGCAACTCAGGCCGCCAGGCTCCTGGGTCAGCTTGCCGAGCCCCTGAGCTCCCTCCTCCAGCACCCAGCACCCCCAGACCAGCACCGGCATCAGGGGGCAGCACAGGGGGCCCCGTCATGTCACGGGAATGCCCCAGTGGGTGACCCAGCATGCCCCGAGTCCCTGGGAATGGCCCCGACTTCTGGGTCCTCCCAGAGACAGGGCACCGGCCTGGTGAGACAAATGGGGCCCATGACAGTCCAGGGCGCAGTGGACTGGAGACCAGGGCCAGCAGGCAGGACCGGAGTGGCCAAACCAACAGGAAAAGGCAAAACAGAATGCCACAGAACACCCGAGACCCCCCAGGATGGGGCACGTGGACCCCTGCAGCAGGAGCAGACACCCGGAGGACAATCCCTGGCCCCTGCGGCTGTGCAGTGCACCCTGGAGACAAGGTCCCCCCACCCAGGAAACACCCGGCCCAGGATCAGCGGGTGGAGCCCCGGGGAGCCCCAGCGGGGAATGCAGGTGTGTGGGTGGGTGAGTGTGGGCAGAGCCCCAGGCTGGCCGCGGCTTGTGTGGGAGGAGCTCCGGCAGGCGTGGGGTGGAGCTCAAGGCAGGTGAGGGGGTTGTGGGCAGAGCCCAGGAGGGCCATGGGTGCGGCGGAGCCCGGGCGTGGCATGGGTGTCTGGGCAGAGCCGTGGCGGGTGTGGGCGGAGCCCCGCCAGGCGTGGTATGTGTGGGTGGAGCCCCGGCAGGTGTAGCAGGGTTGTGGGCGGAGCCCGGGCGCAGCGTCCCCCAGCAGGCATGGGGTGTGTGGGCGTGGAGGGGTACGGGCAGAGCCCTGGGGCTGGCCGCGGGAGGGGGCCTCACCGAAGTTCCCCAGGCTGCTCTCCCGCGTGTCCACGCACATCTCCAGCACCCGCACCAGCTGAAGGTCGTCCTCCCCGGCCAGGGCTCGCTGCAGAAGCCAACGGGGGTGGGGGTCATGGCCTCCTGGGCACGCCGGTGCCCTCAGCCCTGGGCACCCACTAGGGCGGCAGTTCTCTGCCTCTCCTGTGTTGGCCTTGGCCTTGGATGGCGTGCCTGGTGGGACGTGAGTGACGTGGGCAGACGTGGGAGCTGTGCTCGGCCTGAGGGGCCGTGGGCTGTGAAGGCCAGCCTGAGGCCTGGGCTGTATCCAGGCAAAGGCACACGGACCCTGGAGCCCTGAGCCGGCAGCTGGGTCGTGATGCCCGGTGCCCCACGTGTGTCCCCACCCTGCCTGGTGGCCTCTTGCCCTGGCCCCAGCACCCTGGGCACCTGTGTGCTGACGCTCTGTCCCCACCAGAGCCTCAGCCACTTGAACCAGGGACTCCCCCTGCTTCAGAGACCTCTGGACCTGCCTAGCCCAGGGCCACCTGCCAAGGAGACCGGGGCTGCTGGCGCTCCGGGGTCTGGTGGGGGCCCCACGCACGTAGGGAGTGGAGGGCACCGTCACCCAGGCGGGGTCAGGGAGCAGACTGGATGTGAGCAGGAAGGAGGCCCAGGACATCCCCCCACACAAACCCCCAGGCCCTGGCACCTACCAGCCGGGCCGGGGACAGGTGCTTCTCCACCAGCTGCTCCCCATGGCTGCCCCTGCGGCCGCCCGGGCCCTTGCTGCGAGGGCAGGGGTTGTGCAGGCCCTGCCAGCTCAGCTCCCGCACCTGGACGCTGGCTGAGCTTGGCCGCGGCCCACAGGATCCATCCCAGCCTGCGTCCATCCACGTCTAACCTGCTGGGGGTGGGGTGGGGGGCAGACGCAAGGCTCTAAGCTGAAGGCCCAGCTGGGACTCCCGCCCAGGCCCTGGCACCGGGGCCTGGCCTGGCACGCCTCAGCCTAGGTGGAGGGCCGCACGGTCCCAGCTCCAGCCGCAATGCAGAGCTCCCCGGCTAGGCAGGTGCCCTCTGCGTGCCCCTGCCCCAGCTTGTGTCCACACAGGAGTGCTGGCTCCAGGCCACCCCCGCAGTCCCCACAGGCTGTGAGCGGTCAGACCGGCTGCCTGCAGAGACCAGCACTGAGTGACCACTACCGAGCCCCCGGGGCTGTGGGTCCTTCTCTCTGAGACCCCGCCCCACTGCTCACCTGCAGGCAGCTGCCTTCTGCTGTGGGTCAGACATCAGGGCAAGGGGGTGGCATGGGTCCCGAGCGGCACCTGCCAAAGAGTCAGGGTCACCTCGGCTGGGCCAGGTCAGGGTCCCCGTGCCAGAAGTGGGCACGTGTGGCAGCATTGGCAGCGGTCAGCCAGCGAGCAGCCCCGAGCTCCCCCCGGGACCATCCTGCTGAGGGCCAGGGCACTGCTGGGGCTGCTCAGACCCCCACTTCCCTGCTCCCCCACACTGGCCTCTCCTGAGCCCCCGGGCCCCTGGAGGAATTTCTAGCGTGTTCCTGGCCCCCCTGCTGCTGTCTGGGACCCCCGGCTGTATCCTCCACACAGGCCCTGGCCGCACTCCATCCCTGCTAGGCTTCCCAGGGTCACCTTCCCCAGAGACAGATGTGGGTGGGCGGAAACCACTGCCCAGGGGAGGCGCACACTGCCCACGGCCGGGTTCATCCCCTCCACCCACCGATGCGGCGGGCCTCCTGGACAGGGGGTGCAGTCAGCTGGACTTAGAGGCTTTGGGGAGAGAGCCTCAGGGGTCCGGTCTGGATAGTGACCCACATGCTGAGGACCCAGGAACGCGCAGGTCCCCTGGGGAGCCCCGTGGACTTTCCCTGCTGCCTGCCCTCCTGCAGCTGGTGCCCGGCCCTAGGCCTCCCAGCTAATCCCCACCATGCCCAACTGCCACCTCATCATGGCCAGGGAGACGGGCTGGCCCTGGACGCCCATGGGTGGCCGAGGGTCCTGCCTCAGCCAGGCCCCAAGGGGTTCAAAGTCCAGGGGTTGGAGGCAGCTAGGCCCAAGCCCCCACTCCTGGACACTGCTCCTCTGCCACGCCCCCAAGGCCCGAGGCTGGCGACGGCCCTGGCTCCTCCCTTCACGGCCCAGTACCCAGGGCACACCTGGCTCCCTTCCCATGACCCCACCCTGGAGTGACCCCACCCTGGAGCCAGCCCCAGCAAGTCCCGAGGCGCGGGCGTGGCCTCCGCGGGGACACCTTTTGACCTCTGAGGCTGTCGCTGGGCCCCAGAGGCTCTGCTGAGTCCACCTCGGCCCGGGCTTCCCCTCACCTGCGGGGCGCCGGGGTGCCCAGCCCGGGGCTCGGCCCTGGGTGCCCGCGGCCGCGGCGCTCTCCGACTCCGCCAGTTCTTCCGGCCGCGGGGCTGCGGCCCGGGAGCCATGGCAACCGGGCGGGGCCTCATCTGCATACCAGAATATTCATGAGGCGCGAGCCTCTCACGCGGCGCGCGGCCACGCCCCCTAGCGACGGCTGCAGGGCGGGGGTACCCGGGACCGTGCTGCACCTGCCGCGGCTCCCGCGCGGGAAGCCCGTCCTGAGACCCCCGCCACGGCCAGAGGGGACGCCCGGCGCAGAGCCGCACGCCCCGTTCCCCGCCTCCCGCTTCCTCCAGGGGAGTGCGGGTCTCTGCCCTTCGTGCGTGCAGCAACTTTTGGGCTCGGTCTGATGGGAACTTCGGGCCGGAAGGCGGACCTCTGGCCTTCCCCAGCGCCGGCCCCGCTGCCGTGCCCGCCCCTCCAGCCCGCCACGCGTTCCCTCGGCACCCGCAGAACTCGGTGCGGGGCCCCGGCTCGGCCGAGGCCTGCCGGGCACCGCCCTGCGAGCCACTCCCGGAAGCCCCGCCCGGTCGCGCTTCCTGACGGACGGGCCGCTCAGCCAACCGCGTGGGGTGTGGCTCGGCCGAGCGCGTCCAATGATAGGCTGCGCCGGGCTGACGGACGGGCGCGGGGGCGGGGCAGGCGCGGCCGCGGTCGAGTGTCCGTCGCCCGCTGCCGGCGCCCGCAGCCTGAGCCGCACCCGGCGCGGACGGAGCCCATGCGCGGGGCGAGCCGCGCGCTTGGACCCCGCGCCCGCCCCCGCCCCCGCCCCGGCCCCGGCCCCGGGGGCAGTCGCGCCCGTGAGCGGTGAGTGCGGGCGGGGCGGGGGCGGGGGCCCGGCGCCCCCTCCCGGCCCTGCTGGCGGCGGCGCGGGGCGGGCGCGCGTGCGGGCCGGGGGCGGCGGCGGGGCGGGGGGCGGCGTCCGCGGCCCCTTCCTGGCGTCCCTGTGGCTGCGGGCCCCCGGGACCAGGCCCCGCCTGCGCCATGGCGCCGGGCGCCGTCTCCTCCCCGCGCTGCCCAGGGCTCGGAGAGGCCCAGCGCCGCGGCCACCGTGGCCCTCAGGGCCGCCAGGGCGCCCCGCCCTGCACGCCGCGACCCGGGGCGCGCCGGCTCGGGGTCCGGGCCTCCCCTGCGCTGCCCCTGCGCTAGGGCTGAGCCCCTGTTTGCCGGAACCCCTGCGCGTTTCTCCGAGGACTTTGGGGCCGGTGGACACCCCGGGGAGCCGACATCCTGGGGACCCCAGAGGGCGGGGATTGCGCCCCAGGCCCCCTGTCCCTCGGGCCGCGGCGGCACCTGCATGCGGTGCGCGCTCGGTAATGCTGTTCGGACGCACCCCCGGGCCCGGCGGCTGGCTGACGCTGGCCTGCCTGGGCAGGCTGTGGCCCGGCCGGCCGCGGCAGGACCTGTTCTGGGAGGCTAACCTCAGCCCTCAGGCCCTGCGGGTTGTGCGTTCTGCCTACACAGCAGCTTCTAATTTGGGTGCGTGGTTGGGAGAAGCTCTCAGCTGTCAGCCCTGCC
The DNA here is from genome assembly GCF_964237555.1 of Oryctolagus cuniculus. NCBI lineage: Eukaryota > Metazoa > Chordata > Mammalia > Lagomorpha > Leporidae > Oryctolagus > Oryctolagus cuniculus. Next base: position 198,911 of record NC_091432.1, on the reverse strand, counting down.
TTTGGGGGTAGGCGCCCTGCCTTGCTCACGCTGTCGCTGGTGCGGCGGGGTGGGGAGGCGGCACCCCTCCCGCCCCCTGGATGGCGGCTGGCCCAGGTGGGCAGCTGGGCCGCCGTCCTGGCCGTCGGAGCTGCGGGCCTGGCTGAGCGTGGCCCTCCTTGGCAGGCGGGGCAGGAGACCCCACAGCGCCGGGCAGCCCGCGAGCAGCGCGCGATGACGGAGTATAAGCTGGTGGTGGTGGGCGCCGGCGGTGTAGGCAAGAGCGCACTGACCATCCAGCTGATCCAGAACCACTTCGTGGACGAATATGACCCCACCATCGAGGTGAGCCCGGCGACCCCTCCCCTGGGCGGCCAGCGCCGGTAGCCTGCCGCCACGCGGTCCCTGAGACGCCGCCTCCCGCAGGACTCGTACCGGAAGCAGGTGGTCATCGACGGGGAGACGTGCCTGCTGGACATCCTGGACACGGCGGGCCAGGAGGAGTACAGCGCCATGCGGGACCAGTACATGCGCACGGGCGAGGGCTTCCTCTGCGTGTTCGCCATCAACAACACCAAGTCCTTCGAGGACATCCACCAGTACAGGTGAGCGCCGCGGGGCGCGCACGGGGGCGCTGGCCAGGCCGGCAGTGCGCGCCCCGGCTCACGCCTGCCGCTCCCAGGGAGCAGATCAAGCGGGTGAAAGACTCGGACGACGTGCCCATGGTGCTGGTGGGGAACAAGTGCGACCTGGCGGCGCGCACCGTGGAGTCCCGGCAGGCGCAGGACCTGGCCCGCAGCTACGGCGTCCCCTATATCGAGACCTCGGCCAAGACGCGGCAGGTGAGCCCGGCCCCGCCCCCAGCCGCCCAGGGACGCCCCGGCCCCACCCCGCCCCCGCCAGGGAGCAGTGCTCACAGCCCCTCTCCCTCGACGCAGGGCAGCCGCTCTGGCTCTGGCTCCAGCTCCGGGACCCTCTGGGACCCCCCGGGACCCATGTGACCCAGCGGCCCCTCGCGCTGTAAGTCTCCCCGGACGGCAGGGCAGTGAGGGAGGCGAGGGCCGGGGTCTGGGCTCACGCCCTGCAGTCCTGGGCTGACGCAGCCCCAGGGGAGGGGGGGTCCCTAGAGAGAGCTGCCCTGAGCCAGGCTGGAGCGGTGACCCTGGGCCCCTGCCCCTCTGTCCCCAGTGTCCCACGGGTTCCTGTGGGTTCTGAGCCCTGTAGCTCACCAGCCGGGCGCAGAGTTGGGGTGGGGAGGTGAGCCTGCCCACGGGGGCGGCCCGGGAAGCTGCCGACGAGCAGGGAGGGGCAAGGGTTCAGCCTGAGCCCTCGGCGGGAAACAGCGGGTCCCCCGGTGGCCGCGCCCTGAGCCCGCTCCTCCCTTCCAGGGCGTGGAGGACGCGTTCTACACGCTGGTGCGGGAGATCCGGCAGCATAAGCTGCGGAAGCTGAACCCGCCCGACGAGAGCGGCCGCGGCTGTCTGAGCTGCAAGTGTGTGCTGTCCTGAGCAGGTGAGCCGGGGCCGCCGGCCCGTGGGTTCCCGCCCGGCCCCACGCCCCCGCCCGGCCCCACGCCCTTGCCCGGCCCCACGCCCCCGCCCGGCCCCACGCCCCCGCCCGGCCCCACGCCCCTGCCCGGCCCCACGCCCCCGTGTGCCCCACGCCCCTGCCCGGCCCCACGCCCCCGCCCGGCCCCACGCCCCCGCCCGGCCCCACGCCCCTGCACGGCCCCACGCCCCCGCCCGGCCCCACGCCCCCGCCCGGCCCCATGCCCTTGCCCGGCCCCACACGTGCCCCACGCCCCCGCCCGGCCCCACGCCCTTGCCCGGCCCCACACGTGCCCCACGCCCCCGCCCGGCCCCACGCCCCCGCCCGGCCCCATGCCCTTGCCCGGCCCCACACGTGCCCCACGCCCCCGCCCGGCCCCACGCCCTTGCCCGGCCCCACACGTGCCCCACGCCCCCGCCCGGCCCCACGCCCCCGCCCGGCCCCACGCCCCCGCCCGGCCCCACGCCCCTGCACGGCCCCACGCCCCCGCCCGGCCCCACGCCCCTGCCCGGCCCCACGCCCCCGTGTGCCCCACGCCCCCGCCCGGCCCCACGCCCCTGCCCGGCCCCACGCCCCCGCCCGGCCCCACGCCCTTGCCCGGCCCCACGCCCCCGTGTGCCCCACGCCCCCGCCCGGCCCCACGCCCCTGCCCGGCCCCACGCCCCCGCCCGGCCCCACGCCCCTGCCCGGCCCCACGCCCCCGTGTGCCCCACGCCCCCGCACGGCCCCACGCCCCCGCCCGGCCCCATGCCCTTGCCCCACACGTTCCCCACGCCCCCGCCCGGCCCCACGCCCTTGCCCGGCCCCACACGTGCCCCACGCCCCCGCCCAGCCCCACGCCCCCGCCCAGCCCCACGCCCCCGCCCGGCCCCACGCCCCTGCACGGCCCCACGCCCCCGCCCGGCCCCACGCCCTTGCCCGGCCCCACACGTGCCCCACGCCCCCGCCCGGCCCCACATGTGCCCCACGCCCTCCCGGCCCCCGCCCGGCCCCACGCCCCTGCACGGCCCCACGCCCTTGCCCGGCCCCACATGTGCCCCACACCCCTGCCCGGCCCCACACGTGCCCCACACCCCCGCCTGGCCCCACGCCCTTGCCCGGCCCCACATGTGCCCCACACCCCTGCCCAGCCCCACGCCCCTGCCCGGCCCCACGCCCCCGTGCGCCCCACGCCCTCCCGGCCCCACACCCTTGCCCGGCCCCACACGTGCCCCACGCCCCCGCCCGGTCCCACACCCCCGCCCGGCCCCCGCCCCCGTGCACCCACGCCCTCCCGGCCCCCGCCCAGCCCCACGCCCCTGCCCAGCCCCACGCGCGCCCCGCATCCTCCTGGCCCCTGCCCGGCCCCCCCACCACATCCTCCCGGCCCTCCCGGCCCCACACCCGCCCCCACACCTGCTCCATGCCCGCCCCCACGTCCTCCAGGCCCCTGTGCCCAGCATTCTCTTGGCCCCACCCGGCCCCACACCCACCCACCTCCCGCGCCCGCCCCCTGTCCTCCCCCACGTCCTCCCTGCTGCTGCCCGCAGGGGTCCTCCCCACCCCCACGTCCTCCCGGCGCCCCCGCTTGCCCGCCCGGCCCCTGCCTGGTCCCCAGCCCAGGCTCAGCCATGTTCTCTGCCCTGCCGGGCGCAGGCTCGAATCGCGGAGGTGCCGGATGCGGGGAGGCGGCGTGCGGACAGAAGAAGGAGGAGGAGGAGGAGGAGGAGGAAGGAGCGCTGGAGCCCGGCCAGCCCGGGTCGTGGTCAGAGGCCACCGCTGACCCTCCTGTGGACGTTTCTCAGACTCGGCGGCCCCCAGCGGCCCGGCCCCGGCCCCGGCCCCCTCCTGCCTCCGGGCTCCTGTCGGGTGCGGGCTCCCGCCTCCGGGCTCCTGTCGGGTGCGGGCTGAATCGCAGTAAATTATTTGAAGGTCCCGTCCCCCACGTCTGGCTTGGGCGCTGGGAGCCCTGGCCGCCCCCCGGCTGCGTCCCTGCTTCCCGTAGACAGCTGGACGGTGGGGGCCGCGTCTCACCGCGGGGCAGGGGCCCGAGGCTGGGGCGGCCTACCCTGCGGCCTCCTTGTTCTGAGCGGGAGCTTTTGGGGCCAGAGTGGCTGCCAAGGACAGCCGGGCAAGGGACCAACCTGGGCCAGCACTGCCCGCTGTCCAGCAGCCCTGCCCGCAGCAGGGTCCTAGTGCCCTGTGTGTGCCCTCCCTGCCTCCTTGGGTGGCCGGACGGCGTCCAGCCTGCCTGTGCTGTCTGCTCCGAAGAGTCGTGTGAGGTCAGCAAGCGTCCCTCGGGGTGCACCCAGCCCCCGGGAGCTGCCTACTGCACACAGAAGGCTTGGCACGCCCTGGGCTGCCTTCCAGGGCTGCGCGGGCCCTGGTGCCCGGCCTGCCCTAGGCCTCAGGTTGAAGCCCTATCCAGTCCCTGCAGGGCGTGCTCCGTCCCACACAAAGGCCGGGTGAGGACTCACAGGCAGTGACCTCAGGGTACCCAGCTTCCCTCCCGGTGGGCTGGACCCTGGGGTCTGTCGGGCCGTGACATCATGTCAGGGGCCGCCCTGGGCACTGGCCTTTTGAGGGGCTGGGTGCAGGGACCGCTGTGCAGGGGGTGTCTCTGGGCCAGCTCTGGGTCTGCAGTGGCAGGGCTGCGGCCAGGGTCCTGTGAGGCTGCAGCCTGGGGCCTGTGGTGGGAGGGACGGGGCCCTGCTTGCTCCTTGGGCACTTGGGTCCCTGACCGTGAGGTCAGTTGGGATTTCAGGGAGCGTGGCCTGATGAGGGGGGGGCGACAGGCCTGCAGCCCTGGGCTCTGCAGGGGCCCCTGGTCCCTGGAACCGTCCTCGAGAGGCTAGAGGGCGGCCAGGCTCCCTTGTGTGGGTTCTGCCTGGGCTGTGGTCCTGGCCAGAACTCAGGTGGGAGAGACTTTGCCGGCCCCAACCCCCTGTCACCTCTGCGGGGGCTGGACCGTGCGCACACACTACTGGACTCTGCGTCCTGTCTTTGGCTCCGCGGGTCTGCCTGAGGCCTCTCCCTACTGCTTCTGGGTGGAGATGTGGATTCCACACACCCGGTGGTCCTGACGCCTGGAGGGTGCCTAGAGGGGCTGCAGGGTCTCTGAGCATAGTCAGTGCCTGTCTGGGGCCCTGGGCACTCGCCGCACTCCCTGCCCCAGCTGGCCTGGTGCTGGAGCCGCCTCACGTGTGACCAGGGGCGTGGGGCTGGGTGCCCGCTCAGCCCCCCGGGCTCTTCCCCCTGGCAGGGGCTGGGTTTTGACGAGGCCCCCAGGGTCTGGCTGCACCAGCAGACTGGAGGGAGGCCCAGTGCTGTGTGCCCTGCCGGCCTGAGCTCCCTCTCCCACCGCCACTGGCCGGGGCCGTCAGTGCTGCTAGGCCCCCTCAGGCTCTGTCCTGTCCACCTCCCCTCTCCCCTTGGGCACCCATGCGGGCCTCTGTGCACCCTGGTGGCTGTGCGTGCAGAGTCTGGGATTGGTGTGAACGTCCCAGGGTCTCAGGGCCACCCTGTGGGGTCAGGCTGTGGCCTCGGGGTGGGAGGAGACCCGAGTGGCCTCAGTGGGGAGAGGGCAGCCCTGGGCTCTCCCAGGATGGGCTCCAGCCGTGAGCCCCAGCCGCTGCTGTGGGACGATTGCTGTGCTGCGCACAGGCCCTCCTGTACGTCCTGGGGGATCCTCCGTCCTGTGGGGCTCGGGGTGCCCCCGGGAGGCCTGTCACAGGACCTGTGGGGCTCAGGGTGCCCCTGGTCATCAGGCCTGGGTCCGTGGACCCCTGGAGAGATGCTTGCTTGTGTCCTGAAGGGGGAGGGGACAGGTGAGCCCCACCCCGGAATGGTGGGAGGCAGTGCCAGACTTGGGGCAGCACCAGGCCATAGCGTCTGGTTGGGCGGGGGGGGGGGGGGCTGGCAGCTGCACACAGGTCCGCAGTGGCCTGCAGGCTGCTGGGCATAGGGGATGGGTGGACCAGACCCTGCTGTGGACAGCCCCTGGACTGCTTTCTCTGCATGGAAGGGTCAGTGAAGGGAGGGGGACTGTGGCCCCCGCTGAGCTGGGACTGGCCCCTACATGGCAGGGCCCCAGCTGCCGGAGCCGCCTCCCCTGTGCCCTGACTGCACCGGGCACTCTGGCGTGGGTTGCGGCGGCCTGGCTGGCCTCTGCCCTGCCCGGCCCGCTCCCTAGGCTCTGCAGGCTGCCGCGGTGCGGTGCGGTGCGGTGCGGTGTGGTGCGGTGCGGGCCCAGGCTTGCCTGTGGCCGCTAGCAAACACCCCAGAGCTCTGGCTTCCTGGTTCCCAGACGGGGGCCGGATGCTCAGAGTGGACGCCTGCCCGCCCCCCTTGCCTGCGCCTGGGCAGAGGCCGGGTGTTCTCACCGCCGTGGTCCTCGTCACATGCCGGATTCTCTCACGCTGCTGAGTGTGGGCACAGGGCCTGGCCTGTCTGGGGGTGTGAGGAGCACGGGCCCCTGGGGAGGGGTGGGGTCTGGTGCTGGTTCAGCCCCTGTCCTGTTGTTCCTGTGCTGTTTCCACGCCGGGAAGCGCCGTGTGCCAGGTGCTGGTTTCCGTCCTGTTTGGGTTTTTCAGTTTCTGAGCAGCCGATGTGTAGTCTCCTGGGAGGACGTCTCAAAGTGGTCCCATCGCATTGCCACCCAGCCTTGCAGGCCCACGGCCCCGCCCCTCCCTCCAGGTCCCGCCCTCCGGGGATCTGCAGGTGCAAGGCTCCAGGCCCCGTCCCAGTTCAGCACACTGCAGGCCCCCAGCCCAGGTTAGCACCTCTCACCACCTGCACTGTTTTGTTAGGGGTTGTTGTCCCAGTCCTGTGGCAGGAGAGTGCTCCGGGCTGCGTCCCTGCTGCCCTCGTCTCCCTGGGCCCCCTTCCCTCGGGTCCCCCCTAGATCCCCATCCCCCTAGGGGCTTCTTCCTGTCGGGTGGGGTAGGGCTGAGCAGAGGAGCCAGGTTAGGATTCACCCAAGACAGCTGGGGCCAGGTGGGAGGGTGGGAGACGCCACGCCCACGGTGCCCATGAGTCGGCCAGGGGACTGCTGACGGTCAGACCCAGACCCCTCACCTGCCACCTGCCGCACAGACCAGGACCAGGCCTCCCCCAGCTCGGGCTCCTGCTCCTTACCTGGGGCAGCCACACCTGTCCCTGACCACAGCCCCTCCCACCCCAGGCACCCTGGGCCTGTGCCCACCTGGGCTACACCCCGGACCTGTTCCAGGGGCCAGCTGAGGTCTCGGGGCCAAGTGGGGTTTCACAGGCAGAGGGAAGGCCTCGGTGCTGGCCTGCACGTCTTTTATTTATTTAGTTTTTTAAATCTACTTGAAAGGCAGAGTTAGAAATCTAATATTTGCAGGTTCACTCCCCAAATGGTGCATTGGCCAAGGCTGGGCAAGGCCGAAGCCAGGAGCTCCATCCCGGTCTCCCGTGCAGGTGCAGGGGCCCAAGGACTTGGGCTGTCCTCCACTGCTTTCCCAGGCCACAGCAGAGAGCTGGATCGGAAGTGGAGCAGCCGGGACTCAAACCAGCGCCTGCATGGGACACTGGCACTGCAGGCCACGGCCTGACCCGCTGTGCTGCAGCGCTGGCCCACACCATGTTTACCACTCGCCAAAGGCGGAAGGAGCCAGGAGACCAAAGCAAGCAAGCTCGGGTCACACAGCAGCTCACTGAACGGCTGAGGCCGCACGGCCCTGCCAGGAGTCAGCAATGTGGGTAGGAGGTGGCTCGGCTCAGCTAGGACACCGGGAGCACCGCAGGGCTGGGGCGGGGGCGCCGCACGGCGCACGCACCACACTGCTCACCTCACTGTCTACAGCTGGTTCTCACAGGTGGCTGCTGGCCAGATCCAGCCGGTTCTGGCGGGTGGCTGCTTGCCAGTCTTCCAGGTGTGAGGTGAGATACTGCTCAGGGTGGAGAGGTTTCTCCTCATCTGGGCGGCACGCACTTTGTTCTCTTGTCTGTGTTCACCGAAACTACCAAAGTGTCTGAAACCAGGGACAGAGCCGACCCCTGCCGCTGTCCGGAACCAAGTCGGTGTTTGTGACGTGGAGCGGGGAGCCGGCTGCTGTCCTTGACTCCGGGGTCCCGCGCCCGGCCCTGGGGCTCTGCTCCACTGGTCATGGTGACAGCACGGTGGGCCCTGGCCACACTCCTGGTGCTCACTTGCCCAGGACCTTGGGGTTCCAGAAAAAACCCTGGGGATGAGACCGCAGTCCTGGGGTCGTCCCCAGGGAGCTGGGGACTGGCGCTGGCTTCACTGGGGGCTGGAGTGCAGTGATCCTGAGTGAGGGTGGGAGGCCTCGGGTCCTGGTCCTCTGCTGACCCGCCAGGGAGTGGCCCTGCCCCTTCTCGGCCCGACACCTGCTGCTCTTCCCCCCCCCCCCCGAGAGGTTGAGATTCAGATATCACATAAATCCTGCAGTTTATGATGGCTGCTAAGTGTGACCCCCAAGTCTCTGAGATCCCGAGGTCACGGTGGCTTTCCTCTCTGCCGGCGATGTCATTTGCTCCCAGTGGACTGGGAGCCCGGGGGCGTGGCCTGCACCCACTACGCTAGCCCGCAAGGATTTCTCATGGGCACGTGTGGTGGGACCCCTGGGGGGTCCGGGCTCGGCTCTGCCCCGGCTCCAGCTCTGGTAAGTGCACACCCCGGGAGGGGGCAGTGACGGCTCCGGTACTTCTGTCCCACGCGGGAGACCCGGACAGAGCTCCAGGCACCTGGCTTCAGCCTGGCCCAGCCCTGGCCACTGCGGCCGTCTGGGGAGAGAACCAGTGAATGGGAGCTCTCTGTCTCAAATAAGAATTAAAAGGAGAGTTTTTTAGAACAGATTTATTTATTTGAAAGGCACAGTAGTGGAGAGAGGACAGACTTCCATCCTTTGGTTCAGTCCCGAATGGCCACAATGGCAGGTCAAAGCCAAGAACCAGGAGCTTTGGAAGAAGCTGCACGTGGGTGCAGGGCCCGAGCACCTGGATCGTCTCCGCTGCTTTCCCAGCCACTAGCAGGGGGCTGGATCAGAAGTGGGGCAGCCGGGACTGGAACCAGAGCCCATACGGGATGCTGGCACTGCAGGTGGCGGCTTTACCAGCTACGCCATAGCACCGGCCCCTAAACCAGATTTCATCATATAATGATCACCCAAATATTTTAAAATAAGTACGATAAGTACGTGTCTAAAAACAATCCTAATTCTCTTTAAGATTCAGCTCTTGGTGCTGGTGCTGGCGGCGTAGTAGCTTAACCCTCTACCTGTGGTGCTGGGGTCCCCCTGCTCCTCTTCCCATCCAGCAACCTGCTCGCGCTCCTGGGAAGCAGTGAAGACGGCCCAAGTCCCTGGGCCCCCGCACCCACGCGGGAGACCTGGAGGAGGCTCCTGGCTGCAGCCTGGCCCAGCCCTGCTGTTGGGCCATCTAGGGAGTGAACCAGTGGATGGAAGACTTTCAATCTCTCTCTGCCTAAGAGGATTGCACCTTCTGGTGAGGACACCACAGGACAGCTGGTGTTCCCGTGCCCAGCGCCGGCCCCACCGCATCCCAGGGGCAGGGATTGGAACTCAAGACCTGGGGGATCCGGGCACTGTGTGCCCGCCCCCTCCTGGCAGCAGCCCCTCAGTGCAAGCTCTGTGGGAGACACTGTGCCGTGCTGTTTGCTAGCTGAAATGTCACAGCATCGCTTTTGATTCCTGCCCCTGCCCCTGGACCTGTGCGTGGCCGAGTGCAGGTCACTGAGCAGGTGCGCCTGGGCAGGCGGGGGTGACCCACGTGGAGACCCCAGACCCAGAGCCTTCCTGGCTGGAAGCAGCTTTGTCGCGGGCTGGGGGTGCAGTGGGGACTGCCCAGGAAGCTTCAGAAACTGTGGCTGAGCACCAGGGGCCAGAGCCCCCAGAGGGGCTCACAAGGTCACGGCCTCGCCCCCCGGAGCAAGGGAAGGGGGCTGCCGGGGCCTGGCTTCCCCTGGGAGACGGAGGCGGGTGTGCCCTGGCCTTCCTGGGGTTCACACAGCAGCCGGTTACCCATCTGTGACCGGGAGAGTGACCCGGCGCGCGGCCTGTCCATGACCGAAAGCTGTCTGGGGGCTTCCGGTTCCCCAGCTTGCACTGCTCTGGGCAGTGAGGCAGCTGCACCCCCACAGCCACCCCAGCCACTGCCCCTTCGTGCGTCCTGAAGGCACCACACGACGCCCCTTGAACAGCAGGAAGCCGAGCGTGGGCCCTGCTGCCTCAAGGCCAAGAAACGGGGGACAGAGACAGAGCCCGGCAGGGACAGGAAGGACCCAGCCTCCGGCTGTCGCTGAGTGAGGGAGTGACCGCTGCCCGCAGGAAACCCTGTTGGTCAGTTTGGTCCTGAGGGGTCCATTAGGAAAGTGCAGGTCAGGGCGGACAGCAGCCACCACTTACAGGAACCCCAGGCCGAGGGACCCCACCCGGCCGGGTCACCCGCCAATCAAAGCTAGCCAGAGCACCTCTGAGCGACCCGGAGCGTGCACAGGGATAGAGGCACCTCTGGGCGGCGCGTCCGTCTCCAGGGACCCTCACCCCGCATCCGCACTCCTGGCCACGGGGAAGCGGACCCAGACCCAGGGCCCCGCAGCAGCTCCGCCGGCTGGTCGGGGTCTCTGTAACCGCGTCGCAGCCAGGTCACCCCCCTGCCTCCGCTCCAGCAGAAGCCGGTGCTCAGGGCGCTGCCCAAGCGACCCTAGCCCCTCGCCTCCTGTCTCCGTCGGAGGCACGGTGCCCGCGACCCGGCCCCGCGCACCACGCGCCCGGCCCGGCCCCGCCCCTCGAGCCGGCCCCGCCCGGCCAGGCCGGCCCCGCGCAGCTGGAGCCCTCGCCGAAGCCGACCGTCCCGCCGTCGGTGTCCCGCGCAGCGACAGCCCGCGGTCGTCTCCAGGTCAGGCTCTCGCGCGCCGCGTGCGCCCGCGGCCAGGCGGACGGCCGTCCGGCCGGGGTGGGCCGGTCCGCTGCGGCGCGGCCTAGGACGGGCCTCCCGCGGATGTGGGCGCGCGCCGGGCTGCACTGCGGCCCGGGCTGCCCGGGCGAGACGCGCGCTCCCGAGCCGGGGCCGGTGGGGGGCCGGTGCGGGGTCGGGGGTCCGCGGGCCTTGCCGGGGCGGGGTGGGGCTGGGGATCCCCGGGCGGCGGCACCGCCCGGCGGAGGTTGGGCGCGCCCCGATGACGTCACCGCGCCGAGCGCGTCCGGCGCGCAGCAGACTGGGAGTCCGCTTCTCGGGGCTGGGCTGTCCCCACCCGGCCTGCTGCCCCGAGTTGCGTAACTCGTGCCCTCGTTCCTGCGAGCGGCCGCCCCGAGGAGGCCGCCCCGTGGAGTCGTGGAGGCCCGGGCGCGCCCTCGGGGGTCCCTGGGCCTCGGAGCCGCAGGGGCGCTGGCGGGGCCGGGACGTTTTTGGGGCTCACGCGGCCGCCGAAGCCCCGTGGTACGGGGCTGCTCTCACCGTAGGCGCCGCAGGCAATGTCGGAGCGCCTGGGGGTCCGAAAGGCGGGTCACGGCGGTGCCATAACCCGGCTGCTGGGGGCTACACGGCTGGGGTGGGGTCCTGTGGCCCTCGAGCTTAACGCAGGCGTCCGCAGGGCTGGGGGCGCCCGGGGCACCTGCCTTCTCCCCTCTCCCCGCGGCGGGCGGCTGGAGCGACCCTGCTGACCGCCCAGGGCAGCCTCCTGCCCCACGCCACAGCCTGCGCCTGGCCACGCTGCCGAAGCCCGTTGGGCTGGCGTGGAGGTGACAGGTGCCTGTCACGCCTACTTTAATTGATTTGAAAGGCAGAGCTGGGGGGGAGGGAGGAAATCTCCCCAAATGGTCACAATGGCTGGCTGGGCGTGGGCCAGGCTGAAGCCAGGAGCTTCTTCCAGGTCTCCATGTGGGTGCAGGGGCCCAAGGACTTGGGCCTTCTTCCAGTGCCGTCCCAGGCCATTCATTAGCCGGGCACTGCTTCGGAAGTGGAGGAGCCGGGACTCGAACCGGTGCCCACATGGGTGCCGGTGTGGCGCCGGGCCCTGGTCTCTCTCCCTGGGCTGACTGCAGGGTGTGCCTGTCCCAGAAGGCGGGCACGGAAGCACTTCCGGCCACTGCTGCAGGCGGTGGAAGTCGGGGATCAGTGCACCCACAGCCCCTGGTCCTCACCCCGGCCCTTGTCCCTGCCCCGCTCTGGCGTGGCACCAGGCACACCCAGAGCCTGCCCTCGCGAGCCCTTGGGGGTGGTCTGTGCCTGCCAGTCACCTGGGCTCCGACTTGGGGCCCTGGCCCTGCCAGCGGGGGCGACAGGCATGCTGAGCGACCACCCCGCCTTGAGTAACTTCTCACCCTGTGACCCCCAAGAGCTGACCCCAGTCCACAGCCCAGCTGCAGGCTCCCAGGTCGGCCCACACTGCTGGCCCTGGGCACCACAGCGATAAGGCCAGGTCTGCCAAGTGGTGTCCGTGACCCTGGACTCGGGGCCACCTGCTGGCTCTCAGCTTCCCTCTGCCTGCCTGGGAGCCCCACCAGGCCCCCTCTGACCCCTTAAACTTCACCAGTGAGGGCGCAGTCTCTGCGCAGTGAGCCGTGGAATCGAGGGACATGGTGGCACTCCCTGCTCCTTTTAAAATGTGACTTATCTGACAGTGACAGAGGCAGGGTCTTCCACCCGGCGCTTCACTCCCCAGAGGGGCCGGCCAGCTCTGTCCCGGTCTCCCGCACTGGTGGCTGGGCCAGTCTGGAGCAGCACCTGCGGCCTCCCCAGGGCGAGAGCCGGCAGGTGATGGGGCAGGCCAAGCTGCCAGGGGTCCACGCTGGCTTCCCCAGTGCGCGGGGCGGGTGAGTCGTGATGGTTTAACCGTGTTCCTGGGTGGACATGAGGTTGTGTCCGGGGCTGTAACCCGTCAGGAGGCCCGCGCTGGGTTCTCTCCGTGTGGCCACCGTTCCAGGCCTGGCCGCAAAGCGCGAGTCTGGGCCCCCCCCCGGGGGGGGGGTCCGTACCCGCCCGCCTGCGGGGGGCAGCAGAGGGAGCGGGGACCCAGGACTTCCGGAAGCTGGTGGTCTCCGGCTGCCTGCGCCTGGAGCTGAGGTTGGAGGGGGCCTGGATGGAGCCTGCGCCCCGCCCCGCCCCGCCCCGGTCCCGCGCAGGTCCGGGCCCTCTGCCCGCCCCGTCCGCTCCGCGCAGGAGTAACCGCGGCACCGGCCCGTCTCTCTCCGCGGTCCGCTCTCGGGGATACGTGGCGGAGCGTCCGGAGCCACCAGGTTGGAGGGGCCGACGGGGGCTGGGCAGGCTCAGAACCCCGGGCGGACCAGTCCGGGACAGCCAGGCTGCTAGGGTTCCCGACTCCCCGAGGCGCCGGCCTGACGCTGGTGGCGGCCGAAACAGAAGAGCGGGGGGTGGGGATTCTCCGTTACCAGGTTACCAGAGGGCCCCTGTGCTCCCTGGGGGGCGCTTGGGGGAGGGGTCGGAACGGCAACCTGGTGGGAGAGGGTGGTCCTCAGGCGCCCCTGGGTTTGGGTGACCACGCCCTCTCTGGGCAGCGGGTGTGGCTGCCCGAGTCCGCCCGGCCCTTGCCTCAGTTTCCCCTGCTGGCGGTGGGCTGAGACCGGTCAGCAGCCGCCCAGCCTCCTGGTCTCAGCTGCCCCTGCTCCCTGGGGCCCTGGGCCAGCAGGGGCGGCCTGGGCGTGACCGCGTGAGAGTGTTTCGGGAAGCTGAGGGTTACAGGGAACCAGGAACCTCTCCTGCGCTGCGGGTCTGCCTTGACCTTTCGTGGGACACGGATGGCTTCGGGGGCGCCCCTCCCCCTCCCCGCCTGTCTCCAGGCCGGGACTGGGCTCAGCTTCGCTGTCGCTCACTCCCGCCTGGCTGGTGGCCTGGCGTCTCCTAGGGCTGGGTCTGGGCTGGCCCAGGGTGAGGGCCCCAGCCTGGAGGCTGTCAGGACGCTGGGACCTGGGTGGCCGCCCGTGAGTGCCCGTCGCTGTGGGGTGACGTCCAGGGTCCTGGCCTCGTGGGACTGTGGTGCTGGCAGTGTGGGGAGGGAGGGGCTCCACCACGGGCCCCGCCCCAGCCCCCCCTTCCCCTCGAGGCAGAGGCTTCCCGGTGCACACCTGCTGTGCCCCTGCCCTGGGTGCAGGGAGGCCGTGCCTGGGCCCCCAGCCTCCTGGGTTCTGTGGTGGGAGGGGCATCTGGACTCCTGCTGTTCCGCAGCTCTTGGGCCGGTACGCACTCTCCTTCCCGCCTGGACCACACTGCGGCCCCCACCATGAGCCTCGACATCCAGTTCCAGCAGCTGACCGACGCCGGGTGGACGGAGCTCCTGCCCCAGATCCAGCAGTGCCCAGTGGTCAGGTCAGCTGGTGGACACACGGGCCAGCTGCTTCTGCACGGGGGCTGGGCCCCTGGGCTGTGGCAGCGTCTGTCTTGGTTCGGTTTGGGTATTTTAAAAGATTGATTTATTTGAGAGGCAGCGTGACAGAGCGAGAGCCTCGTCCGCTGGTTCACTCCCCAGATGGCCGCAACGGCCGGGACTGGGCCAGGCTGCTGCCAGGAGCCAGGAGCTTCACCCAGGTCTCCCACAGGGGTGCAGGGGCCCAAGGGCCTGGGCCATCTTCCTCTGCCTTCCCAGGCCACAGCAGGGAGCTGGGTCGGAAGTGGAGCCAGCGCCCACGTGGCTCACCGCGGCCCCGGCCCTGGCAGCCGGTCACTTGTGACTCTTAGGGGTTTTTCAGCCATTTAAAAATACAAGAATCCCGCGGCGGCTTGGGCAGGGCTGAGGACCCGGGGGCGGTCAGGGCCCGGGACCCAGCCTGTCCCCGTGCAGCGGCTCTCGCGGCCCCGGTGCCTGCCGTCCTGGTTTTCCTCTGGCAAATCTGAAGCCATCTTAGACTTGGAAGAGTTGGGAGGACAGTGTGGGCCCTGCCCGGTGCCGGAGCCTGCCCCAACAAGGCCTCTCGGCCCGGCCGCCCCACTGCCCACAGCTCAGCCCGCTGCCACTTGGAGCTTGGCTGCTCCCCCAGGGTCCCCAGGGGGCCCTCTGCTCCCTCCCCGGGCGACTTCATCCCGCTTCTCTTCCTGGGCTCTCCCAGGGGTGCTCAGGAGGGGACAGTGGCAGCTGGGGACACCATCTGCCCCGGGAGGCTGCCACCGGTCATCTCCAAGGTGTTTGCCCCGCAGGACCTCCCGCCCTCCTTGGAGCCGGTGGGGGGATGGTGGTGCTGGCTCCGCCTCTCCCGTGTCCGTTCCCTTGGGGGTGCCTGTGGGGTAGGGGCCCCCAAGCCCCTGGACGCATGCTGACCGGGCCCCGCCCGCAGGATTGAGGACTGTGGCCTCACCGAGCCCCGGTGCCGGGATGTGAGCACCGCCCTGCAGGCCAACCCTGCCCTGACCGAGCTCAGCCTGGACCTCAACGAGCTGGGGGACGCGGGCGTGGGCCTGGTGCTGCAGGGCCTGCAGAGCCCCGGCTGCCAGCTGCGGAAGCTCAGGTGCTGGAGGGCGGCTGGGCGCAGCCTGGGGCAGGGGCCGGGCGGCTCGGGCACAGCCTGGGGCAGGGGGCGGCTGGGCACAGCCTGGGGCAGGGGGCGGCTGGGCGCAGCCTGGGGCAGGGGCTGGGCGGCTGGGGGCAGCCTGGGGCGGGGGCGGCTGGGGGCAGCCTGGGAGAGGGGGCGGCTGGGCGCAGCCTGGGGCAGGGGCTGGGCGGCTGGGCACAGCCTGGGGCGGGGGCGGCTGGGGGCAGCCTGGGGCAGGGGCGGGGGCGGCTGGGCGCAGCCTGGGGCGGGGGCGGGGCGGCTGGGGGCAGCCTGGGGCAGGGCCGGGGCGGCTCGGGCGCAGCCTGGGGGCAGCCCTGACGGCCCCGCCTGCCCGCTGCAGCCTGCAGACCTGCTGCCTGACCGAGGCTGGCTGCGGGGTCCTGCCCAGCGCCCTCCGCGCCATGCCCAGCCTGCGGGAGCTGCAGCTCAGCGACAACGCCCTGGGGGACGCGGGCCTGCGGCTGCTCTGCCAGGGACTGCTGGATGCGCAGTGCTGCGTGGAGAGGCTGAGGTGACGCCCGCCGCCCTCCTGGGCCGCCCCCTGCGCGCGGAGCCCGGCATGGGGAGGCCCTGGGTGCTCGCGGTCAGCACGGGGGGGGGCAGGGCGGGCTGGGCCGGGGGCTGCAGCCCTGCGCCCAGCGCGAGGCCTTCCCCCAGGCTGGAGTACTGCAAGCTGTCGGCCGCCAGCTGCGAGGCCCTGGCCTCCGTGCTGCGGGCCAAGCCCGGCCTCAAGGAGCTGGCGCTGAGCAACAATGACCTTGGGGAAGCCGGCGTCCGCGCGCTGTGCCAGGGCCTGAAGGACTCGGCCTCCCAGCTGGAGGTGCTCAAGTACGGTGCGGGACGCGGGACGCGGGCGTGGGGCTTGGGGCGCGGGTGGGGCGCGGGCCCTCACGCGCACCCTCTCCCCAGGCTGGAGAGCTGTGGCGTCACGACGGCCAACTGCAGGGAGCTGGCGGAGGCCGTGGCGGGCACGGCCACGCTGCAGGAGCTGCACCTGGGCGACAACCCGCTGGGCGACGCGGGGCTGGCCGCGCTGTGCCCCGGCCTGCTGCAGCCGGGCTCGCGGCTGCAGACCCTGTGGTGAGTCCCGCACGGCGGGGTGGGGGGCCGGGGCCGGGCACGGCGGGGGCGCGGGGCGCCCGGAGACAGCGTCCGTCCCATCCTGCAGGCTCTGGGACTGTGGCCTCACCGCCGAGGGCTGCCGTGACCTGAGCGGCCTGCTGAAAGCCAAGGACAGCCTGAAGGAGCTCAGCGTGGCCGGGAACGCGCTGGGGGACGAGGGGGCCCAGCTGCTGTGCGAGGCCCTGCTGGAGCCCAGCTGCCGCCTGCAGTCGCTGTGGTGAGCAGCAGCGGCCCCGGGCGCGCGGCGCGGCGCGGCGGGGGTGGGGTGGAGCGTGGGGCCCTGGGACACCCCCCCCCCCAGAGTGGCCGGCACCCTGCAGCGCCCCCTTCCCGCAGGGTAAAGTCTTGCAACCTGACGGCCGCCTGCTGCCCCCACTTCGGCTCCGTGCTGGGCCAGAACCGGTCTCTCCTGGAGCTGCAGCTGAGCAGCAACCAGCTGGGGGACGCGGGCGTGCAGGGGCTGTGCCAGGGCCTGCGCCAGCCGGGCTGCGTGCTGCAGGTGCTCTGGTGAGTGCGGACACGGCCCTCTGTTCCCCTCGCATCTGGAGACAGGGCCGGGGAGAAAGGTGGAGCGAGCTCCCACCTGCCGGCCCACTCCCCGATGCCCGGGACTCTGGTCCCCCGCGTGGGCGGCAGGTGCACAAGAACCTGAGCCCTCACGGCAGCCTCCCGGGGAGCGTTGTCAGGAGGCTGGAGCCAGGACAGCACCCGGGCACTGCCGCGGGGACGCCGGCGTCCTCAGCCCTGTGCCCTGGCAGCTCCTGCGACCTCTGACCCCGCGCCCAGGGTTCCGGGTGCTTCTGCGGGATATGGGCCTTGGCTCACTCTGCTGCGTCCCTGGTGCTTCTGTGACTTTGCCCCCCACAGGACCCAGCAATGGCCTCTGGTCCTGCCCCACATCCTGCACACGTCCAGAGCATGCCCTCACTCCCTCCCTCGGACACCCTGGCCTCGGCTCTGTCCTGGGCTGGGCGTGGGGCCAGAAGCCCCTCCCTCCAGGTCCCCCGTGGCCGTGGCCCCACTTTGTGTCCAGGCCGGCTGACAGGACCGAGGCACCCTGGGAGCCTGGTGTGCACCACAGGGACCTTCCTGGGCCGCCGCTGCTGCTCCTGAGTCCGTCTGCCCACCTCTCCGAGGCTCTGAGTGCCCGGGGCCAGGACGTCGGGGGCCCAGGCTGCCCCATGCAGGTGTCTCAGGGGTCGCAGCCCCTGTGGGTCCTGACCCCTGCCTTGCTCTCACCAGCCTGGGGGACTGTGATGTGAGTGACAGCGGCTGTGGCAGCCTGGCCTCGGTCCTGCTGGTCAGCCCCAGCCTGCAGAAGCTGGACCTCAGCAACAACTGCATGGGGGACCCGGGGCTGCTGCAGCTCCTGGACAGCGCCCGGCAGCCGGCCTGCACCCTCCAGTACCTCATGTGAGCAGCGGGGCGTGGGGGGGGTGGGGGCAGGAGCAGACCCCAGACCCAAGCCCCTCCCCTTCTGCTGCAGACTGTACGACATTTACTGGACGCAGGAGATGGAGGAGCAGCTACAGGCCCTGGAGAAGGCCCGGCCGGCCCTGCGCGTCATCTGCTGAGCCCCGCCCACCCCGCGCTGTAGCCAACGCCATTAAAGCCCTTGTGCTGCCCTGTGTGTCTGTGGGGAGTGTTGGGTGCTGCACCGGCCACACTGCTGCTAGCTCGGGGCTCCCGGGGGCCACCCCACTTGGCCAGGACAGGGTGTGGAGCTCCCCTGTCACCCTCACACCTCGTGACAGAGGCCGGGGCTGAGCTGTCCCCTGTAGCTTGGGCACCCCACAGAGGCGCTGCCCCACCTCCGACCCAGCCCCCTGGTGACGGCCTGGGAAAGCAGCAGAGCTGCCCCACGAGCCTGGGCCCCGCACCCACGCGGGAGACCCGGATGGAGCTCCGGGCTTCAGCCGTCTGCACAGTGAACTAGCAGATGGAGGTCTCTCCTTATGGCTTTCAAATACATTTGCACACAGCCCCGGTGAGCCCCACCCCAGTGCTGGTGGCCGTGAGCTGGACAAGCCAAGTCCAGTGCTGCCCAAGGGCCGGGCAGCCAGCGCGAGCACGCAGCTCAGTGTCAGCTGCACGGGCGTTCCTTCCCGCTGATGTTTCTGAAGATTTTTTTTAAAGATTCATTTATTTAGTTCGAAAGGCAGAGTTACAGAGAGGCAGAGAGGTCTTCCACCTGCTGGTTCACTCCCCAACTGCCGCAACGGCCGGAGCTGCGCCAATCCGGAGCCAGGAGCCTCCTCGGGGTCTCCCGTGCGGGTGCAGGGCCCAAGCACTCAGGCATCCTCCACTGCCTTCCCAGGCCACAGCTGAGAGCTGGATGGGAAGAGGAGCAGCCGGGACTAGAACCGGTGCTCCTATGGGATGCTGGCGCTGCAGGTGGCGGCTCTGGGCCCCTCCTGAAGAGACTTCATAAGCAGAGACTTCCAGTTCCCGTTGTTGGTTCACCACCCGAATGAATGTCAAAGTCCCGTGCTGGAGCCAGAGGCGGAAATTGGGGCTGCATCCTGGCCTCCAGAGGGGGAGGCGGGGCCACTGCGCACCACCCGCCAGGCACAGGTGCAGCACGGGTGTCGCTGGTCGGGCAGGTGGGGGTTCCGGTCCAGGGCCAGGCTGTCTCTGCAGCTCAGACCTTGACCTGCCGCCCGCAGCGCAGCCCTGGGCGTGCCGGGCAGCTGCGGTGTTAGCCTCCCCTGGGCCTGTGTCTGGGCGGACCCCACTCAGGTCCCAGGGCTCCTTGAGCAATAGGCGATGCCAGACGGGGCAGGCAGTGGTCAGTCTGAGCCTGGGCCCATCCAGGCAGGGCAGTGGGGAGACCACCGTGCAGAGGTCAAGGGCAGTGCGTGCCCTGGGGACCAGGGCAGGTGGTCTGGCCCCTGCAGGAGGCGGAGCCTGGGGGCCCATAGGTCCTGAAGAAACTCCTTCCTCCTTTTTAAGTATTTATTTCAAGAGCAGAGTGACAGGGAAACAAGGTTCCATCTGCTGGGTCACTCCCCAAACGGCCACAACAGCCAGGGCTGGGCCGGGCCAGAGCCAGGGGCTTCCTCGAGTCCCCCAGGCGGGTGCTGGGGCCCAGGGACCTGCACCGTCTCCCGCTCTTCCAGGCGCTGCACCAGAACCTGTGCTCACGTGGGGCACGGTGGCCCAGCCCCTCAACTCTCACGGTAAAGCCAAGACATCCCGGGCTGGGCTCCCTGCACCTGCCCTGCCTGGCTGACCACGAGCCTGTGCCCAGGGGTCTGGACTGGAGAGGAGGACTGCACAGCCCCAACACCGGGGGGCAGGACCCCAGCCCCGCAGCCGCCGCCCTCATCGGCCCGGAACATCTCAGCAGCCCCTGCTCAGGCCACGCCACACAGCACGTGTGCACACACACGAGGGCAAAGCCGCAGGCCAGTACAGAGCAGCCCTGAGGCCGAGGCCGAGGCCTGGGGGGCTCAGGAGGTGGCCGACGGCAGGTCTGTCTGTGGCTGCCCGCCGGCGGGCCCGGACAGCTCCTCGTCCAGCTCCAGGGGGCCGTCCTCGCTGCCCGCGGTGCTGCCCGGGTCGCTCTGCTGCTTCTGCCGCCGCGTCTCCTTGTACCTCAAGGTGATGTCCCTGCGGGCAGCACAGCCACGTCACCACCCTGGGGACCGAGTCTCCACCTGCCACTCACTCCTGACAGACCCCGCCCAGAGCCAGTCCCGGCGGCCGGCCCCGCTGCGCTCACCGCAGGAAGAAGCGCCAGACGGTCCAGGTGAGCACCAGGACGGAGCCGAGCGTCCAGCACTGGGAGATGTAGAAGGGCAGCGACAGGGTCAGCGTGTGCGGGTCATACTTCACCACGATGAGCAGCTCCGTGGCCGTGATGGCCGCCACCAGCCAGGCCTGCTGGCCCAGCTTCCTGTGCGGCTTCCTACGGGAGGCGACAACTGGCTGGGTGCCCCCGGCTCCCGGCCCCGCCCTCACAGGGCATCCAGTCAGTCCACCTTGCTCACAACCACGCCCACCGCAGCCCCGCCCGGCCCCGCCCTCACTGGTCGTCCAGGAAGTCGTAGATCTCGCGCATGGCCACGCCGCCCACGTTGACCAGGAAGACGAGGCGCAGCAGCACCAGGAAGTGCTCGGGCGGCATCCAGAGCACGAACTTCAGGTAGAAGGTGTTCAGCTCGGCCAGCAGGAACTAGGGGGGCAGAGGGTGAGCAGGTGCTCGTGCCCGCGGCGGGCACCCAAGCAAGGGCGGGGCAGCGGCCTTACCACGAGGATGATGCCGCACACGGCCAGCCAGCGCCGCAGGCTGGACGCCGGCCTCCACTCGAAGCGCACCCAGCTGTAAGGCGTGAACTGGAAGGCGATCCGCTTCATCTTGCCCCTGGGGACCACACAGCGGGCAGCTGGGGCAGCAGAGTGGGCTGCCCGCGCCCCCGGGAGCCCCCACCATCCCCACCAGGACAGCGCTGGGGGCGACCCCGGGCCTCCAGGAGTGCACGGTCCGGCGGGCAGAAGCCCGGCAGCCTACCTGTAGGTGGGGATGTTCCAGAGGCCCTGCCACTTGTACGTCTTCAGGGAGAGCCACTCGAGCGTCTTCATGCCGCAGTAGATGCCCAGCCCGTTGCACACCAGCACGTCCATGATCCACTGGGGGCAGCAAGCAGGCAGGTGGCGCCCAGGGCCCAGCAGGCCCAGAGCCATCCCTCGGGGTCCCAGCAGGCCGAGAGCCGTCCCCCCGGGCCCCAGCAGGCCGAGAGCCGCCCCCCCCGGGTCCCAGCAGGCCCAGAGCCGTCCCCCAGGGTCCCAGCAGGCCCAGAGCCATCCCTCTGGGTCCCAGCAGCAGGCCCAGAGCTGTCCCTCGGGGTCCCAGCAGGCTGAGAGCCATCCCTCGGGGTCCCAGCAGGCCGAGAGCCGCCCCCCCGGGCCCCAGCAGGCCCAGAACCGCCCCCCCCGGGTCCCAGCAGGCCGAGAGCCGCCCCCCCCCAGGTCCCAGCAGGCCCAGAGTCACCCCTCCCCAGGCCCCAGCAGGCCCAGAGCCGTCCCCCGGGGTCCCAGCAGGCCCAGAGCCGTCCCCCGGGCCCCAGCAGGCCGAGAGCCGCCCCTCAGGGTCCCAGCAGGCCGAGAGCCGCCCCCCAGGGTCCCAGCAGGCCCAGAGCCATCCCTCTGGGTCCCAGCAGCAGGCCCAGAGCTGTCCCTCAGGGTCCCAGCAGGCCGAGAGCCGTCCCCCGGGGTCCCAGCAGGCCCAGAGCCGTCCCCCGGGGCCCCAGCAGGCCCAGAGTCACCCCCCCCCCCGGGTCCCAGCAGGCCGAGAGCCTTCCCTGGGGTCCCAGCAGGCCGAGAGCTGCCTGCCCCCGGGCCCCAGCAGGCCGAGAGCCGCCCCCCCCGGGCCCCAGCAGGCCGAGAGCCGTCCCCCCGGGCCCCAGCAGGCCGAGAGCTGTCCCTCGGGGTCCCAGCAGGCCGAGAGCCGTCCCCCTGGGCCCCAGCAGGCCCAGAGCTGTCCCCCGGGGTCCCAGCAGGCCCAGAGCCGTCCCCCGGGGTCCCAGCAGGCCCAGAGCCGTCCCCCCGGGTCCCAGCAGGCCGAGAGCCGCCCCCCCCGGGCCCCAGCAGGCCGAGAGCCGTCCCCCCGGGTCCCAGCAGGCCGAGAGCCGCCCGCCCCCGGGCCCCAGCAGGCCGAGAGCCGTCCCCCCGGGTCCCAGCAGGCCGAGAGCCGCCCCCCCGGGCCCCAGCAGGCCGAGAGCCGCCCCCCCGGGCCCCAGCAGGCCGAGAGCCGTCCCCCCAGGCCCCAGCAGGCCGAGAGCCGCCCCCGCCCCGGGTCCCAGCAGGCCCAGAGTCACCCCTCCCCAGGCCCCAGCAGGCCCAGAGCCGTCCCCCCGGGTCCCAGCAGGCCCAGAGCCGTCCCCCGGGCCCCAGCAGGCCGAGAGCCGTCCCCCCGGGCCCCAGCAGGCCCAGAGCTGTCCCTCGGGGTCCCAGCAGGCCCAGAGCCGTCCCCCGGGGTCCCAGCAGGCCCAGAGCCGTCCCCCCGGGTCCCAGCAGGCCGAGAGCCGCCCCCCCCGGGCCCCAGCAGGCCGAGAGCCGTCCCCCCGGGTCCCAGCAGGCCGAGAGCCGCCCGCCCCCGGGCCCCAGCAGGCCGAGAGCCGCCCCCGCCCCGGGTCCCAGCAGGCCCAGAGTCACCCCTCCCCAGGCCCCAGCAGGCCCAGAGCCGTCCCCCCGGGTCCCAGCAGGCCCAGAGCTGTCCCCCGGGCCCCAGCAGGCCGAGAGCCGCCCCCCCGGGTCCCAGCAGGCCGAGAGCCGCCCCCCCGGGTCCCAGCAGGCCGAGAGCCGCCCCCCCCCGGGTCCCAGCAGGCCGAGAGCCGCCCCTCAGGGTCCCAGCAGGCCGAGAGCCGCCCCCGGGCCCCAGCAGGCCGAGAGCCGCCCCCCCCCGGGTCCCAGCAGGCCGAGAGCCGCCCCCGCCCCCGCCTGCGCCCACACTCACGTGGTCCCACCAGCACTCGCTGAAGTTGGGCAGCTGGTGCTCCAGGCTGTACTCCAGGAACTCGAACATGACGCTCACGATCATGCACATCCACCAGTCCCGGATCATCAGGGTCTGCAGGGTGGGGCCGTCAGCCTCCGGCCAGCCCTGGGCCGGCAGGCACACGGGGCGGGGGGTGTGCCCACCCGCGGGGAGCAGCCCCCACATCTGTAAGGAGCAGGCCCCGACGCCGAAGCAGAGGTGTCCGGGGCTGAGTCCCACTGGGGAGGCCCAGAGGCCTTTGGTGGCGGGGGCAGTGTGGCAGCTGTGCTGGGCTGGCGCCTCCTGCATCTTCCCAGGGGGCCACCACAAGGCCACCCACGGGGTGGGGCCGGGGCCAGGGCCGGCTCCTCCCCAGCCTCACACAGGCAGCCCTAGGACCCACGCGTGTGCGTTTGGAGGACGATGTGCCCATACCTTCAGGTACCAGCCGATGAAGTGGGCGGGAACAAAGCCGTCCAGCTTGTCCTGCAGGGGACAGGCCACCCTCAGATCTGTCCCCATCCCGCCCCCGCCCTGCCCCCAGGTCAGTCAGGGCCCCTGGGACCACGAAGCCTGGTGCCTTCCAGCGGCCTGGGGTCCACTCCCACCAGCAGACCCCACGCCCTCCCCGCGGGAGGTTCGGGCTGGGCCTCACCCAGATGTTGTGGAAGGGGTCGGCCGCGTTGCCGGCATCGTAGATGAGGCAGTTTCCCCCGTAGTCCCTCTCGGGCAGCGGCACCCCCAGCCTGGGGTCAACGTACTTCAGAAACTGCCGGCCGTCCTGCACGGTCTGCAAGGCAGTGCCCACACTGAGGCCAGGAGCCCACACAGAGGCAGCCTCACGTCTGCGCCTGCGTGCATCTGGGGACCCCTGCAGAGGCTGCGCCATGCCCCCGGGAACCAACAAGGCCAAGGCAGGAGCCTATGCTGGGACCAGCCCCGATCCCTCCAGCACAGGCCCAGGATGCCAGGAGGTGGACATGGCGAACACTCTGGCCCCTGAACAGCCAACAGGAGTCCTAAGCCCACGGCCCTTCTGTGGACAGAGCAGCTGCAAGCCACGGAGTTGTGTCAGGGAGAGGGAGCATGGGGGTCAGCACACAGCGGTGGACACGGCTACCACATGTGCATCTACGGATGGACACGGCCAACACGTGTGCATCTACGGATGGACACGGCCAACACGCGTGCATCTATGCACGGACTTGGCCACCATGTGTATACATAGAAACGGCCACCATTTCTATGTATACATACGTGTGCATCTATGGACACAGCCAACATGTATGCATCTAGATAGACATGGCCACCACGTGTACGCAGATGGGCACAGCTAACACGCAACCATCTGTGTCAGGGACCGGGGCCGGGCGCAGTGGTGAAGCTGCCACGAGTGACGTGGCAGCTCCCGCAGGGGTGCAGGTCGGGGTCACCCGTGGAAGCTCCTGCCTCAGCCTGGCCCAGCCCCAGCCACTGCAGCCATCAGGGAAGTGACCCAGCGGGCGGAAGACCATCTTCCCCTCTGACTCCACCTCAGGTAAGTAAATAACTAAATAACACACACACACGCACACAGCCCTGTGGAATCACACATACACACACATGCACAGCCCTGTGGAATCTCTCACACACACACACACACACACAGCCCTGTGGAATCACACATACACACACACACAGCCCTGTGGAATCTCTCTCACACACACACACACACAGCCCTGTGGAATCACACATACACACACATGCACAGCCCTGTGGAATCTCTCTCACACACACACACACACAGCCCTGTGGAATCACACATACACACACATGCACAGCCCTGTGGAATCTCTCTCACACACACACACACACAGCCCTGTGGAATCACACATACACACACACACACAGCCCTGTGGAATCACACATACACACACACACACAGCCCTGTGGAATCTCTCTCTCACACACACACACACACACACACACAGCCCTGTGGGATCTCACACACACACACACACAGCCCTGTGGAATCACACATACACACACATGCACAGCCCTGTGGAATCTCTCACACACACACGCACACACACAGCCCTGTGGAATCACACATACACACACATGCACAGCCCTGTGGAATCTCTCACACACACACACACACAGCCCTGTGGAATCACACATACACACACACACAGCCCTGTGGAATCTCTCACACACACACACACACACACACAGCCCTGTGGGATCTCACACACACACACACACACACACAGCCCTGTGGAATCACACATACACACACATGCACAGCCCTGTGGAATCTCTCTCTCTCACACACACACACACACACACAGCCCTGTGGAATCACACATACACACACATGCACAGCCCTGTGGAATCACACATACACACACACACAGCCCTGTGGAATCTCTCTCTCTCTCACACACACACACACACACAGCCCTGTGGAATCACACACACACACACACACAGCCCTGTGGAATCTCTCTCTCTCACACACACACACACACACAGCCCTGTGGGATCTCACACACACACACAGCCCTGTGGAATCTCTCTCTCTCTCACACACACACACACAGCCCTGTGGAATCTCTCTCTCTCACACACACACACACACACACAGCCCTGTGGAATCACACACACACACACACAGCCCTGTGGAATCTCTCTCTCTCTCTCACACACACACACACACACAGCCCTGTGGAATCTCTCTCTCTCTCACACACACACACACAGCCCTGTGGAATCACACATACACACACATGCACAGCCCTGTGGAATCACACATACACACACACACAGCCCTGTGGAATCTCTCTCTCTCTCACACACACACACACACACAGCCCTGTGGAATCACACACACACACACACACAGCCCTGTGGAATCTCTCTCTCTCACACACACACACACACACAGCCCTGTGGAATCACACACACACACACACACACAGCCCTGTGGAATCACACACACACACACACACACACAGCCCTGTGGAATCTCTCTCTCTCACACACACACACACACAGCCCTGTGGAATCACACATACACACACATGCACAGCCCTGTGGAATCACACATACACACACACACAGCCCTGTGGAATCTCTCTCTCTCACACACACACACACACACACAGCCCTGTGGAATCACACACACACACACACACACACAGCCCTGTGGAATCTCTCTCTCTCACACACACACACACACACAGCCCTGTGGAATCACACATACACACACACACAGCCCTGTGGAATCTCTCTCACACACACACACACACACAGCCCTGTGGGATCTCTCACACACACACACACACACAGAGCCCTGTGGAATCACACATACACACACATGCACAGCCCTGTGGAATCACACATACACACACACACAGCCCTGTGGAATCTCTCTCTCTCACACACACACACACACACACAGCCCTGTGGAATCACACACACACACACACACACACAGCCCTGTGGAATCTCTCACACACACACAGCCCTGTGGAATCTCTCTCTCTCTCTCACACACACACACACACACAGCCCTGTGGAATCTCTCTCTCTCTCTCTCACACACACACACACACACACAGCCCTGTGGGATCTCACACACACACACACACACACAGCCCTGTGGAATCTCTCACACACACACAGCCCTGTGGAATCTCTCTCACACACACACACACACACAGCCCTGTGGAATCTCACACAGGCAGCGACTTAATCTGCTGTACCACAGCGCCAGGCCCCAAACACCTGTGTCTGAGATGGAACCTCAGACAACCCCACACGTGCTGCCAAGGACACGGTGGGCCTGGGACACCAACATCGCCAGTGACGACCCAGCTGCCCGTCCAACATGACCCCAGAGTCATCTCCATGCTGCGGGGGCAGGGAGCAGGGGCCGACTGCACACGCGTGCTCCCCTGGGAGGGGGCGGGTGCTGACTGCATACGTGTGCCCGTAAGCCTGGTCAGGGGTATGCAGTGCCCGGTGTAGAGAGAGGGTGTCGTGGGGACAGGAATGGCCTCGCCGCGGCTGTGCCTCCACACACACATGTGTGAGCGGGGACAGCCCTGTCCGTGCCAGCTCCACCTGCAGCCCGCCACATAGGCTGTGGGTGCGGCCATTTTTGGTCCTTGGGGTCTCCCCTTCAAGGCGCGCTGAGCAGAGCAGAGCTGTACTGGCCGGCACTGTGGGGACAGCCCTGACCCAGGCCGCACGAGGAGAGGTTCCCTGAACCCAGCCTCTGCAGGACGAGCACCGGGAAGCCAGGCACAAACCAACAGAAACCCAGGGACCCTCAGCCCCGGACTCCAGCGTGAGGCCCAGACTCCCCTCCGGCCTGGCCCCGGTCAGCTCTGCAGCGGGCCGTGGAGGTGCGGCCGGCTCTGCCCCACCCGTGCCCACGCCTAGAGCCATCTTCCCACAGATGGGCCCAGCCCCTTCCCCCCTCGGTCCCCAGCTCCCTACCTGGAAGAGGATGAAGATGAGAAACAGCTCGTAGACCACGCTCACGCACAGCCAGAACCGCCAGTAAGCTGCGGGGGAGATGGCGGAGGCATCAGTGGGCCCCACCCCGCAGGAGCCCCAGGAACTCTTCCCATGTCCAAACCCCGTGGGGCAGCCACGGAGCAAGGCACGACTTGGAGTGAGCAGTTTCTCCCCCTCTCCGGAACATGGCCGCTTCTGGCTCTTTCCTGCCTGGCCACTGGGGGCAAGAGGCCATTTCCCCGCGTGCACAGGTCCCTGCTGACCACTCCCAACCGTGGCACCTCGGCCACGGCTCACTCTGCATGCCATGCGTCCGACAAGAATGGAACTGAACTCACATTTTCCTGGATTTAACCAGGATCAACTCCTCTCAAGTCTCCTGAGCAGCCTGGACTTCTAGTGTCCAGCCGGCCCTGGACTGCCCGCCACCATGCTGAGCAGCAGGGAGCCCGCGACCGCCAGGGCCAACCCAGAACCCTGCTCAACAGCCTTGCACAGCTGGGGACACGGGCTGCACCTGAGGGCAGGGAGGGCCCACCTGCGAACCCTCGGTCAGCCTGGAGCCAGGCCAGGCCCGCACCTGGGAAACCTCCAAGTTTCCCCCACACACACTGCCCTGGCTGGGGAAGGCCCAGACCTCAGGGTCCTTACTTCTCCCGCGTCCTGTGGGTGTGGCGAGCGGCTGGGACGTGCCCACTCCCCTAAGAGCCCCGCACCTTTCCCACCTGCCTTGACCCAGGACCCAACCCACCCCGACGCCCGCTTCTGGAGGAGCCACAGATGAAAACAGACAGGATCGGGAGGGCTGCGCCCCCTCCGCCGGCCTCGCTGGGGGCTGCAGCCACTTTGAGCTTCCAGACAGGTGAGCGGACACCTTGTTGCTCCCAGAGGCCCAGGTTCCCCCCGGCCTGCCTCCCTGTCCCGAGTGCCTGGTGGCCTGAGTCCCCTGCCAGGTGACTGCAGCACCGTCAGAGTGGAGACGCGTGGGGGCTCTGGACAGCCGCCAGCATTAACCAGACTGGCAGGGGGCAGGGGCTGTGGCCCGCAAACCACTGAGATCGACACACGCCCGGGCTCACCACGAGGAGGGCGCAGGCGTGCGGGTCAGAAGCCTCCATTCATGTGGCCCAGAGCTCGAGCTCCCCGACCAGACGGAGCCGAGCGTCTGGGTGCCCCTCAGGAAGGGCTCGTCCCCCCGCCAGCAGGACAGACGCTCGACCGCGCCCAGGCCCTGTGCAGGCACAGCTGCTCCTGAGCCCGCTGTCTCCTTCCCCACTGCCCGCTCTCCAGGCAGCTCACCCCAGTGGGCAGGCCCTCCCCACTGTGTCACGTGCAGGATGGGCCTGCGGCACCTCTGTTCCCAGGCCGCTTCAGCAGCGACTCCTCAGCTGTGCACACACGTCTACCACAACCTAACCAATCACGACAGAGCCGCAGCCCTACACACGCCCGCACGGTGTAGGTGGGTGCATCACCCCAGACCCCACAACAGCTAAGTGAGCTGGACACCCACGGGGGCCAGTGTCATGGTGCAGCTGGTGAGGCTGCGGCTTGGGACTAGCATCCCGTATCTGAGGGCTGGTTCCAGTGCTGGCTGCTCTGCCTGGGAGGCACAGGCGATGCCGGCCTCGTGGGAGACCTGCATGGACAGCTCCTGGCCCCTGGCTCTGGCCTGGCCCAGCCCGGGTATTGAGGGCGTCTGGGAGCAAACCAGCTGATGAAGAACTGTTGCTCTCTTTCTCCTCTCCCTCAACTGACTTTCAAAAATAAAAGCAAACCCAGAGGCCAAGTGCTTGTGACCCTAAAATGAAAGCTGTGATATAAAACCACACATACAGGCCGGCGCTGCGGCTCACTAGGCTAATCCTTCACCTTGCGGCGCTGGCACACCGGGTTCTAGTCCCGGTCGGGGCGCTGGATTCTGTCCCGGTTGCCCCTCTTCCAGGCCAGCTCTCTGCTGTGGCCCGGGAGTGCAGTGGAGGATGGCCCAGGTCCTTGGACCCTGCACCCCATGGGAGACCAGGAGAAGTACCTGGCTCCTGCGATCGGATCAGCGCGGTGCGCCAGCCGCAGTGGCCATTAGAGGGTGAACCAACGGCAAAAGGAAGACCTTTCTCTCTGTCTCTCTCTCTCACTGTCCACTCTGCCTGTCAAAAAAAAAAAAACAAAAACAAAAAACAAAAAAACAAAAAAAACCCACACATACAGTATGATTCCCATTTCTTGAGGCTACCTAAATATGCAAACACCCCCAAACCTAACAGTGGCTACTCTGTATGGGAGGCTGTGTTTAAATATGACTGAGACAGGAGAGAAAGACCCCCAGTTCCCGAGCCGGGGCCGCCTGCGCCTGCCCTCCAGGGGGTTGGGGGCCGAGGGCCTGGGGTGGTGGGTGGGCCGGCACCAGGGAAGACAGGAGCCCCACGTCTGGGCCCCCGGCCAGGGGCAGGGAAAGGACACAGGCCCGCAGCGCAGACGGGGCGGCCTGAGCACGAGGCCGCGGCACACACGGAGGGAGGAGCAGCAGGTTACC
Organism: Oryctolagus cuniculus; assembly: GCF_964237555.1. Lineage (NCBI taxonomy): Eukaryota > Metazoa > Chordata > Mammalia > Lagomorpha > Leporidae > Oryctolagus > Oryctolagus cuniculus. The sequence goes on along the minus strand of NC_091432.1, from coordinate 169,261 downwards.
TGGATGAGGTCTGGAAAATGGCCCGTCTTTAGCTTGTGTGACTCCAAAACATAAGAAAACCAAAATACTGGCCACAATACCTCTGCAAATAAAGAACAAACAGCCCTCAGTGTGCGCAAGCATCTGCCAGGCGGGAGGCAGGAGCAGCGGGATCCCGGGACACCCAGTGGGGGAGAAGCCCCGGCCGAGGGAGAGCAGGCCTCAGCGGGGCCGACCCACGTCCTGCACCCAGCAGCCTGGTCTGAGCTGTCAGGAGGAGGCTGGGGGTCCTCGGCCATCAGCTGCAGGGTAGGCATGAATGCTGCCAGGGGAGCGAGGGGTGGGGACCTGGGGCAGGTGCACCGACCCCGGCTGAGAATTCTGGGAGAAGCAGCCCCAGCCGGTGGCAGGCAGCTAGCCCGGCCCCACCAGGCCCTCAGGACCGGCCCTGGTGAGTTTCTGGTCTCCGCCCCCATCTCCAGGCCGCAGGGCCCTGCCCCAGGTCTCCGGTGCTAAGGGTAGGAGACTGTTTTGGGAGGGCCTAACCCTGCACAGGAAGACAGCTGAGCACACCCCGCTCAATCACGGGTGCAGAGTCAGAGGACCACGCCCTGAGCAGAGCCAGCGAGCCGGGCTGTCACACGAACCTGCAGAACCAGACTGCAACAGCGCCAGAGCAGGGCGGGGAGCAGATCTTCAGTTCCAGGGGCGTCTACACCCGCAGGACAGCGCAGGTCTACACCCCAACAGCACAGGGTCTATATCCGCAGGACAGCACAGAGTCTACACCCGCGGGAAAGCACAGGTCTATACCCACGAGACAGCACAGGTCCACACCTGCAGGGCAGCACAGGTCTACACCCACGGGACAGCCTGGGTCCACACCCGCAGGGCTACGCAGGGTCTACACCTGCAGGACAGCCTGGGTCTACACCCGCAGGACAGCACAGTGCCACAGCTGTGCACGACTGTTGCCAATGACCAGACTCCACACTCGACTCAGCTCCCATCCCCCCAGTGCTGGGACCCTGTCCAGGGTGCTGGGGGCTGCAGGGCACCTCTCAGCAGGATGGGCTGGGAGACCCCAGGTGCTGTCTTTGGGATGGGGTGTCAGAAGGGGCCCCTGGTCTCGGGTTCTGCGGAGCCCGGGGAGCACTTCCACCTGGCCGTCCTGGGCAGCCGTCCCTCCCAGCCGAGGGGACCCTCCGACTCGGGCGCCGCGTGCCTGACCCAGGAGCTGCCCATGGGAGAACTTGGGCACTGGCACTGCTGTGCTCCTTGTTTGGCTCTGGGGAACAAGATCCCCGTGCCCCTGCCACATGCGTGTGCTGTGTGTGAACGCATACAATCGCCCTCGGTACCCACACAGACGGCCCAGAGCTCCCAGATACCAGGACCCAGGAGTGCTCAAACCTTCCTACACTACAGCGCATGTGACCGGGCCCCGAGAGCGTGAGCGCGGGGACACAGCGGCCGCCCCACGCTGCCCGGGGAGCCGTGAGCAGCCAGGCCCTGCGGCTCAGCCCCCCATGCAACTGCCGAGTCCTCCCAGAACCGGACGACACAACGTCCAGCCACAGGACCTGTGCCTGTGTGGAGCTGAGTGCGAGCTCTTACCGGGCCTGCAGGTGGCCTGGAGCCCTGGACCAACGGCAGGACATGGGTGTCTGCCAGCCTGGCAGCGCTCACTTTCCGCCCGTGGGCCCCACCTGCCCAGCAGCCCCAGGGCCAGGCTCTCCTGTCACAACTGGCCTGCCCTCCAGGGTCCCAGCCTCTTAATTTTTTTTTTTTTTTAATTTGACAGGTATACAGAGAGAGAGAGAGAGAGAGAAAGAGAGAGAGACAAAGGTCTTCCCTCCGTTGGTTCACTCTCCAAATGGCCGCCACGGTCGGAGCTGTGCAGATCCAAAGCCAGGAGTCAGGAGCTTCCTCCTGGTCTCCCATGCCATGTGGGTGCAGGGGCCCAAGCACTTGGGCCATCCTCCACTGCCTTCCCGGGCCACAGCAGAGAGCTGGACTGGAAGAGGAGCAACCGGGACTAGAACCTGGCACTCATATGGGATACTGGTGCCGCAGGCGGAGGATTAACCAAGTGAGACACGGCGCCAGCCCCCCAGCCTCTTAAATTTTTAAAAACAATTTATTTGGAAATCAGAGTAACAGAGAGAGGAAGAGACAGAGACAGAGACAGAGAGCGGTCTTCCATCAGCTGGTGCATTCCCCAAATGGTTGCAACAGCCAGAGCTGGGCCAGGCTGAGGCCAGGAGCTTCCTCCAGGTCTCCCCCATGGGTGCAGAGGCCCAAGCACCTAGGCCATCCTCCACTACTTTCCCACAGAACATTGGCAGGGAGCTGGATCAGAAGTGGAGCACCTGGGTCTCGAACCAGTGTTCGTCTCAGATACCAGCATTGTAGGTGGCAGCTTAGCCCACTGCGCCACAGCGCCAGCCGAATTGGTTTCTAAATGTGTGCGCTGTGCTGACCAGTCCTACGCTCTGCATCAGCAGTGGCCTCACTGTCACCTCTTCATCCTCCCAGCCCTGCACACTGCGGATCCTTCCCCCAAACGCCACGGAGCTGGGGACGTCCCAGAGGGGGCACGGAGGACTCGCTGCCCCTCCATGGCTGACGGCTCACGTCCTCCTGTCACCAGGAGTGCCCGTGGTCCACTCACGGAGGACGCTTCTAGCTGCTCTGGACGCTCCCACGCAGCTGTCTGGGGAGGCCTGTGTTTCGCTCCTCCAGACAGACTCTCAGGAGTGTGACTGCAGGGTCCCCCAGTTCTGTATGGAGCCGCCGGACTGGCTCCCGAAGCTGCCGACCGCAGCACAACGCGTCCGTCTCGGCTGTTTCTTGCCACGGAGCCAGGGCTTCTCGTTCGTGTCTCCCGTGTGCTTTCCCAGTCTGTGGCTGGCACCTCGCTCTAACGCAGAAGCTCCCAGGGTGCACCTCACCTTCGGCCCACCCGTAGCTCGCTCTGAAGATGTCTCAGGAGCACAGTGTCGAGACCGATGTGGTCTGGGCCGGCCAGGACCTCAGCACGGCCGCCCTTTCCCTGCTGGGCCTCTGCTCTGTCGGCTGCCCCGCTGTGTTCCTCTGGGAACCAGGAACACACGTGCCACGAGTATGCAAATGAGCACCAGTCGGGACCCAGCTGCTCCGCCAGTGCCCCTGGGAAGGCAGCCTGGGCACCTGGGAGACCCGGTGAGTCCAGGCTCCTGGCTTCGGCCTGGCCCAGTCCCGGCCACTGAGGCCATTTGGGGAGTGAACCAGTGGATGGAAGATCTCTCTCTGTCCCTGTCAACTCTGCCTTTCAAGTTAGTTAATTAAAAAACAAACAAGGAGATCTTGCCCAGGTGCCCACAAACAGATCAACAACCCCGACATCCCATGGCGCAGGGCAGTGTCTCCACCAGGTGGCAGCACACCGTACTGGGAGAGTCCATCCCAAGAACAAAGCCAAACCCGGCCCTTCAAGTGACACGGCCACAGCTCCACCCGGGAGCCCAAGGAGAACCTTTCACAACACACACGTGGGCTGCCTTCGAGGGTGACTCCCATGCTCTCCCAACTGGGCAGCCTGCCCCAAGGGCATGGAAACACCGCCGGCAGGCGGCGCCCAGGGCACCGTGCAGACGGCCCGGCTGTGCTGTCAGGCTCCTGTTGGGAAGTGTGGGAGTTCAGCCCCAGGCAGACACAGCGACAGCAAGGCCACCTGGTGCGGGCTCCAGGCGCCTGCCGCGGAATCCCAGGGCCCAGGGGGCCGGGTGCGTGAGGAGCGTGAGGCGTCCAGAGTCCCCCAGCGCAGAGCCTCAGGGCAGAACTGGACCCAGGGCCCTGGAATGGCACTGCGCAGTACGGGTGTCCAGCCGTGGCAGGGGAGGGAGCAGGAAGGCCTCCTCTCCACTCGGGGTGGGGGTGGTCCAGGGCGGGATGAAGGGAGCAGGGCTCACACTGCTGCCCCTGAAGCTCGGGGGCGAGCCAGGGCCCCTCTGGGTCTGGGTCACCCATGTGGACAGCAGGACCCAGGCCTGGAGGACAGCCCAGGGTGTTAAGACCCTGGGTACAGAGATGGGGACCCCACTCCTCTCGGCGATGGCTCTCACCCAGGGAGACAAAGCCTCGGCCTACTCCTGGCTGCCGAGCCGTGGCCACGACCTGCCCTCAGCCTCTGTGGACTCTCGAGACCCTGGTGCTGCCAGCAGGCACACAGAAGGGGCCAAGTCCCACTCAGAACCCCTCAGGCCAGCTGAGGCAGCGCGGGGCCTGCGGGGCCTACAGGGCCAGGCGCAGGGAGGCGCTGGCCCCCGTCAGCAGGTCTGGATCCGGCTTGCTCTGGATGGAGCAGACCCAACAAAGCTGCCGGCAGACAGACGTCTGCGAGAGGGAGGAGCTGCCAGGGGCAGAAGCCAGCAGGAACCTGGGCGGGGAGGGAGCACGGGCAGAGCCGTGGGCTCCTGGGAAGCAGGCTACACCCTGGTCTGGGACCCCAACCGCAACTTCCAGCCAGAAACCCTGCTCACGGGCACTGCTGTGGGGCTGTAAAGATCCACGGGGAGACGCCTGTGCCCCAGACTTGAAGAGCCGATGCCGACGGTGTTGTCACAGCCGCCTCCGGTCCTGCCATGTCTCACCCACCCACCCGTCACCTGTGTGCACCCGACGGTGGTGTCACAGCCGCCCCACGGCCCCCATCGTGTTCACACCCACCCACCCGTCACCTGTGTGCAGTGCCGGCGCCGACGTCACAGCCACCCCACGGCCCCCATTGTGTTCACACCCACCCACCCGTCACCTGTGTGCAGCCGACACCGACGGTGGTGTCACAGCCGCCCCACAGCCCCCACTGTGTTCACACCCACCCACCCGTCACCTGTGTGCAGCCGACACTGACGGTTGTGTCACAGCCGCCCCACAGCCCCCACTGTGTTCACACCCACCCACCCGTCACCTGTGTGCAGCCGATGCCGACGGTGGTGTCACAGCCGCCCCACGGCCCCCACTGTGTTCACACCCCCCCACCTGTCACCTGTGTGCAGCCGACGCCGATGGCGGTGTCACAGCCACCCCACGGCTGCCACCGTGTTCAGACCCACCCACCCGTCACCGTCTCATCCTTGAGCACACACCAGGACCCTCGGTGGGTGAGGCTGCATCTACGAACCCCAGGTCCCAAGCAGAACAGAGCCCGCCTCCCCCACGTCCCACCCCAGTGCGGTCTCCAGCGCCCTGGGCCCCTCCCTCGGAGCAAGCAGGGCCGAGAGGCTGTAGCTGACCTTGCTGGACAGAAGCTGCCCAGGTGGACATCGAGGCCCAGAGGGCAGAGAGCCAGTCTGTCCCATGCAGGGAACGGCTCCAGCACAGCCAACACAGGACACACACGCCACATGCAGGACACACACCTCACACGCAGGACACACACGCCACACGCAGGACACGCAGGACACACACGTCACACACAGGACACACACGCCACAGGCAGGACACACACCTCACACATGCCACACACCTCACACACATCTCACACACAGGACATACACAGGACACACACACCACACACAGGACACACACCTCACACATGCCACACACACGCCACACACAGGACACACACCTCACACACAGGACACACACATCACACACAGGACACACACCTCACACATGCCACACACAGGACACACACCTCACACACAGGACACACACCTCACACACGCCTCACACAGGACACACACCATACACACAGGACACACGCCTCACACACAGGACACACAATTCACACACACGACACACACAGGACACACACCTCACACATGTCACACGCAGGACACACACAGGACACACATCTCACACACGCCACACACAGGACACACACCTCACACATGCCACACACAAAATCCACACCTCACACACTACACAAAACATATACACCTCACAAAATACACACACCTCACTCATCACACACACAAAACACACATACCGCACAAAATACACCAGACACGCCAAATACACCACACACAGAAAATACACACACCTCACACACCACACAATACACACCATACATGTCACACACAAAATACAACACACACCCCACACATATGCCACACACCACACATGCCAACACAAAATACCCACATCTCACACACCACAAAATCCACCACATACAAAATCTACACACCTCACACAAAATCCACACCATACATACCACACACAATCTACATCACATACCACACAAAATACATATACCACATACATGCCGCACACAAAATACACACACCTCACACACAAAATGCACACACTTCACACATACCACACACAAAATACACACCTCACATGCTACACATGAAATACAGATACTGTACACATACCACACACAGAATACACAAGCCTTATACATGCCACACAAACTACAATACACACACCTCACACATGCCCCCCACAAAATACATACCTCACACAAAATATACATGCCACACACAAAATACACACCATACACATTCAAAATACTCACCACATACAAAATACACACCACACACAAAATACACCCACCACACCTATATAATACACATATCACACAAAATACACTTCACACAACACACACACAAAATACATATATCTCACTTAAAACACACACACCATCCATGCCACACAGAAAATATACCACAAATTACACACCTATACAACACACCCCATCCATGCCACATATGAAATACAGCGCACACCTCATACAAAATACTGCACACCTACATAACACCCACAGCACACAGCACACAGAGCTCACACACACCACACAGCTCACATACATCACACGCCACACATACATCATACACGCCACATACATCACACACAACACAGCTCACATACATCACACACCACACATACATCATACACGCCACACATCACATAACACTCCACATACATCACACAGCTCACATACATCACACACACACTCCACATACATCACACACACCACATACATCACACACACCACACATACATCATACACGCCACACATACATCACACACACCACACATACATCACACACACATTCCACATATATCACACGTGGCTGGCCCTTGGCTCTGGATCTGCAGGACTCACTGGACAGTGCTGGGGCCTCCCAGGGCTCAGGACACAGCCCTGTAGGGACAGGGACAGCTCTGTCCTCATCAACCGATTTGGAGGCACCACATGGACCCCAGGTGGGAGGTCACGGGGAGACGCTGCGGCCCAGGCAAGGGCGGCACTGGCACTTACCTCTTGGTGTTGTAGGCTGTGTCCTGGGGTGTCTCTTCCAGGAGGGTCACGTAGCCAAGTGCACAGGTGAGGATGAACAGCACAGTGAGGGTGTGTGCACGCCTGCAACCCAAACACACAGCCAGGTCAGTGTGGGACTACACAGCCGGCGCCTCACACACGTGGGGATTCTGACTCAGCCCTGGCCGGGAGGCTCCTGAACGAGGCCTCCGCACACGCCACCCGGGGGGGGGGGGGGCACGCGTGGAGGGCAGAAGGGCCCTGGGTCCCGGGGCGCCCCAGCGCTTTCCCTGGGAAGGGCACAGCAAGACAGCTGGACTCCCCGAGGGCGATGTCTGGGGCCTGGGCTGTGCCCCGTGTCACCCAAGGGTCCTGATGTCTGCAGTGAGGACGAGGCCCAGCGACGGTGGCTGTGAGGGAGCCCGAGAAGGCCTGTGGGGAGGAGGCTCCTGTGCCCAGGCCCCACCCCGGCCATGAGACAGGGCCTCTCCAGAAGGCGCATGGTCCTCAGGAGGGACCAGCTGCACCAAGCTCAGCTGAGGGTGCTCTGGGCCCCAGCCCCAGGGAGGGCACAGCATTAACAGGACGCCCGTGAGACCCCATGGAGCCCCATCCAGAGGGAGGGCATGGGGGCTAACAAGGACCTGGTGGGACCCTCAGCAGGAGGGAGGGCATGGGGGTTACCGGGACCCCTGGGCCTCCTGCCTGGGTGGCTCCTGCCCAGGGCAGCAGTGCCTGCTAGAAAGCAGGGGCAGGACAGAGCCCCAGGCTAAGGGAGGGGTGAGGGATCCAGGACGGGCGCCTTCCCCACGCCAACCCTGCCTGAGCGGAGATGAGGGGTAACAGGCCGATACCTCCCCTGCGTGTCCACCCGGGGCAGGGTGGCAGTGGGGACACCACACTAAGGGGCTTCCAGCAGCACCCAGTCCAGCGGGGCTCAAACCACAGCCCCATCAGCGACCTGAGCTGAAACCGTGAACAGCTTTTCCCAAGTCCTTTGTGCAATACTTCCCAAACACAGCCCAGGGGCACACGTGTGTAGCAGGGCACGGCCAGGGCCCACAGGGCACACGTGTGTAGCAGGGCACGGCCGGGCCCACGGAGCACACATGTGTAGCAGGGCACGGCCAGGGCCCACAGGGCACTGTGTGACAGCGCATGGCCGGGGCCCACAGGGCACTGTGTGAGTGACAGGGCATGGCCGGGGCCCACGGGGCGCTGTGTGAGTGACAGGGCACGGCCGGGGCCCACAGGGCACACGTGTGTAGCAGGGCACGGCCGGGCCCACGGGGCACACGTGTGTAGCAGGGCACGGCCGGGCCCACAGGGCACTGTGTGAGTGACAGGGCACGGCCGGGCCCACACGCGTGTAACAGGTGCCCCTTGAGGCAGATGGCCTTGCCCTTCCCAGGATGCTGGATCCCGGAGGTCCCTCCTCCCCGTCCGGAGGGCCTGAGCAGACCCCAGACAGGCTCAGGCCAGGGCTGCTGGAAGTCCCAGACTCCGGCCACCCGACGGGGGAGAGGTGTGAAGATGCTGGCCCCTGTCACCAGGAGCCACGCCCTGCCGAGCGGGCACCAGGCTGCCCCGCCAGGACCCCTGGAGGGAGGCAGGTCAAGGACTGGCCTGGAGGCCGGGTCACCTGCTGACCAGCACGGGCCAAGGGTGCCACCGTCCCCTGCAGCCCTGGGCGTCACTCAGTCTGGACGTGAAACCCCGCGGTGAGTCCTGCCCTCCAGAGGCAGCCCCCAGCCCCCTCGCCCAGTCTTAGACAAGGTTTCAGACGGTGCGATTGCCTCTGGGGACTTGTGGCGCCCGTGTGACCCCTTCTCAGGTGAGGCTGCACCACTCCTCACTAAGCACCTGACAGCCGCTGGGAGCCCAGCTCCGAGGGGGTGCGGGGGGGTGGGGGCAGCCACTCACAGGCAGTCGTCCAGGGCCGCGGCTCCCTGCACGCGGAGACCCCACACCCCGGGCACGGGCACGCGCACGGCGCTAACCCCGGGCAGGGCGTGCCGCTCTCAGTGCCCCTCTGGGCCTGCGCCAGGACCCTCTCCTGAGGACCCGGTGGGGGCCCCGACGGACGGAACCCACCTAGCACAGGCCTGTCTCCCAGGGCCACGCCCCCACCCCGCCGCTCAGGCACAAGCTCTCCACCGGTAACCGGGGACGCAAGCCCCGCGGGGGCGGCTTCCCCCGCCCGGCCCCTTCCCTGCGCCCCCAGCGCCTGTGTGGGGGCTGCTCCAGGCTCGCCCACGCCGGCCGGCCGCCTGTCCTCACTTCCCATGGGCGCCGGCGCCGCGCCCACCCCCGGCTCCCAGAGTCCCTCGCAGGCCCACGTGTCCTCAGCAGGACAGGCCACGGCCCCGGTCCCCAGTGCCGCGCTGCGGTCGAGGGGTCCCGTCTCACACAAAGCAGCAAAGCCGAGGGTCAGCCCAAGGTCGCAGCGCCAGCCCGAGCCCGGCCGGCGGTGCGGGACTGCTGACCTGGGCACTCGGCCACTGCCCCGCCGCCGCCCCCACGGAAAGCCGAGGAGGGCGGCCTGACGCCGGGGCTGGGGCCGCGACAAGCGCCGGCCCGTGGCGGGGAACCGGAGACGCGGAGGCCGCCGGGCTGCAGGCGCCGGCTCGGGGGGACCGCGCACGGCCGCCGGCACCGTGAGGCCGGGAGCGGGACCGCCACGGAGCGCGCCGGCGAGGTCCGGCCCGGGAGGGCCCGAGAGCCCGTCCGAGGCGGCCCGGGAGCCCAGACCCCCGGGGCAGGGCGCGCCCTCCGCCAGCCGCAACGCGGGGACCCCGGCCAGGCGCCCCCGGCCCTCACCAGAAGAAGGTGTTGGTGCCGTCGTCGTACACCTCCGACTCGGTGCTGCGGCGGCCGTCGCCCGGCCCCGGGGCTCGGCCGGCCGGCGGCTCCTCCAGCGAGGCCTTCCCCACGGGCGCCGGGGACCCCGGCCGCGACCCCCCGGCGCCCCTGCGCTCGCTCCTGCGCATGGCGCCGCGGCGCGGCCGCTGCCCCGCTCCTCGGCCCCGCGCGCCCCCGGTCCCCGGCGCGAGCCCGGCGGCGCGGGAGGCGGGCGGTGCGGCCAGGGGTCGCGGAGCCGGCGCGGCGGGGTCCCAGCAGCGCCGTGGGGCCGGCCAGGCGGGGGCGCGGGGCCTTGTGGGAGTCGTAGTCCGCGCCCGCCCGGGGCATGCTGGGCCCGCCGCGCGACGTCACGGCGGCGGCCGCGGAGGCTGCCGGGAAGGACGCCGCGGGTCGCTAGGTGACGGGCGGCGGTGCGAGCAGGAGCCGGGGCGGTGCGGGCCGAGCTTGGCGGCCGCAAGTTCGAGTGCAGGCCCAACCCCGCGACCCGGAGAGACCCGGGCTGGACGGCGAGGGCAGCGGCCGGGACGGGCTGGGGGCCGCACCCCGCCCCGAGCGCCTGCTCCCGGCCCGCACCTGTCCCCTCGTGGAGTCCCTCCCGGCACAGCGGCGCGCGCTTTCTGCTCTCTCTGCGTTTGTCAAATAAGCTAAAAAAATACTCTAAAAAAGAAATGGAGTGGCCGGTGCCGCGGCTTAATAGGCTAATCCTCCACCTAGCGGCGCCGGCACACCGGGCTCTGGTCCCCGTCGGGGCGCCGGATTCTGTCCCGGTTGCCCCTCTTCCAGGCCAGCCCTCTGCTGTGGCCAGGGAGTGCAGTGGAGGATGGCCCAGGTGCTTGGGCCCTGCACCCCATGGGAGACCAGGAAAAGCACCTGGCTCCTGGGTTCGGATCAGCGCGGTGCGCCGGCCGTGGCGGCCATTGGAGGGTGAACCAACGGCAAAGGAAGACCTTTCTCTCTGTCTCTCTCTCTCACTGTCCACTCTGTCAAAAAAAAAAAAAAAAAAAAAAAAAGAAATGGAGTTAAAAAATAAATACATTTTTGTTCCAAAAAATCGAAACCCGTAGGTTTTTTTTTTTTTTTTAAAGATTGATTCATTTGAAAGGTAGAGTTAGAGAGAGAGAGGTCTTCCATCTGCAGGTCACTCCCCAAATGGCCGCAACGGCCAGGCTGGGCCGGGCGAAGCCTCACCCCGGTCTCCACGAGGGTGCAGGGGCTGGGCCGGAAGTGGAGATTAACCCGCTGACCACAACGCGCCCCCACGGCTTCATAAATTTTTTTTTTTAATTTGAGAGGCAGAGCAAGAGGTGTGTGGGGGGGAGACAGAACGAGCCTCTGGAGATGCCCCAGGGTCGCCGTGGCTGTGGCCAGGCGCAGGACCTCAGTCCACGGCCCCCACGGGTGGCAGGGACCCCAGCCTAGGCCTCCAGCTCTGCCTTCCAGGCGAGCAGGAAGCCGGGGCCAGGAGTCAGAGCCGGGCTGGCCGGGAGCTGGGAGCTGCCCTTCGCTGGCTTCATGACGACCCTTCTGTGCGTGCATTGCAAAATACTTTGCACGAAATAAAGATTTAAATTCCGTTTCATGTGGGCTTCCTGCAGGCCCCTCACAGGTCTCCGAGTCAGGACAGCAGCGGCCGCACGGCCGCCTGGGCACAGGTGTTCACCGCTGTCCGGCACAGCCAAGAGGCGGGGCAGGCGGCTGCCGGCCAGCTGGAGTGGACACCCATGCGGGTGAAGGAACTCGGTCGTCCAAGACTACCCACGATGCCCACACTGGCCTATCCATGGGGACAAAGCCGCTCAGTTGTGGGCAGTGCCGCCGAGGGGGTGCGGTGCTCGCTCAGTTCTGTCTTGAAGAGGTGGGGGGGCTCCCTGGGTCTGGGGTCCCTGAACAGAGGAGCAGGGGAGGCTGGAGGGGGTGGGTCCTGGCCTTTGGCTTCTCCACTCAGTTTTGTGTTTCTTAAAAAAGTTTTAGGGGCTGGCGCTGTGGCGTAGCGGGTAAAGCCACCGCCTGCAGTCCCGGCTGCTCCACTTTCCATCCAGCTCTGCCATGGCCTGGGAAAGCCGTAGAGGACGGCCCAAGTGCTTGGGCCCCTGCACCCGCGTGGGAGACCCGGAAGAAGCTCCTGGCTCCTGGCTTTGCTTTGTCCCAGCTCCAGCCGTTGCGGCCATCTGGGGAGTGACCCAGCGGATGAAGACCTCACTCTGTGTCTCCTCTAACTCTGCCTTTCAAACAGTAAATCTTAGAAACAGTCTTTTGAATGCATTCTTTGAGAGGCAGAGAGCTGGTTCACTCCCAGACACCCACAAGGCCTAAGCCAGGAGCCGGGAGCTCCGTCCAGGTGGCAGAAACCCGGGCCCTGGAGCCAGGGTCTGGGTCAGCAGGAAGCTGGCTTTGAACCCAGACCCCTCCGTGTGGGACGCGACCACTCACGGAGCCGGGAACCTCAGCACGCAGATGAAGGCCAGGAGCCAGGCCTTTGCCGCAGGAGGTTCAAGACCAGGTGAGGATGAGGGCGACTCCGGTCCACGGAGGACGCTGAAACCCAGAGAGAGAATCAGAAATGCGAGCTGGGGCCGGCGCCGTGGCTCCAGGTAAAGCTGCCGGTGGCACCCGCAAGTGGGCGCCAGTTCGAGTCCCGGCTGCTCCACTTCTGATCCAGCTCTCTGATAACACACTCAGGAATGCAGCAGAAGACGGCCCCGGTGCCTGGGCCCCGGCACCTGTGGGAGCTCCTGGCTCCTGGCTTCGGACCGATCCAGCTCCAGCCGTAGCGGCCGTTTGGGGAGTGAACCAGCAGATGGAAGACCTCTCTCTCTGTCTCTCTAACTCTGCCTTTCAAATAAAGAAATAAGCCTTTAAAAACAAAAACAAAGCAAGGGCTCCAAAGCGGAACCAGCATCGCTCCGAGTTCCTGTTTCTCTCCGACGGTCCGGCTAGGGTCCTGTTATGGATGCGACTTTACTGAGGATTAAATGAACAAAACCAAAACCCAGTAGAGGGGATTTCTCCGGTTACAATGAACTTCCCCGGGGGGAATGAAGCCCCTAAGATAAGGCGACTTCCCCAGGGCACCCGCACCGGCTGCGTCACTGCGGGGGAAGTGGGGACAAGACCGCGGCCAGCCCGGGAGCCGCGGACTCTGGGCCAGCCAGGCCCGGTGTCTACCAGAAGGCCACCGACGCCGGGGGTCGCAGGAACCGGCGCGGTCTCCCCCGCATGCGGGCCACTGGTGCGGAGTAGTGCGGGGTCGCCTGCGCCCCAAGCCCCCAGCCCACTGCGCAGAGCCCGGCGGGTCCGCGGGGCGCCCCGGCGGCTGGGAGGTCCCCGCACTTCATAAGAGCCCCCCACTGCGGCCTTCGCGCCCATGTGGGGCCGGGTTCTGACACTGGCACGGAAGGCAGGTGACCGCGCGCCCGCTCCCACGGCGTCGCACGTGGGGCCTGGGCCTGGGCTTACCTGCGCGTCGGTGCGGGCCTGACGCCTGCCTCTCGCCCTGGCCGTTCTCGTCGGGCACTCGGGGGGCTCAGTGCCCTGAGACCCCTTCCCCGGCCGCGCGCAGCCTGCAGAAGCCCCAGGGCGCCCCAGCCCTCAGGAAATGGCTGTTGGGGCGAAGCTCACGTGGGCGTGGCGGGAAACCGCCGGAAACGCCTTGCGGGGACCTGGGAGGAGGCCGCGGTGGGCTACAGGGCACGCCCCCTGCCCAGTGCACCAGTGCACCTGCGCCCAGGAGCACTGCCCCTCCCCACGCAACTGAGCCTGGGAACAGCCCCCACCCCGCGCCGTGCACCTGCGCCCGGGAGCTCCCCCCTCCCTGTCCCGTGCACCTGCGCCCAGAGCACTCCAGGGCTGGGGGCGGAGCCGCCGCGTGGGGCAGTGAGGCGACGGTCTCCCTGGAGGTGCCTGGGGCTCTGTGGGCGCAGACAGCGGGGATCGCCCGGGCGGTCGTGGGCCCGCGTGGGGGTCGTCGCACAGCCCTGGGTGCCGGCACCCTGACCTCCTCGCGGGGCGGCCTCCGGAGAGGACGGTGGACAGGGTCTTCCGAGGAAGCGCAGTGGACCTGGCCCGCGCGCCCGGGGCAGCGTTCCCCGGCACGAAGGGCAGGGCGGGCTGCAGCTTCGTGCGGAGCGGCGCTGGAGCCCGGCACCCGCGCCGTCAGGGCGATGGGCCTGGAGCTGGCGCCGGCGTCGTGGGCAAGGCCTCGGGCGGGCGGCCAGCGCCGGGCCAGGTGGCCGCCCCAGGTAACCCGTGCCCCCACCCCGGGGTTTCACGGGTTAACCCGGTTCCAACATCGCATCTCACGCAGGTTGCCCGTGCCCGTTTCCCGGCCCGAGGCCTCCTGGCGGACGTCCAGGCGGCTGGCCGCGTGCTGCGGAGCCGGCTCGCGCGTGTGGTCCTCAGTTCCAGTGTTTTCCTTGGGCACCCGCGTGTTGGTGTCCTGCTGCCCCGCCCGTCCCAGGCTCCGCTCCTCCCCGAGTGGGGGTCTTCCCTGCAGTTGTGCCCTGCTCCCGCCAGGGGGCGCTGTCTTGGCTCCGGGGCTCTGGGGCCGAGGGTCCTTCGCCAGACGCCCTTGGAAATGGGGGTCGAGGAAGAACAGGGTCTCTCGGCCGTGAGAGTGGGGAGGTCTTGGGTCGTGGCGGAGAAAGACGCAGCCGCGATGCCCCCGGGGGGACCCGCAGCGTAGACGGTGACGCGCAACGGTGCCCACGCAGAATATCACGCGAGGCCGGGAGGTGGCCCAGGTGCTGGGCCCCTGCACCCATGGGAGACCTGGGTGGAGCTCCAGGCTCCTGTCTTTGGCCTGGCCCAGCCCTGGCCGTTGTGGCCATTTGAGGAGTGAACCAGCGGGTGGAAGACCTCTCTCTGTCTCTCTCTCTGCCTCTAATGCTGCCTTTCAAATAAATGAATCTTTCTTAAAAATAAAATACAAATAAAGAAAATATCAGGTCCGGTTGAGCCGGGAACTGGGGGTTGACAGTGGCCTCGGAGTGTCCAGGGGCTGGTTGGGCCCCCGCAGACTCATCCGTCCACTCTAACTGGCCTGAGACAGAGGACGCTGGGTGCTCCCGGCCCCCCTTGCTATCTGAGGAGGATGTCAGGTTCCCCAGGGCTCCCTGCAGCAAGGGGTGGTCACACCAGCAGCCGTGTGAAGGGGAGGAGCCTCCACGGTTCCCCTTCCTGACCAGTGGAGTACAGACGTGATGCCTGGAGCTGGCGCAGCTGTCCTGGACCCCGTGGAAGGCGCTCTTGCTTCTGGGGGCAGAGCTACATGCTAAAAGGGTTCTGGGTGGTTGCTGCCGTGGCTCGGCCAATGGCGGGGGAGAGCCGTGCGCCAGCTTCCGGGGCCACTGCTGTCTGGAGTACTCTCCTTAGAAGGACAGAGAGACGGGCAGACACGGGCAGAGGGCTCCCAGGTGCCCGCAACAGCCCCGCTGTTCCCAGGGGGCCAGGCTGGGTCTCCCGAGTGGGAGGCACCGACACGGCTGCCAAAGCCGCACTGCCGCCCCAGGGTGCAGGGAGCAGAGCCACTTGGAGGGGGATGCGGGCGCCCAGGCCCCAGCCCCGGGAGATCTGCGGCTGGGCTGTGTCCGACCCACAGGCTGCGGCCGCTGCTCGCTGCCTTCACCCCTTCGCTCAGTTCCGAGTCACAGCTGCCACGCGGTCACCCAGGAAGTGATGTGGGAGGAGCCCAAACAGCCGTATGGGCATGGGGTGGGCGGGCACAGAGGACTCCATGCAGGGCACTCAGGGTGTCCGGCCAGGTCTGGGGCAGCAGGAGGCTACTGCTGGGGTGGGAGGCCACAGCCGTGACCCCGTGACCCCGTGGGTGTCCTGGTGGCACTGCGAGTGGCCCCATCCCCCGGTGCTCTGCTGGGGGTGGGGAAGGGGCTGTCACAGCCCACATGCAGGAGCCCCCCCTTGTTGGGAAGCGTCGGCCGCACCCCCGGGCACACCCCCAGTCGGTCACTCCAGCCTCCAGAGCCGCCCGCCCGGCTGTGGCCCCCCCTGCTCCCAGCTGAGAGGGCTCAGGCCCGGCATCTCCCAGCTGAGATGCACAGGCGGGGGGGTGGGGTCCACTCTGGGCCTGCAGGGCTGGAGGGTGGTGCCCGCTGGGAGGAGTGGAGGCCGGGGTACGTCCAGCAGGGGGTGTCCGCAACCCCCTCCCCAGGCAGACACCCTCCCCGCAGGGGACACTCCCCTCGGCCCCTCCCCCACCAAGCCCCAGGTCTCCAGGAAGGAATCGGGCCCCCACGGGGGCGGGTGCTCCTGGCCACTGGCTCCTCCCCGTCACTGCACCTGGGTGCGGCAGGGGAGGGGCGGAGGAGCCGGGAGAGGGAGGGGTGAGCCCTACGCGGAAGTCGCAAAGGGCGGCCTCACCTCACACACTCCGACCCCCGGCATGCAGGTGAGTCTGGCGGGTGGGGTGTGCAGCCCCCGCGGACAGCCCTGCTGGCCTCACCTGGACAGAGGCTGTGGAGGGCTCCCCGCAGGTGCCTGGCGGGAGGCAGCGTGGGTCCCCGGGGCCACCAGAGCCCTCTGGGGGGACGGGAGGGCTTGCCCCCCTGGCCTGAGCTGCCTGTAAGACCCCAGACCCTGCAGCTGGCGCCCATGGGGCTGGGGGCCCCCTGCTGCCCAGGCAGAGGTGGGACCCACAGAACAGGGGGCTCTGGGGACATCTCCCACCCCTCTCTGCCCGAGAAGAGGCTGCCTGTGGCTGGTGCCAGGCTGAAACGCAGGGAGGTGCGGCCCGAAACCAGCCTCCCACTCGGCTCCCGGCCTACACGGCCACTCCCGGCTGCTCTCAGGGCCCTTGTGGGCCCTGGCTCCTTGGGCCAGCGCGGGGACGCCCTTGGCCTGGCCCCAGCTGCTGCCACGAGCCCCGCGCTGGCATGCAGAGACCGGGCTGGTGTGGGCTCCCTGCAGCCTGAGCAGGTCTCTCCTGAGTCCCCTGGGGTAGGGGAGGAGCCACCAAGCCCCTCCCAGGGACAGTGCCCCGCCTTGTCCTCTCCTGCTGGCCTCCTGTGGTACAGGCCAGGCTCCAGGCCACCTGCCCACAGGCCCAGTCCACTCACCCCTTGCATGACCCACGGGCCTGCACGAGGAGTGCGGAGTGGGCCCCTCCGCCGTGTCGGGGGTGGGGATAGAGGGACCAAGCCTGGGTGAGCTGAGGGCATGGGGTGGGCGGGCACAGAGGACTCCATGCAGGGCACTCAGGGTGTCCGGCCAGGCAGAGGCGGGGCCTGGGTCCACAGGTGGCTCCTGCGTTTGTGCACCGTGGGGCTGGGACCTGGCCAACGGCCATCTCTCTGGCAGCAGATGAGCAGGGCCAGGCCCCGGTGGGCCCCCCAGAGCTGCTGCTGGTGCCGGGGCCCAGCCCAGAGGGGGGCTTTGTCCATCTTCTTCCTGCCTCTGCACATCGTGGGGGCGGCTTTGGGGCAGGGGGGTCGGATGAAGACCCCGAGGCACACGGGGCCACCTGCCCCTTCCACATCCTCAAGTGGCTGAGGGTGAACATGGCCCCATCCCTGCCCTGGGCATCGGGAGCCTGGAGAGTCCCACGTGGCATCTGGGGTCTAGGGGCATTGAACACTCTGCTTGGCCGGAGGCAAGCCCAGCCCCCACCTGTGAGGGCCCCCACGGACCAGCTGTACTGGGCACCAGTGAGATGTGGGGCTATGAACAATGGCCCTAGAAGACAAGGAACCCGTGGACAGCCTGTCCCCAGGGCCTCTGGGCAGCCATCCAGGAACCTGTCCAGCTGTGGGGTAGGATTGGCTGGACATAGCTGGACATGGTGGCCTTACACCTGGTGGACTGGTGTGTGTGTAGCTCTGCCCTTGCAGCCCCCATGTCCAGCAGTGGGGTGGGATTGGCTGGCTCTGCCTGTGCAGCCCCCGTGTCCAGCCCCGGGGAGGCGGCCTCCGTTTCCAGGAGGCTGGGGCAGTTGTCCCGGGGCTGTGCCTCTTCTGGGGGGTGGGGGAGTTCCGGTGGCAGACTGTGGACAGCCTCCCATGCTGAGCTTCCTGGGGTTCTCTGGTGCCCCAGTCCTGCCCATCGGGGTCCCACTGAGCCCCTTCCTGCCCTGGGCCCCTGGTCCTGTCCGGCTTATGCCGCAGGTCTTCAGTGCTGGGCCCATGCTACTGCTGTGTGGGAGGGGTCCGGAGTCCACAGGTGCAGCCCCATCCTCCGTCCCCCATGCGATCCCAAGGCAGGTAGGCAGGCAGGCAGGCAGGCAGCAGACACCAAGGGCTGCTTGAGACTTTGCCCTGGTCCGCGGTCAGAGACGCCAGTCCCAGGGAGCACAGGTGCCCGCCCCGCCCCGCAGGGCTCCTGAGCAATGACCCAGGGCAGGGGAGAAGTTTCAGGTGCCACAGCCACTCCTGAGCAGGGGTGCCGTCCTGGCAGTGCCCAGGAGCCTGGAGCGGGAGGGGTGGGTGTAGGCGGCAGCGGGATGAGCGCCGGGCACCACCCGGACCAGG
The DNA here is from genome assembly GCF_964237555.1 of Oryctolagus cuniculus. Taxonomy (NCBI): domain Eukaryota; kingdom Metazoa; phylum Chordata; class Mammalia; order Lagomorpha; family Leporidae; genus Oryctolagus; species Oryctolagus cuniculus. Next base: position 150,691 of record NC_091432.1, on the reverse strand, counting down.
AAACTCGGCCAGGCTGGATGGGGGCAGCTCTGGGCTCCCAGTCTTGGCGACTCGGGGAGTCTGCTGCCCCCGCTGCCCTGCTGCGGTGGGCGTGACGGAGACCGAGGGGCACAGCCGGGCAGACAGGCTTCGCCCTGGACTCAGCAGCGCCTGGTGTGTGGGGGAGGGGTTGGCTCAGCAGAGCAGGCACCTGGTTACAGGCAGCCTCAGGTCAGCGAAAGACACGGAGCCCAGTCATCTGGAGACACCATGCTGTCCACGCCTGACGGGAGGGGCAGGGCACGCAGCCGGGACTTCCTGGAGGAGGCAGGGTGGGGAAGGTGAGGGACTGCAGGGAGCAGGAGGTGCCCGTGTGCGGGGCTGGGGCTGCCCAGGGATGGCAGGAGGCAGAGGCCAGAGCCCAGGGCTCGAGTCGGGTGAGTGGCATCCATTCCAACGCCTGGAGGGGGGCACCCGGCCTCTGGCTGCAGGGAGGGAGGCAGGGTGCCCACGGGGCAGGGCTGCACACAGAAGCTGCAGTGTCCAGTCCCTCTGCTCACGTGTGGTCAGCCTGGGCCCGGGCCACAGGGCGTCCCTGGCATCACAGACAGCTCTTGGCGTCTGCCAGTGCCCCCCGCCCCCGCCCCGGGACCCAGGCTCCTCCCTCGGCCTCTGCCCCCAGGACAGCCCCTGTGAAGGCCACACAGTGGGCGGCTCTGTCCTCTCGCTGCCCAGGTTCTCAGGGTCCCCGAGCAGCTCAGGGTCGGCCTTGCCCTTGTTGCCTGGCCACTGCCCGAGTCCCCAGCCTCTGCCCACCGTGTGGTGCACACCCGTGGCCGCCAGAGAACCCCAGCGAGCACCTCCCCCTCCAGCCACTTCCCTCCCTGGGCCAGCGCTGACTGTGGCGTTCCCAGTCGGGGTGCTAGTGGCCCCGGCAGCACTGGTGACTGTCCCAGCATCTGGGGGGTGCCGCGCCGTCCTGGGAGCCCAGATGGAGCTCCCAGCTCCTGCCTCCTCGCTGCTGCTCCTCCTCAGGCCCTGCGCAGCGTCTTTTGCCCATTTTAAAGATTGGAGGGTAGGGGCCGGCGCCGTGGCATAGCAGGTAAAGTCGCCGCCTGCAGTGCCGCCATCCCACATGGGCACCGGTTGGAATTCCAGAGGCCCCACTTCCAATCCCCGCTCATGGCCTGGGAAAGCAGTGGAAGATGGCCCAGTGCTTGGGCCCCTGCACCAGCGTGGGAGATTGGGATAGAGCTGCTGGCTCTGGCCACTGCCGCCATTTGGGGAGTGAACCAGCAGATGGAGACCTCTCTGTCTCTGTCTCTTCCTCTCTCTCTGTAACTCTGCCTCTCAGAGAAATAGATAAATCTTTAAAACGCAGTTTGGGGTTGGGGAGCTGAGTGTGTGTGCAGTGGTTAAGGAGCTGCCGGAGGTGTCCCACATCAGGTGCAGCTCAAGTGCCCGGACCCTGCCACCCACGTGGGAGACCCGGGGGGAGCTCCATGCTCCTGCTCCAGCCTGGCCTGGCCCTGGCTGTCGGGGACGTCTGGGGAGAGGCAGCACTCTGCATCTGTCAGATGAATAAATGCATAAAAGGAAAGAGCCGAGCCTGGGCTGTCGGTGTCTGCACGCCCAGCCCCGTGGCAGCCCGGCTGCCACCTGGGTGTTCAGGCTGCCCCCTGGGGAGGCCAGCACCTGGCTCAGCCGGCTGCAGGGAGGGGCCCCGACCTCGCATCTGCCCCCCCCAGGAGGAAGAGCACCTCCAGGTCCCCATGGGGACAGAAGGGGACAGCTTCCCACTGTTGGACATGTGCCCTCAGGAGGTGAGTCCGCGGGGTCCTCCCCAGCTAGGCCCTTCCCTGCCCCACGCCTGGCCTGGGCCCTACACCCTCCTCCTGCAGACCCAGGCCCCTGAGGAATGGGACTACGTCCTGGTGGCCGACCAGTGCGCCCAGAAAAGCCACCGGCAGCAGCTCTTCCTGGAGGAGCTCAGGAGGAAAGGCCTCCACTTCAAGGTGGGCAGGGGCGGGGCAGGGGCGGGGCAGGGGCGCGGCCAGGCTGGTGCCAAGGGCCTCTGCGGTCCCTTGGGCAGGGGCGCGGCCAGGCTGGTGCCAAGGGCCTCTGCGGTCCCTTGGGCAGGGGCGCGGCCAGGCTGGTGCCAAGGGCCCCTGCGGTCCCTTGGGCAGGGGCGCGGCCAGGCTGGTGCCAAGGGCCTCTGCGGTCCCTTGGGCAGGGGTGCGGCCAGGCTGGTGCCAAGGGCCCCTGCGGTCCCTTGCCCCCAGGTGAAGGAGGACCACAAGCAGGTGTTCTTTGGAGTCCGAGCCGACAGCAGAATCTTCGACCTGTACCACACCCTTCTCGTGGAGCCTGAGGGTGCCGCCCCCAGCGCCGAGCCGGCCAAGCCGACCCCCGTCCCAGCCACCACTCGGTGAGGACCCTGTGCCCACCTGCACAGGCAGAGCACGGGACACACCCAGGGCTCACATGGTCTCCAGGTGGAGGTGACGGGTGTGAGGGCGGGGCTCTGCGGCTGCTCCAGGGAGTAGGTGGGATGTGGAGGCCCCTCCCCCTGGACTCAGTGGACACCCACTGTCCGGGCTGAGCACCCCTCCCTGGACGTCCGCCCCGGCCTCCTCTCCCCCAGGCACCTGCTTCTCGAACAGGGGCACTCCCCCCATGCCCCGCCCCTCTGGGCTGGGCCAGGCCTGGTCAGTGCAGCCTGCTGCAGGACACCCCTGGGATTTGGCTGTTCCCGGGGAGGACCATGCGCCCGAAGGGGTGCCCGGCTTTCCCTCCTCCAGGCCACGTGGCCTTGGCCGAGCCCTGGAGCTCCGAGAGCCTCAGGGAGCAGGGCAGGGGGTGGCTCCTGGGAGCCCAGGGTGCTCTGGACGGTGGGGCTCCCTGGTGGGGAGACGGCGAGGAGGGGGCAGCCCCAGGCAGGACCTCACCCTGGACGCTGGGGACTGTCAGGGGTGGGCTCTGCCAGGACGCGGGGGCGGGGGCCTGGGCTTGGCTGTACCCCAGGGGCCAGGGCCACGCTGACCCCACACTTGGGTTTCAGAATCCGCATCGTCAACTTCATCCTGAACAGCAAGACGGCGGCTGGCGGTAGGACGGCAGGGCGGTGTGAGGGGGGCCCCTGCCTCCCCCTCCCGCCCTGAGGCATGGCGCGTACACCCCCAGGCACCTTTGAGGAGCTGGTGAAAGACGGGGTCTTCAAGGCCTGGTTCCCCCTGCACAAGGTGAGCTGTGCACCAGCCAGGAGGGGCTGGGCCGGGCTGGGGCCCCAAGACGGGAGCTCTCACTGTGCCTGCACTCAGGGGGAGGAAGACTTGAAGAAGAAGTGGGCCCGCTGGAGGGACATGGCCCTGCAGCAGCCGATTGACGAAATCAGGTGATCTTCCCCAAAGGCCACTGGCACCTGCAGCAGACACCTGTGCCCCCACAGACTCACCTGTGCCCCCAAACCTTCACACTTCCTGCACAAACACACGTGTGCCTGTTCACACATTGGCCCCCACAATCACACCTGTGTCCCTGCAGACTCTCCACCTGTAGATGGGGGCGCTGTGGGTGAGCAGGCTCCTCCTCAGCCGCCGCGGCCTCCCCCGTGGGCCCCCCACACCCACGGCCTCTCCTGCACCCACAGCCTTCCCCGAGGGCCCTGCACCCGCGGCCTCTCCCATACCCACAGCCTCTCCCGCACCCAGGGCCTCCCTGGCCGTTGCTGCCTGACAAAGGATAGGGGGCAGGGGCGGGTTGCAGCAGGGGGGAGGGAGGTTGTGGGTGCGGGGAAGGAGGCTGTGGGTGCAGAGGGGCCATGGGAGGCCGTGGGTGCGGGGGCGGGGCATGGTGGCCCTGACAAAGGATTGGGGGGCAGGGCCGGGTTGCAGCAGGGGGTGGGAGGCTGTGGGTAGGGGGGTTGGTGGGTACAGGGGTGTGGGGCGGGGGGCCGGGGCACAGTGGTCCTGACGCCGGCCGGGTCCGGGTCGCAGGGGCTACTTTGGCGAGAAGGTGGCGCTGTACTTCGCCTGGCTCGGCTGGTACACCTACATGCTGGTGCCCGCCGCCCTGGTAGGGCTCCTCGTCTTTCTGAGCGGTTTCGCCCGGTTTGACGCCAGCCAGATCAGGTGGGCCTGGGGCTGGGGGCTGGGTAGGGGGACTCTGGGTGGGAGGAGCTGGCGCCAGCCCGACCCTGTGCCCCCAGCAAGGAGATCTGCAACGCCACAGACATCTTCCTGTGTCCCCACGGCGACCGCCAGCGCAGCTTCCGGCCGCTGTCGGACACCTGCACCTACGCCAAGGTGTGCGGGCCCCTTCCCCGGGAAGGTGGGGGGGGGGGGGGGCGTTAGAGAAGGAGACGCGCGCGGGCCTGCGGGGCTGCATGGTCCCCTTCCCCAGGATGGCGGAGGGAGACCCGGCCCCAACCCAGCCTCCCCCGCCCCAGCTCACGCACCTCTTTGACAACGAGGGCACTGTGCTGTTTGCCATCTTCATGGCGCTGTGGGGTGAGTCCCTGCTGGGCCCTGGGCCGCGGGGGCGGGGGCACCAGGTAAGGCTCAGGGTCGCCCTGCGACGCCCCCCCTTCCTCCCGCTCAGCCACCGTGTTCCTGGAGGTCTGGAAGCGGCAGCGGGCGCGCGTGGTCCTGCACTGGGACCTGTACGGCTGGGATGAGGACCAGGTGAGGTGGGCGGCGGAGGCGGGGTCCTCGGTGGGAGGTGGGGTCCCTGATTGGAGGCGGGTTCCCAGGTCAGAGAGGGGTTTCCCGGGTCAGAGGCAGGGTCCCCACGTCTGAGGCGGGGTCCCCACGTCTGAGGCGGGGTCCCCACGTCTGAGGTTGGGTCCCCGGTTGGGTCCCCGGGTCAGAGGCGGGGTCCCCACATCTGAGGCGAGGTCCCCACGTCTGAGGCGGGGTCCCGGGTCAGAGGCAGGGTCCCCACGTCTGAGGTTGGGTCCCGGGTCAGAGGCGGGGTCCCCACGTCTGAGGCGGGGTCCCCACGTCTTAGGCGGGGTCCCCGGGTCTGAGGTTGGGTCCCCGGGTCAGAGGCGGGGTCCCCACGTCTGAGGCGTGCCCGGGGTCTTCCCCAGGAAGAAATGGCGCTGGAGCTCATCAACTGCCCCGACTACCAGCTGCGGCCGCACCAGCACTCCTACCTGCGCAGCAGCATCGTCCTCGGCCTGTCCCTGCTCATGGTACCGGGCTGCGGCGAAGCGGGCCTGCCCCTGCCCCTGCCCCTGCCCCTGCCCCTGCCCGTGGACTCCCAGGGCCCTGCCCCTGCGTCCTGCCCCTGCCCGTGGACCCCCGGGGCCCTGCCCCTGCCCCTGCCCGTGGACCCCCAGGGCCCTGCCCCTGCGTCCTGCCCCTGCCCGTGGACCCCCGGGGGCCTGCCCCTGCCCGTGGACCCCCGGGGGCCTGCCCCTGCCCCTGCCCGTGGACCCCCAGGGCCCTGCCCCTGCGTCCTGCCCCTGCCCGTGGACCCCCGGGGGCCTGCCCCTGCCCGTGGACCCCGGGGCCCTGCCCCTGCCCCTGCCCGTGGACCCCCGGGGCCCTGCCCCTGCCCCTGCCTGTGGACCCCGGGGCCCTGCCCCTGCCCCTGCCCGTGGACCCCCGGGGGCCTGCCCCTGCCCCTGCCCACCGTGCCCCGCCGTGCCCCGCAGATCTGCCTCATGATCGGCATGGCCCACGTGCTGGTGGTGTACCGTGTGATGGCCGCGGCTCTCTTCAGCAACTTGAACTGGCCCTTCCTGGGGGAGGAGCAGGTGACCACGGCCGTGGTGGTGACCGGGGCCTTGGTGCACTACGTGATCATTGTCGTCATGACCAAGGTGGGGGAGCCGGGGGCAGGGGACGGGGGGGCGGGGAGTCTACAGGGGCCCCCGCTGAGCCCCCTGTGCTGTCCCCTCCTGCAGGTCAACAAGTATGTGGCCCTGAAGCTTTGTGACCTTGGTGAGGAGAGTGCTGCCCAGGCCGTGGCAGGGGGGAGGGGGCTTGGGGCGGGGGTCTCGCTCGGAGCTGCCATCAGAGGCCCAGGCGGGGGTCTCGGAGCCTCCTCAGAGGCCCGGGCGGGGTCTGAGTGGCCCTCAGAGCCAGCCCCGCCCCGTGGCCGAGTGGCCGAGTGGCCGAGTGGCCGAGTGGCCTGGGCTCCACGGCCTCTGGTCCTTGCAGAGAAGCCCAGGACCTTCTCGGAGCGCGAGCGCAAGTTCACGGTCAAGTTCTTCACGCTGCAGTTCTTCACCCACTTCTCCTCGCTCATCTACATTGCCTTCATCCTGGGCAGGTAGGAGCCCCCTCCCAGGGAGCCTGCGGCCAGGGCCAGAGAGCTGCTCCTCCCAGGGGCAGCAGGAGGCCCAGGGCCCCTCAGCTGGCCTGGGTGGTCTCCTGGCCGTCTCACCTGCAGGCTCAGGGGCACCGGCGTTGCCGTGGCTGCAGTGTCTCCGGTTCTCTGCCTGCCTGGCACTGCCCGGCAGTGCGTGTCAGCAGCCGGACGCTGCCCTGGCAGGCAGGGTGACCTCAGAGGCCTCAGGACCGGGTGGCCCTACAGTCCAGTGTCCGTGGACGCTGCTCATGGCCGGTGCAGAGAGGGAACCAGGCCAGCCTCGGACAGTCGCTCCCAGGGCACGCCCCTCGGCTCAAGTGTTCATGAGTTCTGGGGAGACCTGCTGCACCCACAACATTTGGCCACAGCTCCCCAAAACCTACGCCCTCCCCAGTAGCATACACAGCTCCATCTCCCCAAACCCCAAGTCTCAGCTCAGTCCAACGTTAACCCGAAAGTCCAGAGTCCAGAGTCTCATCTGATACTCTAGGCTGAGAGGCTGGACAGAAACAAAAACAAGTAGCATGCATCCAAGACGCGGGGGCCAGGCAGGCAAAGGGCACGCGCGTCCATCCCGAACGGGTAGACAGGAACCAGCCCTCACAGGCCCGAGCAAGACCTCAGCCCCGCAGGGCAAGCCCCACACAGCACCCCCGCGCCGGCACCGTGACAAGGCCCCATGAGCCAGAGCTGGTCCCGGGCAAGGGGAGCCTTGAGGCCAAGCTGCGCCCATCTGCCTCTGGCACCTGCCGTGGCAGGGCGGCCCTGTCCGCAGGAGGGCATGCGCCGAGCCAGACGCACTGCCGCGTCTTCACTCTTCCTCTGGCCCAGCAGCAATCCTGCAGAGCCCCCTGCCGTGCCCTCCCTGCTCCTGTCTCACTGCGCGGCCGGGAGCGGCCTGAGCACAGACCCGACCCCACCAGCTCTCGGGCCCAGGGAGCGAGTGGCTCCTGGCTTCCAGCCTGTGCTGCGCCCAGTTCTGCCAGCACCCCGGCCTCCCCGGCCCCCGTCCAGCTCCCTCCAGCCTCCAGGCTCTCCCAGCCTCTCCCTGCGAGCTGGCGCCACAGCCGCCTCCACATCTGCAGGGGTTCGTTGCCGCGACCCCGCTCCTGGCTGCAACCTTCTGTGTCACTCTGCTCTCCATCACGTTAGCCAAGACGCCCGAGGGGAGCTTCCTGGGCAGGGGAGGCAGGGCGGCACGGCGCACCAGGGAGCAGAGCTTCTCACAAGGGCGCCCCCACGGCCTGAGCCCCTCTCAGCGGGGTCTTGGGGGCAAATCCCACTGAGCCTGTAGCACAGACCCTGGGCTCTGCACCCACCACCTGCAACGCAGCTGCTGGCCTCTGCGTGTTGGTAGGATCCTAGCTCTTGTGGTGTGGTCACGTCCATAGGTCCTCTCACGTATGATGGGAGTGTGTCTGGCATGGTTGTGGCACACGGGTCCTCTCTCATATGACGGGAGCATGTCTGTGGCATGGCCATGGCACACAGACCATTTCTCACGTATGATGGGAGGGTGTGATGTAGCTGTGGCATGTGGGTCCTCTCATGTATGACAGGAGCATGTCTGTGGCACAGTCATGGCACATGGCTCCTCTCACATATAACGGGAGCGTGTATGATGGGAGCATGAGTGGCATGGCTGTAGCACATGGGTCCTCTCTCACGTATGACAGGAGTGTGTCTGGTGTGGCCGTAGCACATGGGTCCTCTCTCACGTATGACAGGAGTGTGTCTGGTGTGGCCGTAGCACATGGGTCCTCTCTCACGTATGATGGGAGTGTGTCTGGCGTGGCTGTAGCACATGGGTCCTCTCTCATGTATGATAGGAGTGTGTGTGGCATGGCCGTGGCACGGGGCTCCTCTCACATATGACAGGAGCATGTGTGGTGTGGCTGTGGCACACAGGTCATCTCTTACATATGACGGGAGCGTGTCTGTGGCGTGACCGTGGCACACAGGTCATCTCTCATGTATGATGGGAGTGTGTCTGGTATGGCCGTGGCACACAGATCATCTCTCATGTATGATGGGAGTGTGTCTGGCATGGCCGTGGCATGGGGCTCCTCTCACGTGTGACAGGAGTGTGTCTGGTGTGGCCGTGGCACACAGGTCATCTCTCATGTATGACGGGAATGTGTCTGGTGTAGCCATGGAACAGGGCTCCTCTCACATATGATGGGAGTGTGTCTGGCGTGGCCGTGGCACACAGGTCATCTCTCATGTATGGTGGGAGTGTGTCTGGCATGGCTGTGGCACAGGGTTCCTCTCACGTATGACGGGAGTGTGTCTGGCATGGCCGCGGCATGGCCTGGCCAGCTCTCTGCTGTGGCCAGGGAGTGCAGTGGAGGATGGCCCAAGTGCTTGGGCCCTGCACCCCATGGGAGACCAGGATAAGCACCTGGCTCCTGCCATCAGATCAGCGTAGTGCGCCGGCCGCAGCACGCCGGCCGCGGCGGCCATTGGAGGGTGAACCAACGGCAAAGGAAGACCTTTCTCTCTGTCTCTCTCTCTCACTGTCCACTCTGCCTGTCAAAAATAAATAAATAAATAAAAAGATTTATTTATTCGAAAGGCAGAGTTAGAGAGAGAGAGAGAGAGAGGTCTTCCATCTGCTGGTTCACTCCCAAAATAGCCACAACAGCCGAAGCTGGGCTGATCCGGAGTCAGGAGCCAGGAGCTTCTTCCTGGTCTCCCACACGGGGTCAGGGGCCCAAGGACTTGGGCCATCTTCTACTGCTTCCCCAGGCCACAGCAGAAAGCTGGATCGGAAGTGGAGCATCCAGGACTCGAACTGGTGCCCAGATGGGATGCGGGCACTGCAGGTAGCTGCCCTACCTGCTGCGCCACAGCGCCGGCCCCTGTTCTTTATTTGTGAGCAGGAGAGGCTGACAGGAGAGCTGCCCTTCCTGTCCCATTCCCCAGCTGGGGCTGAGCCAGACCAGCAGAGCCAGGAGCTCCCTCCAGGCCTCCACGTGGGTGCAGGGGCCCAGCTGCTTGAGTCTGCTGCCTCCAGGGTGTCTGGATGTGGGACGGGGCGTCTCCCCTGACCCTGTCCTGCACATCAGTCTGGCAGACGCGGTGTCTCCTCACGAGCTCCGCCGGCACCATTCCCTGGGCCTCGTTTCTGCGGGGTCCCTCTCTCTCCCCCACCCTGTCTATGGGGTCCCCTCTCTCTCCACCCTGTCTGTGGGGTCCTCTCTCTCCACCCTGTCTCTGCGGGGTCCCTCTCTCTCCCCCACCCTGTCTATGGGGTCCCCTCTCTCTCCACCCTGTCTCTGTGGGGTCCCCTCTCTCTCCACCCTGTCTCTGTGGGGTCCCCTCTCTCCCCAACCCTGTCTGTGGGGTCCCCTCTCCCCCCACCCTGTCTCTGTGGGGTCCCCTCTCTCTCCACCCTGTCTCTGTGGGGTCCCCTCTCTCCCCAACCCTGTCTGTGGGGTCCCCTCTCTCTCCACCCTGTCTCTGTGGGGTCCCCTCTCTCCCCAACCCTGTCTATGGGGTCCCCTCTCTCTCCACCCTGTCTCTGTGGGGTCCCCTCTCTCTCCACCCTGTCTCTGTGGGGTCCCCTCTCTCCCCAACCCTGTCTGTGGGGTCCCCTCTCTCTCCACCCTGTCTCTGCGGGGTCCCCTCTCCCCCCACCCTGTCTATGGGGGTCCCCTCTCCCCGCACCCTGTCTGTGGGGTCCCCTCTCCCCCCACCCTGTCTCTATGAGGGTCCCCTCTCTTTCCACCCTGTCTCTGCGGGGTCCCCTCTCCCCCCACCCTGTCTATGGGGGTCCCCTCTCCCCCCACCCTGTCTGTGGGGTCCCCTCTCCCCCCACCTGTCTGTGGGGTCCCCTCTCCCCCCACCCTGTCTGTGGGGTCCTCTCTCCCCCCACCCTGTCTGTGGGGTCCCCTCTCTCCCCCAACCCTGCCTGTGGGGTCCCCTCTCCCCCCACCCTGTCTGTGGGGTCCCCTCTCCCCCCACCCTGTCTGTGGGGTCCTCTCTCCCCCCACCCTGTCTGTGGGGTCCCCTCTCTCCCCCAACCCTGCCTGTGGGGTCCCCCCTCCCCCCACCTGTCTGTGGGGTCCCCCCTCCCCCCACCCTGTCTGTGGGGTCCCCTCTCCCCCCACCCTGTCTGTGGGGTCCCTTCTCCCCCCACCCTGTCTCTATGAGGGTCCCCTCTCTCTCCACCCTGTCTCTGCGGGGTCCCCTCTCCCCCCACCCTGTCTATGGGGGTCCCCTCTCCCCCCACCCTGTCTGTGGGGTCCCCTCTCCCCCCACCCTGCCTATGGGGTCCCCTCTCCCCCCACCCTGTCTATGGATCGGATTTCCCTGGTGGTTCCTCCCTGGCAAACCCATGGCTGCCTCACTGCGCATGTCCCTCCCTGGTGCCAGGCCAGCGCGTGTTGTTAGCATGTTAGGGAAATGGCGACTTTAAACACAAAACAGCCCCGTGTGACGATGCGGGTCTGCCTTGAGCTTGTGTGCAGGCCGTGCACAATGTGTGGGTAGACATGGGAGTGTGGGCGGCAGGGGTGGGGGTGGGGGATCGTGCACCCTCCTGTCCGGTTCCCTTCCAGCCCCACCCTCCCCCCCGGCCTCATTCTCTTCCCCAGGATCAACGGACACCCTGGGAAGTCCACGCGCCTGGCCGGCCAGTGGAAGCTGGAGGAGGTCAGTCTGTCCCGAGGCCCTGCAGCCCTGCCCGAGCCCCGCCCCATGCCCCTGACCGCCCCGCCTGTCCCCCCCCCCCCGCAGTGCCACCTCAGCGGCTGCATGATGGACCTCTTCGTGCAAATGGCCATCGTCATGGGGCTGAAACAGACGCTGAGCAACTGCATGGAGTACCTGCGCCCGTGAGGACCACCCCGTGCCCACCCCGCACCCAGCCCCAGAGCCCCTGCCCGCGCCCCACGCGTCCGCGTCCCCCCAGGTGGCTGGCCCACAAGTGGCGCTGCATGTGGGCCAGGCTGCACCGCACGGACCACGAGCTCGCCGACTGGCAGCGCAACTACCTCCTGAATGCGGTCACCACCTTCAGTCTGTTCGACGAGTTCATGGAGATGAGTGCGTGGGGCGTGAGGGGTGGCGGGGCGTTGTGGGCCCAGGGCTCCAGCACCCTGCGGTGGACCTCAACCCCGCCCCGCCCTGCCCCGCCCCCAGTGATCCAGTACGGCTTCACCACCATCTTTGTGGCCGCCTTCCCGCTGGCGCCACTGCTGGCCCTCTTCAGCAACCTGGTGGAGATCCGCCTGGACGCCATCAAGATGGTGCGGCTGCAGCGGCGCCTGGTCCCACGCAAGGCCAAAGACATCGGTCAGCGGCCGGGAGGGGTGGGGTGTGGTGCCCGCAGCCTTGGCGCGGGGTGAGCTCTGCCTGGGCTTGGCCCCAGGCAAAGGCCGGTCCCTCGGGATCTGGCCCCAGGGCTTGCAGCCGCCTGCTGTGTGTGTTGGGGGGAAGGGCTCCAGGGCCACGTGGGAGCTGAGAGCAGATGGCACCACGCTCCATACATGGGGCAGGGGCCCTGAGAGCAGCTGGCTGGTCACCACGCTCCATACAGGAGCCACGTGCTGGTGTGGGGAGGGGGAGGCAGGTGCCACGAAGGATCCCGGTCTTGGCCCAGTTTAGGGGGTCCCGTGCCTGGCGGTGGGGGTCCAGGAGGCGGAGCTGGCTTGGGGGTGCAGGGTGAGGGGCAGGACTGGGGACAGCACCACGGGAGGAGCCGGCAGCTCACCCTGCTGCTGGGGCCCAGGGACGTGGCTGCAGGTGCTGGAGACCATTGGGGTGCTGGCTGTCATCGCCAACGGCATGATCATCGCCTTCACGTCCGAGTTCATCCCCCGCATGGTCTACAAGCACCGCTATGGCCCGTGCAGCCAGGGCAACCACTCTGCCCAGGAGTAAGGCCCAGCCTCCCTGGAGACCCTCGCAGCCTCCCCCCAGGGGAGGCTGGAACCCCCCTCCCCCATCTCTGCCATGGCTGGAGGCTAACACGGCATCGCCCGGGGGCTTGGGGGCGCCCACTGGCCCTGCCCCCCGTCCTGCTGCCGGAGCAACAGGGCCCGGCACATCTCACCCCTGCCCTCTGGCCCCTCCGGGGCTGCTGCACCTGCCTGTCCAGCCCAGGCCCGGCCAGGAGCTCCCCTCAGTCGTGTTCTTGGCCAGGGACCTCCTTCCACACGGGGAGATGGAGGAGGTGGAGGGGCCCGTGGTGTGTCCCAGCCCCCACTGACCCCACAGGACACCCGGGGCCTGAGGGGCTGCTGCTGGAAGCCTCTCCCTCTCCCAGTTGCCTCACAGGCTACGTCAACCACAGCCTGTCCATCTTCTACACCAAGGACTTCCCACGCTCCTCCGCGGCGGCAGAGGCCTCCGGGAACGTGACCGAGTGCAGGTGGGGAGCCCCTGCCCCACCGGCCCGTGAATGCCCTGCAAACCTGTCGCTCCCCCTCTTCGTGGAGGAACGACACAGGACCCTGCGCTGTTCTTTCTGTCTGCTCGGCCCTCCCCGGGTTTGCTGCTGGTTCTTCCCGGGTTGGCTACTATCCCTTCCACCTCCGTGGAAGGGCAGTTCCCCCTGGCCGCATTCCCCACTTCCGCAGGGGAGCGGCACACCGCCAGCCGGCTTTCTCGGGGGCTGCACGGGTTCCCTTAGATGTTCCCCATAGATGTTCCCGGTGCATGCCGTCTCTCTCCTCCTTTATAGTCCTCCTCCGCCAATCCCAACTCGGCTGCCCACACGCCGAGTACGCTGCTCTCCAATCAGGAGCAAGTCCTACAGTTAATTGGTTGAACTGGAGGCAGCTGTGCGGAAGCTGTTTACTTCTCTCCCAACGCCATATTGGGGGAGAGCAGATGCATAGAATAAGTCTTAATTCGAGTAACTTAGTCTAGTCCGGATTGCTCCCCACACAAACCCCTCCCACCTGACCTCCGGGCCTGGCCGCCGCAGGTACCGGGACTACCGCAACGCCGACGACTACAACCTGTCTGAGCAGTTCTGGGTCCTCCTGGCCATCCGCCTGGCCTTCGTCATCCTCTTTGAGGTGGGCCAGGCCCTGGGGAGGCCCCACTCTCCCCACCCAAGGCCCCGCTGGCCCTGATCTCACCCCTCTCCTGCTGCCCCCAGCACGTCGCTCTGTGCATCAAGCTCATCGCGGCCTGGTTCGTGCCAGACGTCCCTCAGTCCGTGAAGAATAAAGTTTTGGAGGAGAAGTACCACAAATTGCAGGAGAGGATGCGGTAGGTGGGGCAGAGCTGCAGAGGTGGGCGGAGCTAGGGTGGACTGGGCGGGGCTGGGGTGGGGCAGGGAGGGGCTGGACTAGGGCTGGCCTGGCCTGGCCTGGGCTGGGCTGGGCAGGGCAGAGGTGGGCTCGGATAGGGCTGGGCTGGAGCTGGGACTGGGGTGGGGAGAGGCTGGGGTGGGTGGGCTGGGGCTGGGCTGGGCAGGGCTGGGGTGGGGCAGGGAGGTGCTGGACTAGGGCTGGCCTGGCCTGGCCTGGCCTGGGCTGATGCAGCAACCCCACCCTTGCTTCCAGCTTCAGTTCCAAGAGCACTGAGGTGTAGAGAAGCCAGAGCTGCTACCAGGAGCTGGGACAGAGCTGCCTGCACCACCTCCTGCCCTGCCCGCGGCTCTGCACATGCGCACGCGTGTGTGTGCTGTGTGACGTGTGTAGTGTGTGTGTGTGTGTTGTGTTAGAAGGTCGGGAATCGGGGTGTGTGTGTGTGTGTGTGTGCGCGGGGCCGCGGGGCTGAGGAAGATGAAGGCCAGCAGCAGCTCACCTGGGAGCAACCCAGGATTCACCCCACACGGTCCTGCCCAGACCCCGAGAACCTGCCGGGGCCCAGCCTCGTCCCCCAGGACAGCTCCCCGGGAGAGTCCTGTGCTCAGCCCCACGGGGCACCCAGCCCGACACCCCACAGCCCCCGCCCCCGGGCAGGCCCCGGGGGGCCGCTCCTCTGCCCGCGCCAGGTGGGCTCCCAGCCTGAGGGCACTGAGCGGTGAGACCTGGGGAGGAATTCGCCCGATTCATGCCCGGGCACCCTGCGTCCTGGGGGGGGGGGGGGTTGGACACACGGGAGAACTGACCCTGTGCCCCTACGAGCCCGGGTCTGAGCTCGGGCTGTGTGCCCAGCTCTCGGCGCTCTGCCAAGCCGCTCGCCGGCCTGCCACGTGTGTGCTGTCCACGGAACCACGTGGCCTCGCTGTCCCGGGCTGAGGGACCGGGGCCCTCGCTCAGATTCTGTCTGGAGAGGCGTCCAGCCGTTCTGATGGCCGCCCCGCCCCAACAAGCCTGCCGCCTCGCTGCCCACTGCTGTCTCACGTCTGAGTTCTTTCCTGCGTCAGGTCCACAGCCTCCCCCACCCATTGCCGCTAACAGATGGAGTGTATGGTGTATGTGTGTGTATGGAGCATGTATGGTGTGGTGTGTGTAGTGTGTGTGTTTCCTGGGTTCCCCAGAGCCTGCCCTGGCTCCCGGAAGGTGGGGTGGGGCAGTGTTCCCACATCCTAGCCACCCTAGGGGTGGACAGAAATGGCCCGGGGAGAGTGGGTCTGCCGGGCACGGGCCTGGGGCTTCCTTGCCCAGCGAGGCCCGTCTGTTCCTGCCGTGTGGTGGGGGCCCACACAGGCTCCCAGGAGAGGGGGAAGGGGTGGGTCCGCGAGGAGCTACGGGGCTCCGAGGTTCCGCAGGCTGGACCGGTCGGTTTGGCCACTGCCCCCGGGGTCAGGCGGCCACAGCTACTTGGGCTAGCGCGCGCCTGTCGCCTGCGCAAAGCGGCTCACTTAGGTCCGCCCTCGCCCTGGCTGCGGGGCGGGGCTGCACCTGCCGCCGCCGGCTCTGTCGCCGCTGCGCACCTGGCCCAGGTGAGTCGCCCCTCCCCCGCGGCCGCGGGAGCCCAGGACCGGCAGCAGGTGAGTGGCAGCCACAACGCAGCCTTGCGGAGGGGAACGCAGGTCGCCGGCGCCCGGCGCCGCTTCGGGCCGGAGTCGGGGAGCCTAGCGCGCTCCTTGTCCCGGGAGCCGCTGGGGGGCGGCGGGCACTGCTCCCGGGGTCCGACCCCGAGCCAGGCAGGCTGCTGGCGTCCCGGAAGCCGGAGCGCGGCCGGGCCCCTTCCCGGCCTCGCTGGGGGTGGGGCGGTGCCGCCCTTCCCGCTCCCGCGACGAGGTCCATGGCTTCCTCTGACTCTCAGCGCAGGAGTGCGGGGTCGGGGCGGGTGGGAGAGGAGCGCGGGCGCACCTTCCGCTCCGGCCCTCCGTGCTCGCCCAGCCCCCGCCGTTTGCGCATTCTCGCCCCGCGCGCGCCCGCTAAGCGCACCGCGAGGAATGGGGGTGCGGAGGCCGGCTGCCCCCGGGGACAGCTGGGGACAGCCGGGCGTCCGGCTCCTGGAGCCCTCTGGGCGCGCTGGGTCCGCGTCCAGGCCGTCACAGGGGCTGCGGACTCAGCGCACAGAGAACTGGACTTTCCAGGAACCGCCGCGGGGCGCGGGGCGCGGGGCGCGGGGCGCGGGGCGCGGGGCGCGGGGCGCGGGGCGCGGGGCGCGGGGCAGTGCCGCGCGGGGGGGCCGGACCTGGGTGTATTTCTGCGGAGACGCGCTCTGCGGGCCTCCCGGGACTGTAGGGGCGCGTGTCTGCGGCTGTTGGTTTTTTGTGCCCGCTGTGCAGAGCGGACTTGGGACTAAGGTGGCGGCGGCAAGGGGTGAGGGTGCGGCCAGGCTGGCAGCCGCGGGAGACCGTGGCGGGGCCAGGCGCAGAGCGTCGATTGGCAGGCGCTTCCGGAGCGGGCGCACGGCGGGGCTCCTGCAGGAGCCGCAGGAAGCAGAGGCGCCTTCCTGTCCCAGGGTCCTGAGCGCCAGGACCTGGGAGGGTCTGGGCCTTGGGCGGCATGGGAAGTGCCCCCAGGGGCTCAGCCAGGGGCTGGGGAACCGGAGACCCTTGTCCACTACGTGGGCAATGCCAGCCACCTGTAACTGAGGCACAGCCCAGGCCAGAGGTGAGAACAGACAACGGCTGCCCCTACTTCGGCGGAGCCAGCAGCCTCGGGCCTCCAGCGTCCGCCTTAAAGGGGCACTGTCCTCCCGCCCCCAGCCGAAGCTAAGCTGAAGCCAGGTCCAAGCTGAGCCATGGCCCTGGTGAAGCTGAGTCGGTGCTGGGCCGGGGTCCCCAGATGCTGCTCTGGGAGACAGTCAAGGCAAGGGCCAAGGAGCCCAGCTGGACACCCCGTTGCTGGCTGCGAGTGACCCCCTAGACCCCAGCTGGTCCGAGGTCAGAGGCCAGCAGTAGGAAGGAAGCCTGCTGAGCATGGCATCCTGGGCCCTCCCACAGTGGCTCTCACTGCCGGGACCCCCCCACGTCATGCCAGGCCCTTGCCTCCTTGAGGCATATGTGCACACACAGAGAACCCCCCCATATGCACATGCATGCACACATGTACTGAGTACCCCACACACTGAGTACCTCCACATGCACACATATGCACACATGTGCTGTGTGTCCACACATGTGCACACACAGAGCACCCCCACGCACACATGTGAACACACATGCACACACAGAGCACCCCACATGCACACATGTGAACACACATGCACACACAGAGCACCCCCACATGCACACACAGTGCCCACACGTGCACACACATGCACACACAGAGCACCCACATGCACACATGTGAACACACATGCACACACAGAGCACCCCCACATGCACACACAGTGCACACACATGCACACACACAGAGCACCCCCACATGCACACACAGTGCCCCACACATGCACACACAGAGCACCCCACATGCACACACAGTGCACACACAGTGCCCACACATGCACACACAGAGCACCCCCACATGAACACACAGTGCCCACATGTGCACACACACAGAGCACCCCCACATGCACACACAGTGCCCACACGTGCCCACACACAGAGCACCCCCACATGCACACATGTGCACACACAGTGCCCACACGTGCACACACACAGAGCACCCCACATGCACACACAGTGCCCACATGTGCACACACACAGAGCACCCCCACATGAACACACAGAGCACCCCACATGCACACACAGAGCACCCCACATGCACACACAAGAGCACCCCACATGCACACATGTGCACACATGTGCTGAGTGCCCCCCACATGTGCACACACTGAGCCCTCCCCATGCGTGCGCGCGCACACACACAGGCATGCGGGCTGCACGGGAAGTGCAGGGCTCTGTGGACTGGGGCGGGCCCCAGAGGAAGCCTGGCCTGACTCAGAGGGACAGGAAGAGCCTGGGGTGCGGAGCGGCCGCCCCAGGGGAGGGGGCGTGGGTGGGGCTTAGGCTGGGAGAGGATGTGACAGCCAGGCCAGGAAGCCAGGGGTGCTGAGCGAGTGACACAAACAGAGACGCTCCCTGGGCCCCGCGGAGGAGAGGCTGCTCCGAGCACAGCCGTGAGCCCATGGCCGACCTCCCCACCCAGGAGGGAAGGGCTGGAACCAGGTGATCCTGTGCCCCTTGCTGCCCTGAGTGAACCGCGGACTGGGACCTGGGTTCAGAGCTGGACCCTGTGGGGCAGGCGGCAGTATGGGGTGTGCGCTGTGGGTGTGCAAGACCCGGAGCCTGGCAGGAGGCACAGGAGTGCGGTGTGAGCTGTGTGTGCAGGCGTGTGCAGGGCAACAGACGCTGGGCCTGAGCCAGAGAATTGCTGGTGCGACAGGTGTGGGGGGAGCTGAGCGGGTGGTGTGTAGCAAGTGTGTGCAGGTGTGTGTAGGAGGTGTAGGAAGTGGAGGAGGTGGAGGAGGTGTATGGAGGAGGTGGAGGAGTGTGGAGGAGGTGGAGGAGGTGGAGGAGTGTGGAGGAGTGTGGAGGAGTGTGTAGGAGTGTGGAGGAGTGTGTAGGAGGTGTATAGGAGGTGTGTGTAGGAGGTGTAGGAAGTGGAGGAGGTGGAGGAGGTGTATGGAGGAGGTGGAGGAGGTGGAGGAGTGTGGAGGGGCTATAGGAGGTGCATAGGACGTGTGTGTAGGAGGTGTGTAGGAGGTATGGAGGTGTGTGTAGGACGTGTGTGTAGGAGGTATGTGTAGGAGGTGTATAGGAGGTGTGTGTAGGAAGTGGAGGAGGTGTGTGTAGGAGGTGTATAGGAGGTGTGTGTAGGAAGTGGAGGAGGTGTGTGTAGGAGGTGTATAGGAGGTGTGTGTAGGAAGTGGAGGAGGTGTGTGTAGGAGGTGTAGGAGGTGTGTAGGTGTATGACGGGTGTGTAAGAGGTGTGTAGGAAGTGTAGGTGTGTGTAGAGGTATGTAGGAGGTGTGTGCAGGAGGTGTGTGCAGGAGTTGTGTAGGAGGTGCATATAAGAGATGTGTGTATGAGGTGTGTGTAGGAGGTGTATAGGAGGTATGGAGGTGTGTGTAGGAGGTGTGTGTAGGAGGTATGTAGGAGGTGTATAGGTGTGTGTAGGAGGTGTAGGAGTTGTGTAGGAGGTGTGTGTAGGAGGTGTGTGTAGGAGGTGTAGGAGGTGTGTAGGTGTGTAGGTGTGTGTAAGAGGTGTGTGTAGGAGGTGTGCTGGAGTTGTGTAGGAGGTGTGTAGGTGTGTGTGGCAGGTGTGTGGCAGGTGTGTAGGGGGTGTGTAGGTGTGTGTAGGAGGTGTAGGAGGTGTTAGGTGTGTGTAGGAGGTGTAGGAGGTGTGTAGGTGTGTAGGAGGTGTAGGAGGTGTGTGTGGCAGGTGTGGAGGTGTGTGTAGGTGTGTGTAGGAGGTGTGTGTGGCAGGTGTGTGGCAGGTGTATAAGAGGTGTGTAGGGGGTGTGTAGGTGTGTAGGAGGTGTGTAGGAGGTGTGTGGCAGGTGTGTGGCAGGTGTGTAGGGGGTGTGTAGGAGGTGTGTAGGTGTGTAGGAGGTGTGTAGGAGGTGTAGGAGGTGTGTGTGGCAGGTGTGTGGCAGGTGTGTAGGGGGTGTGTAGGAGGTGTGTAGGTGTGTGTAGGAGGTGTAGGAGGTGTTAGGTGTGTGTAGGAGGTGTAGGAGGTGTGTAGGTGTGTAGGTGTAGGAGGTGTGTGTGGCAGGTGTGTAGGGGGTGTGTAGGAGGTGTGTAGGTGTGTAGGTGTAGGAGGTGTGTGTGGCAGGTGTGTAGGGGGTGTGTAGGAGGTGTGGGAGGTGTAGGAGGTGTGTGTGGCAGGTGTGTGGCAGGTGTGTGGCAGGTGTGTGGCAGGTGTGTAGGGGGTGTGTAGGAGGTGTGTAGGTGTGTGTGGCAGGTGTGTGGCAGGTGTTAGGTGTGTGTAGGAGGTGTAGGAGGTGTGTGTGGCAGGTGTGTAGGTGTGTGTAGGTGTGTGTAGGAGGTGTGTGTGGCAGGTGTGTGGCAGGTGTATAAGAGGTGTGTAGGAGGTGTGTAGGAGGTGTGTGGCAGGTGTGTGGCAGGTGTGTAGGGGGTGTGTAGGAGGTGTGTAGATGTGTAGGAGGTGTGTAGGAGGTGTAGGAGGTGTGTAGGAGGTGTAGGGGGTGTGTAGGGGGTGTGTAGGAGGTGTGTAGGGGGTGTGTAGGAGGTGTAGGAGGTGTTAGGTGTGTGTAGGAGGTGTGTAGGTGTGTAGGTGTAGGAGGTGTGTGTGGCAGGTGTGTAGGGGGTGTGTAGGAGGTGTAGGAGGTGTAGGAGGTGTGTGTGGCAGGTGTGTGGCAGGTGTGTAGGGGGTGTGTAGGAGGTGTGTAGGTGTGTAGGTGTAGGAGGTGTGTGTAGGAGGTGTTAGGTGTGTGTAGGTGTGTAGGTGTAGGAGGTGTGTGTGGCAGGTGTGTAGGGGGTGTGTAGGAGGTGTGTAGATGTGTAGGAGGTGTGTAGGAGGTGTAGGAGGTGTAGGGGGTGTGTAGGGGGTGTGTAGGAGGTGTGTAGGGGGTGTGTAGGAGGTGTAGGAGGTGTTAGGTGTGTGTAGGAGGTGTGTAGGTGTGTAGGTGTAGGAGGTGTGTGTGGCAGGTGTGTGGCAGGTGTTTAGGGGGTGTGTAGGAGGTGTGTAGGTGTGTAGGTGTAGGAGGTGTTAGGTGTGTGTAGGTGTGTAGGTGTAGGAGGTGTGTGTGGCAGGTGTGTGGCAGGTGTTTAGGGGGTGTGTAGGAGGTGTGTAGGTGTGTAGGTGTAGGAGGTGTTAGGTGTGTGTAGGTGTGTGTAGGAGGTGTGTGTGGCAGGTGTGTGGCAGGTGTATAAGAGGTGTGTAGGTGTGTGTAGGTGTAGGAGGTGTGTGTAGGAGGTGTTAGGTGTGTGTAGGAGGTGTAGGAGGTGTGTGGCAGGTGTGTAGGGGGTGTGTAGGAGGTGTGTAGGTGTGTAGGTGTGTAGGAGGTGTGTGTGGCAGGTGTGTGGCAGGTGTGTAGGGGGTGTGTAGGAGGTGTAGGAGGTGTAGGAGGTGTAGGAGGTGTAGGAGGTGTGTGTGGCAGGTGTGTGGCAGGTGTGTAGGGGGTGTGTAGGAGGTGTGTAGGTGTGTAGGTGTGTAGGAGGTGTGTAGGGGGTGTGTAGGAGGTGTGTAGGTGTGTAGGTGTAGGAGGTGTGTGTAGGAGGTGTTAGGTGTGTGTAGGTGTGTAGGTGTAGGAGGTGTGTGTGGCAGGTGTGTAGGGGGTGTGTAGGAGGTGTAGGAGGTGTAGGAGGTGTGTGTGGCAGGTGTGTGGCAGGTGTGTAGGGGGTGTGTAGGAGGTGTGTAGGTGTGTGTAGGAGGTGTAGGAGGTGTTAGGTGTGTGTAGGTGTGTAGGTGTAGGAGGTGTGTGTGGCAGGTGTGTGGCAGGTGTATAAGAGGTGTGTAGGGGTGTGTGTGCAGGGGTGCAGGTGGGATGTCCAGGTGGAAGGTGCAGACGTGGGTGCAGGTGGAGGTCGCAGGGGAGCTTCTCAGGTCCAGCCTCTGCTGCCTCTCGGCGCCCCTATCTGAGCAGGGTCCCCCGGCTTCCTGCCAACCTGAGGCTGCCTTTGCCAGCGTTTTGGGTTTTTGAGCCCCTGCAGGCATCTGGGTGCTGTGCACACTGCTGGGGGGTGGGAAGCGGCGTCTTCCAAAGCCCCCAGTGTTACTCTGCCTCTTCGTGGACCTCCCTAGGCTGCCCCCGCAAGAGCCTTCTGGAAGGAGCCCTGGCAGCCCTCTGGGCAGGTGCCTGTGAGGCAGAGGTGGGAGGAGAAGGGCCAGGTTGAGGGGGTCATCCTTGTCCAAGTGTCAGGGTCTTGGTGGGTAGGAGTCAGATGCAGGGCCCTCGCTCAGCCCCACATCCTGACCCCTGTGTCCCTGTGTCCATTCAGTTCACGTCCTGACCCTGTGTCCCTGTGTCCATTCACCCATGTCCTGACCCTGTGTCCCCCATGTCCATTCACCCACGTCCTGACCCCTGTGTCCCCTGTGTCCATTCACCCACGTCCTGACCCTGTGTCCCCCGTGTCCATTCACCCACGTCCTGACCCTGTGTCCCTGTGTCCATTCACCCATGTCCTGACCCTGTGTCCCTGTGTCCATTCACCCACGTCCTGACCCTGTGTCCCTGTATCCATTCACCCACGTCCTGACCCCTGTGTCCCCATGTCCATTCACCCACGTCCTGACCCTGTGTCCCCCGTGTCCATTCACCCACGTCCTGACCCTGTGTCCCTGTGTCCATTCACCCATGTCCTGACCCTGTGTCCCTGTGTCCATTCACCCACGTCCTGACCCTGTGTCCCTGTATCCATTCACCCACGTCCTGACCCCTGTGTCCCCGTGTCCATTCACCCACGTCCTGACCCCTGTGTCCCCATGTCCATTCACCCACGTCCTGACCCCTGTGTCACCGTGTCCATTCACCCACGTCCTGACCCTGTGTCCCTGTGTCCATTCACCCACATCCTGACCCTGTGTCCCCCATGTCCATTCACCCACGTCCTGACCCTGTGTCCCTGTATCCATTCACCCATGTCCTGACCCCTGTGTCCCTGTGTCCATTCACCCACGTCCTGACCCTGTGTCCCATGTCCATTCACCCACGTCCTGACCCCTGTGTCCCCCGTGTCCATTCACCCACGTCCTGACCCTGTGTCCCCATGTCCATTCACCCACGTCCTGACCCCTGTGTCCCCATGTCCATTCACCCACGTCCTGACCCCTGTGTCCCCCATGTCCATTCACCCACGTCCTGACCCCTGTGTCCCCCGTGTCCATTCACCCACGTCCTGACCCTGTGTCCCTGTGTCCATTCACCCACGTTCTGACCCCTGTGTCCCATGTCCATTCACCCACGTCCTGACCCCTGTGTCCCCCGTGTCCATTCACCCACGTCCTGACCCTGTGTCCCTGTGTCCATTCACCCACGTCCTGACCCCTATGTCCCATGTCCATTCACCCACGTCCTGACCCCTGTGTCCCATGTCCATTCACCCACGTCCTGACCCCTGTGTCCCCATGTCCATTCACCCACGTCCTGACCCTGTGTCCCTGTGTCCATTCACCCACGTCCTGACCCCTGTGTCCCCGTGTCCATTCACCCATGTCCTGACCCCTGTGTCCCCATGTCCATTCACCCATGTCCTGACCCCTGTGTCCCCATGTCCATTCAGCCGGGAGGGAGCTGTAGCCTAGTGATGGCCTGTGGCACACAGTGACCCGAGGGTGCCCAGTGAGGACTTCCAGTCCCTGCCCTCTGTGACCACAGCACTTCAGGGCGGTTAGAGTTGGGGGCATTTGTGGCTGCTGCTGCTGCAGGGTCAGCAGAAGTGTGGAGGACCCCGAGGACGGGGTGCTGGGGGGCCTCTCAGAGTGGCCCCCAGGCTGGGATGGCCTTGATGACACCAGGGCCCCACAATGCCTTGGGGGACCTCAGGAGCTACAAACTCTACCCCGGGAGTGGACGTGCCCAGCGTCAGGCACTGGGTGAGTGGGGTGGGCTTCTCACCTGCTACCTGAGTGCCCAGGGCCCACCGTGTGACAGGCACCCAAGCACCCACGGCAGGGGACAGCCAGGAATGGCCAAGTGCCTGCCCAAGACGGGTCCCACCTGGTGCTGTGTCCACTGCAGAGTGGCCCCGGGGGGTGGAGGGAGCCTCCCTAGGCCATGTGCACGGGCTGAGTGATGCCACACCGGTGACTGGAAGCACTAAGGGTGCCCCCCTGTGGTGCAGGGCCTCTGCTGCTCTCGGCCAGCGGTTACTGGTTAACTCATCCTGTTCCTGTCTAACCTCTGGGGATGGCGGCAGCCTCTGACCCTCCAGGCGCCCTGTCCAGCTGGCCACGCGGCCGGAGAGCAGTCCCGCCCAGCCTTTGGTGGACCAGTCTGCGTGGCCGAGGAGCCCTGTGGAGCTGGGGTGGTGCCAGTGCCCAGCCCACCCCCAGGAGGTCCCAGCAGAGCATGGCAGGTAGGTGGGCAGAGGCATAGGTGTGAACCCCCACCCCTGCCCTCGCAGGCTGGCCCCACACTGCACGCCTGCCCTTACTCAGGCTCCCCGCTAGGCTGCACACCAGAGAGTAAAGGTCTCTGCTCACCCCCTGCATGGCCCCTGCTCCTGATCCCAGCCCTGCCTACAGCTGCCTGCTCGGGCTCATGGGGGACCAGGCATATGGGGAAGGGGTGGGTGGACCTGGGCCGATGGGGGCCCACTGAGACCTCTCTCCAGGACCGGCCACCCCAACTCAAAGATGGGAAGGTGCAGAGGGTCCCAGAGGGTGGAAGTGTCAGGACCCCACCCCTGTAGCAGGCAGGTGGCAGGCTCAGGGGCACAGTGCCTGGCTCCTACTGCAGTGGGCTCTACCACAGGTGCACATGGGACATGGGGGCCGGGCTCGTGTCCTCCGCAGGCCGGCGTCCAGATGGTCATGGCAACTAGGCTGTGCCAGCTCAGCTGTAACTCTGGCCACTGCTAAGGGTCCCCTCTGAGCACAGGGAAGTCACCCAGGGCCTGGCCACTGCTGTCCCCATCCCTGGGACTCACGAGTGGACACGGAGTGATCACCGGGCCCCCCTTTCACTCATAGCCTGAATTTTTCTTTTCTTTTCTTTTCTTTTTTTTTTTAAAGACTTATTTATTTATTTGAGTTATACGGAGAAGAGAGAGAGAGAGAGGTCTTCCATCCTCTGGTTCACTCCCCAATTGGCCGTGATGGCCGGAGCTGCACTGATCCACAGCCAGGAGCCAGGAGCTTCCTCCGGGTCTCCCACGTGGGTGCAGGGGCCCAAGGACTTGGGCCATCGTCCACTGCTTTCCCAGGTCACAGCAGAAAGCTCAAAGCCTGGGTGTTTTCTGCACCACCGACTGCCTGTGTCCTCTTGGCAGGTGTCTGTGGCAGGGCCCCCAACTTCCTCTCCCCACCTGGAGACCAGGTCCTGGGGCCAGTCCTGGGCAGTGCAGTCGCTTTGAACTGCACGGCTTGGGTGGTCTTCGGGCCCCTCTGCCCTCAACCTTCGGTCCAGTGGCTGAAAGACGGGCTTCCGTTGAGCAATGGAAGCCACTACAGCCTGCAAGAGGACATCCGGTAAGACACCAGGGTGTCCGGGCCAGATGGACCAGTGCCCACCCCCCAGCCCCAGTCTCCACCCCTGGGGTCTGCTGGCCCCTGCAGACACCTTCTATAGACTGCCCAGCAGAGTCCTATGGCCTGAATGAGGCCCCCAGCCTCGCCTGGGATCAGAAGACCCAGGGCCAGGGTGACCACTGAGAGACCCACACCCCTCCGGCTTCTCTTCGCATCCCAGCTGGTGCCCCAAGAACTGTCCAGGACGCCAAACCTGAGCATCCCCTGGCGACTCCAGGACAGAGGGGGCTCTGGGTGGTGGGGAGGGGTCCCCTGATGTTCCTGAGCCTAGGTGAGAGGGTGGGGTGTGGTCTCCCCAGGGTGGAAGCCAACTTCTCAGAGGCGCTTGTGTCCAGTGTCCTGGGGGTTAACTTGACCAGTGCTGGCGACTACGGGGTCTTCACGTGCTCCATTCAGAACACCAGCTCCTCCTCCATCACTCTGCGTCGAGCTGGTGAGCGGGTGCCCGGGGGAGCGGGCAGGGGCGCAGTGGGGCCGAGAGAACCCGGGCTGGGACGCCAGTGGCTCGTCCCGCTCCCGCAGGCATGGCCGGCCACGTGGCTGCGGTGCTGGCCTCGCTCCTGGTGCTGCTGGCCCTGCTGCTGGCGGCGTTGCTCTACGTCAAGTGTCGCCTCAATGTGCTGCTCTGGTACCAGGCCACGTACGGCGACCTGGAGGTGAACGGTGCGTGCGGGGCGGGAGGCAGGGTGCGGGGTCAGCCGGGCCCCGGGAAGCGGGGCCTCTTTGCTGACCGACCGCCGCCCGCAGACGGGAAGCTCTACGACGCCTACGTCTCCTACAGCGACTGCCCCGAGGACCGCAAGTTCGTACACTTCATCCTCAAGCCGCAGCTGGAGCGGCGCCGCGGGTACAAGCTCCTCCTGGACGACCGCGACCTCCTGCCGCGCGCAGGTACCGCCCGGGCCTGCCCCGCGCGGCCTGGCCCCGCCCCCGCCCCGCCCCGCCCCGCCCCGCCTCGGCGCCCGCTCCCTGAGCGCTCAGCGCCCGACCCCGCCCACTGCCCCGCCCCGCGCTCAGCGCCCCGCCCCGCGCTCAGCGCCCCGCCGCGTCCCCGGCGCCCCTTCCCGCAGAGCCCTCCGCCGACCTCCTGGTGAACCTGAGCCGCTGCCGGCGACTCATCGTGGTGCTCTCGGACGCCTTCCTGGGCCAGGCCTGGTGTAGCCACAGCTTCCGGTGGGTCCGGCGCAAGGCCGGGGCTGGGGGCCCGGGTTGCGCCGCTGCTGACCCTGCCGTCCCCGCAGGGAGGGCCTGTGCCGGCTGCTGGAGCTCACGCGTAGACCCATCTTTATCACCTTCGAGGGACAGCGGCGCGGCCCCGCGCACCCCGCGCTGCACCTGCTGCGCCAGCACCGCCACCTGGTGACGCTGCTGCTCTGGAGGCCGGGCTCCGTGGTGCGGGGCAGGGCGTGGGCAGGGGCGGCGGCGGCGGGAGGGGCATGCCCGGCCCGGCCCCACGCTCAAGGCCCGCACCCGGCCGCAGGCCCGGTCGTCCAACTTCTGGAAGGAGCTGCAGCTGGCGCTGCCGCGGAAGGTGCACTACAGGCCGGCGCAGGGAGACCCGCAGACGCGGCTGCAGGAGGACAAGGACCCCATGCTGATCGTCGGTCGTGGCCGCCAGGGCCGCGCCCTGGACTCGGAGCCGGGCCTAGACCGCGAGGGAGACATGGGTACGCCTGCCCAGCCCCACTCTGACCTCCTCCGGGCTGCATCCTAGCGGGTTGCCGGGGAGGAATGGATGCCCACTGAGGGGGCTTCACCCCAGGGCCTGCCTGGGCGCTTCCTGCTCTCCTAGGACCACCGGGCCGGCAGGTGGGTCCTGGCCGTGGCAGGTACGGACTGCCCAGCCTCAGGCCCCGCTGTACCCCCAGGTGTCCGAGGGCCTGTCTTTGGCGAACCGTCGGCTCAGCTGCACACGAGTGGGGCACCCCTGCCCGGCGAGGGCCGGGGCAATGAACTGGACGTCTCGGACCTCGGCTCACGAAACTACAGTGCCCGCACCGACTTCTACTGCCTGGTGTCGGAGGGTGATGTGTAGCCACTGAGCCAGGACCACGAGGGGGTGCCTTCGGGGCACCACAGACCGGGGCCTGGACTCCTGGGGTCCTGGGGAACGGGTGTGGCTCCAGGGCCCCACCCCATGCCACAGAATAAAAGTCTTTGAACCCTGCCTGGGCCTCTCTCTCCCGGAACAAGGCAGTGGACAGGAGCCGCTGCTGGCCTGTGGGCTGCCTTGCCTCATCTGAGTCAGCTGGGATGTATGCCACCTGCCCGGCCCCCAGCCACTCTGGTTCCCGCGGGCCCTGCAGGGGAACAGGCCTCCAAGAGTGCTGAAGTGGGTTTTGGTTGGGTCAGTATGGACTGCAGCCTCTCAGTGACAGGGCCTGGCTGGAGGGGGTCCCAGGTGGCCAGCGTGTGAACCCCTGGTGAAGCACCTGCACCAGGGCAGAGCCAAGTCCCCTGGTGCCAGCCAGGGCAAGCAGAGGGAGCTGGGTGCACTTGCATCCAGAGCAGTCCATGGAGGGGCCAGGCCTCAGTCCCCAGCTGTGCTGGGCCTGCCCCAGGCGGCCCCACGGCTGCCTCTGCCGTCCTCCCCATGTCCCCACTGGGACCAGGTCTGCTGGCCTCGGAGGCCTGTGTGTGTGTGAGCCCGGGGTGGGGTTTGTGGTTGGGAACACGGCACGTCCCAGGTGGAAGCACACGGGGCTGGGACTGTGTTCATAGCCACCTTTATTCCCAGTGCTGCTGCCCCCAGGTCTGCCAGTGTGACCAGTGTCCACCCTGTGCACCAGAGCAGCCTCGAGCGCCGCTGCCCACCCCTGCCCTGCAAAGCCAAGCCCCAGCTGCAAGCCCCCACCCCTTGCCAGGCCCTGGACGGTGCACACGCAGCTCCTGTGAGCCCCCAGACCACCAGCCTTCTCCTGCAGGCTGGGCCGGTCCCGGGGCTGTCCCTTGGAGCCCCAGCTGCTCCACTTCCTCCTCCTCCTCCAGGGGTCTCCTCTAGGGGCCCAGGAAGTCCTCCTTCCGATAGCCCTTCTGCAGCAGGGAGAAGACCAGCGTCAGGGGCCCTCTGCCCCGTGCCACCGTCCTCCCACCATGCCGGGCATGGCCTGGGCCCCCGTCTCTGGGTCTCCTGCTGCCCCTGGCCGTCCCCATCCCTCTCCCGGGACCCCCTGCCCACCCGAGTCATGAGCATACCGCCCGGAAGTCACGATGCAGCTTGTTGTACTGCCACAGGTTGGCCAAGAGGCTGGAGGCCGCCCGGGATGACTTCTCACTATCAGGGCTGGGGGACGAGGACCGGAGGGTGAGGACTGGGGCGGGGGTGGGGCTGGAGGACCTGGGCCAGGCAGTGGGTGTGGGGGCCAACCGCACCTGTCCCGCTTCTTCTTAATGAAGACCAGCTTTCGCAGCCCGTCGAAGTAGAGCAGGTCTCGGGCAGCGATGGGGCTGGCCACCACCAGGTTGTTGAGGACGGCTATGATGTTGACCAGCACCTCTGCTGGGGGCGCCTTCTCACCCACGCTCCCCGGCAACTTCTCGATCAGGTGACTCACCACCTTCGTGGCTGCCGGGAGCCCCGAGGGTCAGCCTCAGCGCCGCCCCGCCTCCGCTTCCCCGCCTCCCCCAGGTGCCATCCGAAACTGGGCCGCGGGCTGGGCAGGCCCCGGGGCAGCCTGACTCACACATCTCGTCCTTGTTCCTGGCGTTCCGGGACAGGTTTCGGATGAGGCCGGTCAGCGAGCGCAGCTGGTGGTGGTCAGCGGTCCGGACGCGGTCCAGCACGGGGTTCAGGATGCGCTCTTGCTCCAGGGCCAGACGGCTCAGCACGCCCGCCCACTGCCGGGGTGGAGCCGGGAGGGTGGGCGGGGCGCTGACACCTCCTCGGCCCCCAGGTCCTGGCTGCGTCTGGGGCCCCTCCCGTCCCATACGCGGGCCCCTCTCCCCTCTGCCACGCTGGGCCAGTCTGGCGTCCTGCAGGCGTTGCGCCCGGCGCGCTCACCCTGCGGTCGCCCGCGGTGATGTTCTGCAGGGCGCCGGCGGCCGCCTCCGTCGTGTGCCGGTTGAGCTCGCAGCGTTGCAGCAGCCGATTGTACAGCCCCACGATCTGTGGGCTCCACAGCCACTCCAGGCCCTTGGGGTCCTTGGACACCTCGGCGAAGGTGAGCGCGTCGGCCGTGAGAGGCAGCTGGACGGAGGCGCGGAGGGTCAGCGGGGCCGGGCGCGTCCCGCCCCTCCCGCCGGAGGAGGGGGCGGAGGGTCAGCCGCGCGCGCCCCGCGCCTCCCGCCCGCGTCCGGACGCACCTCCCGCAGCCGCCGGCTCTGCGGCGTGAAGCAGCCGACCACCTCGCCGGGCGGCGCCCCTGCCAGGTCCCTGCGGCCGCGGCCCTCCAGCCGCTGCAGGGCGGACGGCGGCATCTCGTCGTACAGGCGGTAGGACAGGTTCCTCAGCACGCACACGGCGTTCTCCACGCTCTGTGGAGGGCAGCGCGGTCAGTGCGCGCCGGGCCCCGGGGCCCCCGCTGCACCGGCTGCCCTCACCTTGTCTTCACACTTGCCCACGTCCAGGGCGTGATTGATGTAGGTGACCAGGGCGTCCACCAGGCCGTGGCACTCGCGCATCTTCTGGCGAGTGGCCTGGGAGGCTGAGCTGAGGTTCCTGGGGGTGGGGGCAGGTCAGACCCCGCCATCGGGAGCCGGGCCCAGCCCCGGGGCACCCCCAGCTCCGAGTCCCTGCTGGACACTCAGGGCTCTGCCCCTCCGCATCTGCCCACTCCCACGTGCACGCCTCAGTGTGGGAGGTGGGTTAGGAGTGTCAGAGCGAATCCCTGGTTAAAGAACCGCGCACCTGAGGAAGCCGGTGGCGTTGTAGAAGATCTCGGACTCCGAGGCGTTCTGCTGGATGAGGGGGGGGCCCCCGGCCCCCGACAAGGGGCTCAGCACCAGGTCTGTGAGCTGCTCCAGGGTGTCCCGGGCCAGGCGGTCTTTCAGGTGGTCGCTGGAGGACAGGTTCCACAGGATCCCTAGGCAGGCAGGGCCGGGGGTGGTCAGCGCCCTCCCAGGGGCCCCCTCGGGCTTTTCAGGCAGTGAGTGGAGCAGATGAGGGTCCCTCCCCTCCCAGGAGCCTCTCGGGGAGGCCCTGCCCACAGCCCTCAGGGAGTGGCCAAAGGGGTGGACAACGCAATGTGGGGCTGGAGGCAGAGCCCGTGGGCAGGGCTCCTGTCCTGGCGGCGGAGACAGAGCCCGTGGGCGGGGCTCCTGTCCTGGGGGCGGAGACAGAGCCCTGGGCGGGGCTCCTGTCCTGGGGGCGGAGACAGAGCCCTGGGCGGGGCTCCTGTCCTGGGGGCGGAGACAGAGCCCTGGGCGGGGCTCCTGTCCTGGGGGCGGAGACAGAGCCCTGGGCGGGGCTCCTGTCCTGGGGGCGGGGACAGAGCCCGTGGGCGGGGCTCCTGTCCGGGGGCGGGGCGGCGCGGGCACCGGTGACGTTCTTGCGTAGCTCGTCGTCCTGCTCCCGCAGCGTCCGCAGCAGCTCGAAGACGCCGTTCTCCTCCACCAGCGCCAGCTTGTTGTCGGCGTTGTCGTAGATGAGGTTGCGCATGGCGCCGGTGGCGTGGCGCTGCACCTCCTGGTTGGCGTGGTTGAAGAGCCGCACCAGCCGCGGCACCGCCTGCAGGCTGCGGGCCTGTGGGCAGAGGCAGGGGCCGTTGGCACGCTCGGGGGTCCCTGCGGGCTGGGGGTCGGGGCGCGGCGGCCTCACCTGCTTCTTGGCGGCTGCATCGCTGTAGCACTTGTGTTGGATGTAGGCGGCTCCCAGCACCTGCAGGTTGGGATCTGAGGCCATGAGGTACTTGACTGCAGAGGGCAGGTCGATGTCATCAAAGCTGCAGAATGGGGGTCAGGGGTCAGGGGTCAGGGGCCAGGCTGAGCCCTGGCGGCAGGCCGGGCTGGACGGACGTCCCTTCTCCCCCAGGCTCAGTGGCTCACCCGCTGCTGAGCCTCTGCAGACTGCGGTGGCCAACGAAGCTGTCCAGCCCACGCACATCCGGCAGGTGGCCCGAGTCTGCCAGGCTCAGGCTGAGGCTGCGCACGGAGGGTGCCCGGGCCACGGGGTCCAGGACAGGCCCCCCGACCCCCCCGGCAACCCCCCGGCTCCGGTGGCTGCTCTGGAACCGCTGTAGGGTCCGCATGGCGGGGGCACGGATGGTCCGGCTGGGGGGGCCCTCGATGACCTCTGGCCAGTCCAGCCCCCCTGCCCGGCCTGAGCTGGAGCCGGCCTGGCGCTCATAGGCGAAGGCCCTGTAGGAGGCGGCCGCGGGCTCCAGCTGCTCGGACACCACGCTGTAGCGGTCGTCCAGGCCCCCGGAGCCCAGCCTCAGTGAGCGCAGGGACAGCGTGTCATAGTCGGCACGGCTCCCTACCCCCCCTCGCTCATGGAAGGACACTGGCCGGGTGGGCATGGGCAGCGGGGGCTGGGTGGCCCCGTACCCCGGGGACCCAAAGGCACCGCCCCCGTTGTGGGCCGAGCTCAGCCTCCGGCTGCAGCTCAAGTCCACGGCTGAGCGAGAGGACCAGGTGGCCGGGCTGTAGGCCGGCTTGGCGACCGGTCGGAAGGTCTGTAGGCGGAGAGAGAGCAGTGAGGGGTCTGCTGGGGGCTGGCCCCGCCCGGGGCCCCACTCTCTGACACGAGAGCCCCCCGCCCTGTCTGGACTGCGGGGCGGACTATCCACCCTCGGGCTGGGGCTGTCACTCACCGAGGTCTTGTCCCCACTCAGGCCCTGGGAACGCGAGCTGAAGCCAGACTGCAGGGTGTGGTACTGACCCCTGGATGTGCCTGGGGGACAGGACAGGGGGTAGCCCGGCCTGACCAGACAGCAAAGTGCTGGCCACCACCTCGCCTTCCCGAGGGCCCCGTCTCAGGCGCAGGGCTGGAGGCCAGGGCCGTGCTCCCGTCCCGCCGTGGCTTCCTCCCCCCACCCCACCCCCCGCTGCTGGGGAAGCCGGCCAGGGACTCCTCCACCAGCTCTGCTGTCCCGTCAGGGGCCCAGCCTGCCCCGGCCCACACTGACCTCTGGATTCCTCCCGAGCCCAGACCCCATCCGTGCTGTGGTCACAGGGCAGTGCTGCTGCACTGGCCAAGGACAGGCTGTTGGGACCGGTCTGCTCTGTGGGCAGTGCCCAAGGCAGGGACCACACCCACCCCATCCAGCCACACACCAGCTGGCGCCTGACTCCACTGTGAGTGGACAGACAGGTGGGCGGAGGGGTGAGTGGATGGATGGGTGAGTGGGTGGGCGGAGGGGTGAGTGGGTGCTGCAGAAGCCATCCGGTAAAGGTGGAACCCAAGGTGGCACAGACTTAAGGGTCTAGCACTGGGAGCAGCCAGCTGATGCCGGGACCCCAGCCCCTGGGAGTGGGCGAAGAGTCTCCCAGGCCTGGGGCAGGGGTGCGGGGAGTGGGCCAGCCTCTGCCTGAGGAGCCAGACTGTGTGAGGTTCCTCCCCCTTGCACACTCCCCAGACCCACCCTGGTTAATGAGGCTTCTGGACGGGGGCTATTAACCCTTTTGACGCTGGTGAGGCTCACCTTGGGGGGCACACCCCCAGCCTGGGGGCCTGACCCCCACCCCCAAATTATAATCCTCCTCCCCCTAATTGGCAGGGCAGCCAGGGTGGTAATTAACCCCTCCCCCACCCCATGACCCCTGGGACCGACTGAGCTGCCAGCTAGGCTGAGGCCCAGGGAGTGGCCACCCTGGCCAGCCCCTGCTGGCTGACCCTGGCTAGAGGCCAGTCCTGGGCAAGGATCCTGTGGAGGTCTGGGCCCCTGTGTTCTGGGGGATCTGTCTCCCTGTGCAACCCCAGTTCCTGTTGCTGTGGCCGGATGTCTCCAGGGTGACAGCCATGCCCTCCCAGTGCCCGTGGGATCCTTAGATGCACACACGCGTGTGCACCCATACACACACACACGCGTGTGCATGCACACACCAGCTGGGCCAGGATTTCTGCCACTGGGTCTGGCTGGCAGGGGCACCCGGCCCTCTGTTCTCCAGGGAGTCTGGGTCACTCCTGCTGTCCAGCGGCTGCAGTCCCACAGGGAGCCCCTGGTCCTCGCAGGCCCTGGCGTTGGCCCAGGACGCCTCACACCCCCTCCCCCATCTCTGTTCTCATTCCTGGGGGGCCCGCAGCCCTTCTGTGTCTCCCAGCTCCCCGTGTTCCGGGTTTGCCGACCGCCAGCCCAACCATGTGCTGCTCCCGCTCCGCCACCCACGGGGAGGGCCCAAGGCCCTGGGGACGCTGGGGTACCCCTGGGCTCCATCTGCGCCAGATCCAGGGGTCCCAGCTGGGGAGGTGGCACGCCCCACCCGCAGCCGCTCCCCTGGCCCGGCAGGTGACTCAGAGCAGGCCGCGGTGAGTCAAGGGCCGAGCTCCAGGCCGAGCGGCCTCTGCCCCGCGCACCACCACGCCCGGCACCACCGCCCGCCGCCACGCTCCCCGGCGTGGGCTCACCTCGGGCTGCCTCCGCCGCACCCTCGATCTCGGCTGCCCCGTTGTGCCGCGGCTGGTGGCCCAGCTGCAGGAGGCGGGCACGGACCTGCTCCTGGACGCGGGCCGCCCGCAGCCGCTCGGCCTCCGGCCCCTCGGCGCCCCTGCGGTCCAGCTGCAGGTCTGAGGGCAGCGCCAGGGAGCACACGCCAGCCTCGGGCTGCAGGGCCGACAGCAGGAAGTTACCGTCCTGCATGGCGACGGCGGTGCCGGGCTGATCTGCCTGGCCTGGGCCTCCCCGGCCTCCGCCGGCCTGGGCCGTCCTCACCGTCCTGTCCCTCGAGGCCCTGTCCCTGAAGTCCCCTCCCCGCGGGCGCGCCCAGAGCCGGGCGGGAGACTGGGCCTGCCCTGCCCAGAGCTCGCTGGGGGCGGGGACACCTGGGCCAGGTTGGGGGGAGGGGCTACCACCTGGTTAAGGTGGAATTTGGCGGAAGAACAGGCCCTGCTGGGCCCGGAGCTCCCACCTCCTCTTCTCCCACCCCAGGGCAGGGCCGGCAGGGGTCCCGGGCCCTTCCAGCTCTCAAGCCTGGCAGAGGATTTGGGGTGGGGTAGGAAGGGGGGGCACTGAGGAGCCTGAGCAGGCGGGGGGCTCTGGGTAGCCCCAAGGCAGCCCAGGCAGGGGTAACATCCAGAGAGCTGCTTGCCCGCTGGGGTCAGCCTAGGACCAAGGACATGACAGTCCTTCCTGTGGTCCTTGCAATCCACAGAGACACCCCCCCCGCCCCGCCCGCTGTGCCCAGCTCGCCCCCTCCCCCCGCTGCTGCCTCCGGGTCTGGGGTGGGATGCCCATTACCACTGGTGAGTCAGGGCCCAGCAGGGCTGACTGGGGTGGGCGGGGCTGCCCCAGGGGGTTGACTCAGAGAGGGGCCTGGGCTCCTGTCAGCGCCTGTCAGGCTGGGAGGGGGGCAGGAGCTGAGGGGTTCTGGGGGAATGGGGACTGGGCAGGAGGGCCCAAGGGCCTGGCGGGGAGTAGGGCCCGCATGCTCTGAGGGGCTCAGGGTCCAGCCTGACTCCCAGGCCAGGCCCCTGGTTGACTGGGGAGGCAGGGGGCAGCCCAGGGGGGACGGGAGGAGTGGCCTTGGGCCCCAGGAGCCCCTGTCCCTCCCCAGCACAGGCACTTGGCTCCCCCCCCCCCCCGCCGTGGCCCTAAGGAGGGTGGGGGCTGGGACAGAGCCTTGGGGGTGCTGAGGGGTGGGAGGATCAGTGTGAAGGGAGCGGGGCTACAGGAGTTGGGGGACCTACCCTGCGGGCGATCCTGGCCCTGCAGGCCTCTGGGCTCGGGCTCCTCGTGGAGGCCCCTGCCGCCGGCTGAGGGCTCCTGGGCTCCATTCCGGGCCCTGCTCGAGCAGGGCAGCCTCTGGCTCGGGACGGGACTGTGGGGCCCGGGAGGGCGGAGTGGGCACCCTGCACGCCCAGCTCATCAGACCGGTTGCTTCCCTGGGAGCTGCGCTTCGTGTGGAAAATCCTGGGAGACAAGTCTGTGCGGCGCTGAGCAGCCCGAGGCTCTCGCCTGCCAGCGCCCGGCCCGCCCTGCCCCTGCCCGGCTCCACCCGGGACGCGCAGCCTAGCTGCTGGCCACTGGCAAATGCTGGAGGGGCCTGGGAGCCACACAGGCGTGCAGGGCTCCCGGGGAGCAGGAGGGGGACACGGTGGCCTCTGGGCCGGGGGAAGCTGGTGCCCAGTTGCCTGGCTCCCCACTCTTCTGGAGCCAGCTGTGTACAGGGAGCACCACGCCTCCTTCTGGAGGCTGTGGGGGGCTAGATCTGGGAGGACCCCCTGCTGGGTGCTGGGCGTCCCCTCAGGAACCTGAGGGCCTAGAAGGTGGGGTGGACTCCTAGGTGGGTCTCCAGGCGGTTCTAGGCAGGGCTCTGAGTGGGGGTGAGGGTCCTGAGGGGCACTCAGCACCCAGGAGGCGGTCCATGGGCTGGGGCTGGGCAGGGAGGGGGGCAGGGTGGGGTGGGTGTGCTGAGCACAGGTGGAAAGTCCGGGTGTTCCCAGGGGGATTCGGACCCTGCAGGCACGCGGTCGGTGGTCGCCTGTAGGGCTGGGGGAGGGTGGCTCCTCGGGCTGGGCCTGGTCCAGTTATAGACCAGGGCCGGACGTGCGGGTAGCTTGGCTCCAGCCCCAGAGGCACTTCCTGTTGGCAACCCTGGCACCCACACTCAAGCCTGGAGCTGGCCTGAGGCCTGGGCTCTGGGCCTGCCTGGCCGGCAGGGTGGTCCCTGCCCCTGGGGCCTGGGATGCAGGGGGAGGGCCGTGTGATCCCTGACTCGCCCTTGGCTCAGAAGCCAGCTCAGGGGACCAGGCCCAGCTGGCTGTGGGTGGTCTTGCCCACGTGTCCATCCATTCGCCCACCTGGCCGTCAACGGCCACCTCTTCATTACTTTTTTTCCCCTAATATTTATTTATTTGAAAAGCGACGTTGGGGAGAGATCTTTTATTCTCTGGTTCACCCCTGATATCTGCAACAGCCAGGGCTGGGCCCAGAGGAAGCCAGGATCCCGGAGCTGCACCCAGGTCCCCACTGGGCGCAGGGGCCCCGTACCCGGACCGTCTCCCGCTGCCTTCCAGGAACCCACAGTGAGCTAGACAGTGAGCTGGACTGGACGCAGGAGAGACCCGACACGGGACGCTGGGGAAGAAAGCCGTGGCTTAGCTCACTGAGCCACGTCACCACCCGTTTGGCTTTGTTGTTTTTAAATGATTTGTTTAGCAGCAGCCTCTGGCCTGGCCCAGCCATGGGCATTTGGGGAGTGAACCACGGGTGGACATGTCAGTCTCCCCCGTCTGTCACTGTGCCACATGGGACCACCAGCTGGCACACACCCTCTGCCTGAGACCCCCCACTCTGCAGGTGGGGAAAGTGAGCCCCCAAGGCAGCTGGAGCAGAAATTCTGAGCCTAGCCAGGCCCAGGCCACTCCCTGGGTCTGAGGGGCGTGGGCTCCGGCCTCCCCCAGGTGTGCAGTCTGGGGGCAGGGGTGCTGAGTGCCCATGCTTTGCAGCCAGGGGCCGATCCCCGCCCCAAGGACAGCGACTCCAGAGGAGATGTGGCTCCTGGCTGCCCGAACCCCAGATGCCCAACCCAAGGAGCGGGCACCCGTCAGCTATAGGACACACCCAGAAGCTGGCGTGCCGGTGGCCTTGTCCATGTGTGGGCCTGCTACCTCCCAGGCTCAGGCCTGCATTTCTTTCGTTCTTTAATATTTTATTTATTTGAGAGGTAGAGTTACATACAGTAAGAGGGAGAGACAGAGAGAAAGGTCTTCCATCCGCTGGTTCACTCCCCAAATGGCCGCAATGGCAGGAGCTGTGCCGATACGAAGCCAGGAGCCAGGTGCCTCTTCCCAGTCTCCCGTGGGTGCAGGGACCCAAGGACTTGGGCCATCCTCTACTGCTTTCCTAGGCCACAGCAGAGAGCTAGACTGGAAGAGGAGCAACCTGGACTAGAACCGGCGCCCATACAGGATGCTGGCACTGCAGGCGGAGGATTAGCCTACTGTGCCACGGCGCCGGCCCCATGGCCTGAGTTGCTTTCATAAGGACTTTCCCCTGCTCTCCTGCATCCACGGAAGCCCCCCAGCCCTGTTTTGTGAGCGGCTCCGCAGCTCATCCGTGCCCATCGGTGCACATCTTTCCTTGGTGAAGGTCTGTGTTCCCCTCGAATTTGGGTTTCCTTTGCTCTCATCCCTGGGTTCAGCACCCTCCAGAGCCGCCTCTGCCCTCGGTGCCCTCACGGGGCTGCAGGAATGTGGCGGCTGCTGCCCCCCCGGGGGGGGCTCCAAGCCGTGCGCAGGCTCCTGGGCTCCTCTTCCGTCTGCTCTCCGAGGCTTGCTCTGGTGTGGATGCTCCACCTGCCTGTCTCCGGTGTCCTTCCTACTTGGCTAATTTTCTTGTCACACGGATTCTCTTTTTTTCAAAAGATTTAAAAATTTACCTGAAAGGCAGAGAAAGAGAGAGGGAGAGAGACCTTCCATCCACCAGTTGGCTCCCCGAGTGATAGGCTGAAGCCAGGAGCCGGGAGCTCCATCCGGGTCACCCATGCGGGTGCAGGGGCCCGACCACTTGCGCCATCTTCTGCTGCTTTTCCAGGTGCATCAGCAGGGATCTGGTTTGGAAGCACGAACCAGCCAGGACTCGAACCAGCCACTGCAGCATGGGACGCCAGCACCGCGGGTGGAGGCTTCACCCACTGCACCACAGCGTCACCGAGACGGAGGACAATGACTTAGGGAGTGATGGGCTGGGTCTGTGTCTGGCCAGCTGGGCCCCTCCGGACCAGGAGGACGCAGAGCACCTGAGTGAGCCCGCGCAGCCCAGACCACGCGGGCTCAGGCCCCAGGCCCCAAGTCTCAACTTATGGGCCTCGAGGGTGGGAGTCCAGGCCAGTGATGGTGTCCAGGTGTTCTGTGGACACCTCTGCTCCTGCTCACAC
Organism: Oryctolagus cuniculus; assembly: GCF_964237555.1. NCBI lineage: Eukaryota > Metazoa > Chordata > Mammalia > Lagomorpha > Leporidae > Oryctolagus > Oryctolagus cuniculus. The sequence continues at coordinate 112,958 of NC_091432.1, read as the reverse complement.
GTGGCCCTCCCTCTCCGGCTCACTCCGCTCCGATGTCACTGCTCCGGGGTGTGCCCTCCCCCCAGCACAGCCTCAGGGGCTTCTCAGGGTCCAACCGAACTCCTCCCCCGACCCTCCCCCAGCTCCTCTGGGGGTCGGGATGGTTTCAGGGCAGGTGTGTGGCCTTCCCCTGGAGTAAGCCAGGAGGGAGAACAAGAGCCCCCGAAGATGGCCACAGCCTGCCCCCAAGGGACCAGCCTTGGGGTGGGAGTTATCCCGGGGCCTTCCAGGAGGGTGGGGGTGGGGCTGGTCCTGGCTGCTGCGCGTGTGTGGCCTAGAGGCCAGGGTGATTCGCCCACACCTGTTTCAGGGAGGATGCTGAACGCCCTGTCCTGGTCCCTCCAGACCTGGACCAGGCCACACTGGGGCTGAGACCCAAGGGCTGGGAGCAGGGGTGGGGGCAGCTGCCAGCACCTAGGTCCGAATACCCCTCCCACGTTTTGCTTTAAATATCTTAAACTGGGCTCCTGCCTCTGCCGACCTAGAGCCCCGGCTGGGCCCCCAATGCCCTGAGGAGCACGGGAGGGCAGGCAAGAGTGGGGTGGAGAACAGGTGGGGAGTCCAGGGCCAAACCCCCCTGGCCAAGAGAATAAGGTCAAGAGCATGGATCAGAACTAAAAAAAATATTTCATTCTGAATAAAAAACAGAACAGACAGAACTCTTGGAAATCCTGAAAACAACGTCATCGCTACAGCAAAATTTCACAGAAATCATCGCAGTGTGGGGGCCAGGCTGGCCTGGCCGGCTGTGGGCTGCCTCTCGGGCGGGCACAGGGGACAGGCACGGGCGGGCTCCAGTGGCGGTCGTGGGACGGGCGCTGGAGGGGGCCATCTTCAGGACCCCCCGGTGCGGGAGCCCTTCCGACTGCGGGAGCCCCACATGCCACGCTTGGAGTGGTAGTGATGGTAGAAGTGCCGCAGCCGCAGCCGCTCCACCTCCAGCCCCGCCTGCAGGACCCTGGGGGACAGGGAAGGGGCTTGGTCAGTGCACAGTTGTCCAGGGTGGGGGTGGGGGTGGGGGCGTGGTCAGGGCGCCCACCAGGGCCCGCAAGGCCCAGGTCAGGGTGTGGGGTTCTCTCAGGGAGATGGGGGTTAGCCGTGTGGGGTGGGGGTGGGGGCGTGGTCAGGGCGCCGACCAGGGCCCGCAAGGCCCAGGTCAGGGTGTGGGGTTCTCTCAGGGAGATGGGGGTTAGCCGTGTGGGGTGGGGGTGGGGGCGTGGTCAGGGCGCCGACCAGGGCCCGCAAGGCCCAGGTCAGGGTGTGGGGTTCTCTCAGGGAGATGGGGGTTAGCCGTGTGGGGTGGGGGTGGGGGCGTGGTCAGGGCGCCCACCAGGGCCCGCAAGGCCCAGGTCAGGGTGTGGGGTTCTCTCAGGGAGATGGGGGTTAGCCCTGGGGGTGGAGGAGGGTGTGGGGTGGGGGTGGGCAGGCACCTGTCCAGGAGCTCCCAGTCTTCGCCCCCCCACTGGTCGCGGAACTCCTCGGTGTTCATGCCCCCCACTCGGTCGAAGTCTGACTTATAGATCCCGAAGAGCCCGAAGCCGTTCACTTCCCAGTAGCCTGGGGGGGGTACCCAGCAGATCATGGAGGGGCCTGGGGCGGGTCTGTCCCCACGGGGGCCCTCACCCAGGAGCTCAGCACTGACTGGCAGCCATCAGAGGAGGTGGCCTGACCCCGGGCTCCTGGATGGGAGAGAGGTCACAGGGCGGGGCCGAGCTAGGCCCCTGGGGCATTACCGTGGGGGTTTCTGGGGGAGCTCCCGCAGCCCAGGCGCATGACCACGGGGGCGAAGGCCAGCTTGCCCTCCACACAGTGCTTGCGGATGCTGTCCAGGATGCTGGGTGGGAAGTGGATGTGCAGGTCGCACAGGAAGACGATGCTGCCCGGGTCCTGGAGGTGGGGAGAGTTGAGCCCCACCCGGTTCTCCCCCACGCCTGCCAGCCCGCACCCCGTCTGCTCCACGGACCTCCACTGCGTCCACTCCAGCTTGCAGCCCTGCAGAGCGCTCGAAGTTCCCTGTTCGTCTCAGGTACTGGTACCTGGGGGAGGAGGGAGGCATGGCGGGAGCCAGCCCTAGAGCCACGGCCCCTGCTGAGGGGACAGACGCACAGGTCCGCCTCACTGTGCCCCTTACCCTGGCAGCCGTGCGGCACGCAGCGCCCGCTCCACGTCCATGTCCTCGCTCTCGAAGTCCACCAGGACGACGCTGAAGCGCGAATCTCCTGTGCGCGCCTGCAGGGCGACCATGTCTGCCAGGAACTGCGTCACCCAGCGAGCCTGGTTCTTCACTGGAGAGACGGAGCGAGGGCGCTCAGCCTGGCCCTGCGCCCCTGCCCAGCCTCCCCTGGCACGAGGGAGTCCCCGGAGCGCCCCCCCCAGCCCCAGGGCCGCCTGGCACCTGGCACGATGAAGTGCACTGTCACGTCCTGGCGCCAGGCCAGGCGCAGGGGCCTGCAGAGCTCGGGCCGGCCATCGGGGAGCGCGGAGGCGGCAGCCGGGGGCTCTGGGCTCTCCCCGTCGGCGCCGGCGCCGCGGGCCCCAGGCAGGCGCAGGAAGACGTACTCCGACAGGCGCAGGCGGCCGCCCCCGCGCTCCTGCAGCTCCAGCTCCAGCAGGAAGCGGCTCCCGCGCGCCGAGTCCCTGCGCTTCTCCACGTTCACGATGCGTAGGAGCGCGAAGCGCCTAGGAGACGCCACGCAAGGTTCGGCCCTGGCCCCGCCCCTGAGGGAGGCAGGGTCTCGGCTCTGCGCCCCCTCCCCCAGAGGGCCGCCCTCTGTGCAGGCGGGATACCTGGAAGGCAGGCTGGCCCACCTGCCTATTCCCCCAGGGCAGCCTGCGCCGGAGCAGACCCCAGCCCAGGCCCGCCCCCGCCAGAGCAGACCCCTGCCCAGGTCCAGCACCGCCTCCACGGGCTGTTCCTTGCACTTGGGTGGGCCCTGTCTGGGATGAACGCCCCCATGGCTGCCCTGGGTCCCCTCCTGTTCCTTCTGCCCAGCCAGTGACCCCGGCTGTCCTCCCTCTGATGCCCTCAGGAAGCTTCTCTTCTCCAGTGAGGGTCCTGTCCTGTTTGCTGCCTATGCCCCTCTCCCCTGGAGGGCCCTGTGACCTCTGAGGGGCCCAGGCTCCTGCCCATCCCACATACCCTCCCCAAGTCAGGGGCTCCCCTTAACCCCATGGCCACCTGGCTGGGCAGGCCACTGGCAGCCACGACCTGCTTTCAGCCAAGGGCAGGCTCATGCGCCCCCACCTTGGGGTCCGTCACCACCAGGTTCCTCCCCTCCCAGCCTCACACACCAGGGCACCCAGCAGTGGGGCAGCCTCCAGCCCTGTTCTCGAGGGAGACCTGAGACCTCCTGCTTTGCCCAGGACCCTCTGCAGATGGGAACCCTCCTCCCCCATGCCTTACGGACCCGCCTCCTCTGAAGACGCCCACCCATCGGGCCCCCTCTCCACACCATCTGCATGGGGAGATGGGGGGCAGCAGAGTGAGGCCCTGGGTGAGGGAGGCAGGGGGTCCCGAGCCTCGGGGTGGGGTTCTCTGCCCAGTACCCCGTGGCCTGGATCCATCCTAGGGACAAAGCCCATGTCACAGACGTGGGGCTTGTGGGCAGAGATGGGGGGCCCCTGGACTGGACAAGGGGGAGAATTGGTCCCAGGCCAGGGCTCCATGCATCCGGCTGGGTCTGGGTCCCCTGCAGGCTGGGTGTGTCCTCGGCGTGCAACCCCGTACCCGCCATGGCGCCCGTTGAGTCGCTCCATGTACTGAGCCACCACGTCCACAGCCTCGGCCTCGGGCAGCTGCAGGTTCCCGGACACGTTGCACCGCAGATCGTTCCAGTCGGAGCGCAGCAGCTCGAAGTCCACGGCGCCCACGCTGAAAGTGCGGCGCCAGTTGATGGCGGCCTCGCGCCAGCGGCCCGCGGCGCTGTCCTGGGACTCCGCGCCGCCATCCTCGCCCTCCGCCTCCTCCTCCTCCTCTTCTTCCTCCTCCTCGCCCTCACCCAGCAGCTGCGACCTGGACACCTGGGACAAGCTCAGGAAGGAGGTCACGGGCCGCCCGTCCGAGGAGGAATTCGAGGCCTCCGTAGGCGCGGGCGGTCCCGGGGTCGCCTGGGTGCGGGTTGGGGGTCGGGGCGCTGTGGCCTGGGGGCTGGTGGTCCTGTGGCCGCGAGGCCGCGGTGCGCGCGGAGGCGGCCGCAGCTGTACTCTGGGCAGGGGCCTTGGGCGCAGGAAGACACCAGGGAAGGGCGGCCAGGGAGGGCCGCGTGGTGCGAGTTCCCGGGGCGCAGCGCGCCCGCCCAGCCGCACCCTCGTCACGTACACCTTGGACGGCGGCCGCTCAGCGGTGCGGGGCGGCGGGGCTCGGCCCAGGAAGAGGGGCAGGGGGCGTGCAGCCCCTGCAGCCCAGCTCAGGGCCCGCGAGTGTGGACGCGCCCGCTCAGCCAGGGCGCTGCGCGGCGTTGGTGCGGCAGGGGTGGTGCGGGTCTCTGTGGGCACCGCGGGGACAGGGGACCTGTGGTCACCCTGTGGCTGCATCTCAGTGGGCTCCGGAGCATCCAGCACGTCCCCCTCCTCCTCGTCGTCCAGGAAGTCTGCGGGGAGCGCTTGTTAAGCGGTTAAGCGGACACGCGGGGCGCAGGCTGGGTGCGGGGCCGGGCGGGGTGTGGGGCGGGCACGCACCCTCGGGGTTGAGGAAGAGGAAGGCTCGGCGCTGCACCTCCTCCTCTTCATCTTCTTCTCCCTCTTCCTTGTCCATCTTCATGTATTTATAGAACCCAAACCTGGGGTGGGGGCGGGGCATTAGAGACCCGCAGCAGAGGCCCCGCCCCTGCCGGCGCTCCCCCGCCCACCACCCACCCACCTCTCCAGGTAGAGCGGCGACTCGCGGTAGAAGCACTTGTTGTCCGTTTCCATGTGTGTGAGGCGGGTGTAGTCATTGGGATACACAAAGGACAGGTACACCTGCGGTAGGCAGAGGGAGGGGATACACGGGGCGGGGGGGGGGGCGGGAGTGGGCACATGGGGCGGGAGGAAGGAGTTACACCTGTGGAGGGCAGGGGGAGGGGACGCGGGGGGGGCTGGGAGCACCTGTGGAGGCAGGCACAGCTGTGGGGGCGGGGTGGGAGCACTATGGAGGCAGGCACAGCTGTGGGGCGGGGCTGGGAGCACCTGTGGAGGCAGGCACAGCTGTGGGGTGGGGTGGGAGCACTGTGGAGGCAGGCACAGCGGTGGGGGCGGGGCTGGGGAGCACCTGTGGAGGCAGGCACAGCGGTGGGGGCGGGGCTGGGAACACTGTGGGGGCAGGCACAGCTGTGGGGCGGGGCTGGGAGCACCTGTGGAGGCAGGCACAGCGGTGGGGCGGGGCTGGGAACACTGTGGGGGCAGGCACAGCTGTGGGGGCGGGGCTGGGAACACTGTGGAGGCAGGCACAGCTGTGGGGCGGGGCTGGGAACACTGTGGGGGCAGGCACAGCTGTGGGGTGGGGCTGGGGAGCACCTGTGGGGGCAGGCACAGCTGTGGGGCGGGGCTGGGAACACTGTGGGGGCAGGCACAGCTGTGGGGCGGGGCTGGGAGCACCTGTGGAGGCAGGCACAGCGGTGGGGCGGGGCTGGGAACACTGTGGGGGCAGGCACAGCTGTGGGGGCGGGGCTGGGAACACTGTGGAGGCAGGCACAGCTGTGGGGCGGGGCTGGGAACACTGTGGGGGCAGGCACAGCTGTGGGGTGGGGCTGGGGAGCACCTGTGGGGGCAGGCACAGCTGTGGGGCGGGGCTGGGAACACTGTGGGGGCAGGCACAGCTGTGGGGGCGGGGTGGGAGCACTATGGAGGCAGGCACAGCTGTGGGGGCGGGGCTGGGAACACTGTGGGGGCAGGCACAGCTGTGGGCGGGGCTGGGAACACTGTGGGGGCAGGCACAGCTGTGGGCGGGGCTGGCGCACTTACAAACTGCAGGCCCTGGTATCTGGCGATAGGGAAGTCCTTGACCAAGTAGGTAGGGGCGTAGGCACAGGGCTCCAGAACGTTCTCCACGCTGGAGGGCTCCACGCGAGGGGCTGTAGGAGAGGCCGTGAGGAGGGGGCTCCTGGCCCTGCCCCAGCCCCGCCCCCTCGCCGCTGCTCACTGAGGAAGAAGGTGTCCCTGGGATCCGGCCGCAGCATGTCCGCGCTGGGTTCGTCCTGTGGCCCCCGGCCCCCCACATGGCTGGCTGGAGACTGGGGCACGTGGGCCACGTAGTCCATCTTCAGGGTGGACTCGTCTGGGGGCACAGGGGTGATGGGACTCCCTCTCCACCCCCCCCCACACAGAGGTGCCCCCCAGCCCAGAGCTGCCGCACCTGTGTACAGGGAGATGTGGGCGGAGCCGATGACCTCGAACTTCAGGCCGGGCAGGAAGGCTCGCCACTGGGGTGTGGGTAGAGAGGGTGGGCTTGGCTGGGAGCCCCTAGGAGGCCTTCGCAGGGTGTGGGGCACTTGGGGGTAGAGTGGAGGGAGGCCCTGGGGGCAGCCGGGGCCCCTGGAACACTTCCTGGCTGCCCCTGGGCAGGATGCTGCCCTGTGGGCTGTGACTGCACCACTGGCCCCATCAAGGACCAGGCCCAGGGCCCCCGCAGCCCCACCCTGCGAGGACTCCATCTCTCTTCTGTGCTCTCAGTGGGGCTCCTGGGGGCTGCCCCCCGCCCTAGGCCCTTCCAGTTACCCCTCGGGCACCTCCATCTCCAGTCTGGACCCACACAGCACCCCTCAGACCTGGGCCCACAACACTCTCCCTTCCCTGCCCATAGCCCAGGGATCCCGGCCCAGGCCCTTCAGTTTGCAAGCCACGCCCCCAGCTCCTCACAGGGAGGACTCTCCAGGAGCAAATCCTTGGCCTTCTCAGGGCAGCCCAGTCTCTAGGCCCCTGGAGGTCCACGTCCAAGACCCTCCTTGAGGGCCACTCCCAGACAAGCCCCTCTGAGCGTCCTTCTGTGGTCCCTGGGCATTAACTGGACTGGAACCCCATGGGGCTGGGGACCCACTCACGCCCACTTCCACGTGGTCCGAGCCCCGGTCATCCTGCTTGTGCAGCAACTCAAAGTAGTACTTTCGGGAGGCCATGAGCCTGGGGACAAGAAGGGGGGGCTTGTGCCCTGCGTGCCAGGGAGCCCGGAGAGGGGTGGGCTGGGATGACACCATTGCCAGGTGTGTGCAGGTGTGCTCAGGGTGTGGAGCTGCAGATGTGCCGGTCACCCTACGTGACAGCGTGCACGCACCCTGACATCAGTACATCTACCCCACATGAGTGCATGCATGCCACGTGAGTACACACCCCATGAGTACACGTACCCCCATATGAGAACACGCACCCCACGTGAGCACACCCCCACGTGAGCACACGCATCCCACGTGAGCACACGCACCCCACGTGAGCACACGCACCCCACGTGAGCACACCCCCCATGTGAGCACACCCCCACGTGAGCACACGCATCCCACGTGAGCACACGCACCCCACGTGAGCACACCCATGAGTACACACACCCCATGTGAGCACACGCACCCCACATGAGCACACCCCCCATGTGAGCACACACCCACGTGAGCACACACCCCACGTGAGCACACCCCATGTGAGCACACGCACCCCACGTGAGCACACCCATGAGTACACACACCCCACGTGAGCACACACCCCCCACGTGAGCACACCCCCCACGTGAGCACACACCCCCACGTGAGCACATGCATCCCACGTGAGCACACACCCCCTGTGGTGAGCACACCCCCCCCCATGTGAGCACACGCACCCTCACAGTCACTCACCGCCGGGGCTTGGACACCTGCGAGCTGAACTTGGTGAATTCTCCCGGTGCCGTCCACTCAGAGCCGGTCTGGAGGGCACAGCAGGGACTGTGGGGGTTCTGCCTCTCCTTGGGGGCACTGGGCCCACCCAGTCCCCATTCCCAGGAGGCCCGGTGAGACTGGGGGGTGGACGAAGTGGCTGGGGCTAGGGCTGGGGCTGGGGCAGGGGCAGGAGCGGGGGTGGGGATACCTTGCCCACAAAGGCCACCAGCTGAGCGGCCGCTGGGCTCTCGTCCAGGCTCAGCCAGAACTCAGAGTTGTCGTCCGATGCCACAGAGAACTGGACATCCCCTAGTCCGCAGGAGAGGGGCTCAGGGGGTGCGCCCCCCAACGACACCCCCTCCCTCCGGGCACCCCCACTCCCACACCATCTCTCGCCGGGTGGATGAAGCCAAAAATCCGGAGTCCATAGTTCTTCCACTTGGGGGACACAGCCAGCTTCTTCACGGTGGTGCGGGTCTGGGGGCGGAGAGCACTGGCATCAGGGCCCAGTGCACCCCTGCCCGCCCACCCCGCCTCCTGCTGGGGGCACCCCTGCCCACCCATCTCTACCTGCTGAGGGCACCCCTGCCCACGCACTCCTGCCTGTTGGGGCACCCCTGCCCTCCCACCCCTGCCTGTTGGGGGCACCCCTGCCCGCCCTCCCCTGCCTGTTGGGGGCACCCCTGCCCGCCCACCCCTGCCTGTTGGGGGCACCCCTGCCCGCCCTCCCCTGCCTGTTGGGGGCACCCCTGCCCACCCACCCCTGCCTGCTGGGGGCACCCCCTGCCCGCCCACCCCTGCCTGCTGGGGGCACCCCCTGCCCGCCCACCCCTGCCTGCTGGGGGCACCCCCTGCCCGCCCACCCCTGCCTGTTGGGGCACCCCTGCCCGCCCACCCCTGCCTGCTGGGGGCACCCCTGCCCGCCCACCCCTGCCTGTTGGGGCACCCCTGCCCTCCCACCCCTGCCTGTTGGGGGCACCCCTGCCCGCCCACCCCTGCCTGCTGGGGGCACCCCCTACCCGCCCACCCCTGCCTGCTGGGGGCACCCCCTGCCCGCCCACCCCTGCCTGCTGGGGGCACCCCTGCCCGCCCTCCCCTGCCTGTTGGGGGCACCCCTGCCCGCCCACTCCTGCCTGTTGGGGGCACCCCTACCCGCCCACCCCTGCCTGCTGGGGGCACCCCCTACCCGCCCACCCCTGCCTGTTGGGGGCACCCCTGCCCGCCCACTCCTGCCTGTTGGGGGCACCCCTGCCCGCCCTCCCCTGCCTGTTGGGGGCACCCCTGCCCGCCCACTCCTGCCTGTTGGGGGCACCCCCTGCCCGCCCACCCCTGCCTGCTGGGGGCACCCCTGCCCGCCCACCCCTGCCTGTTGGGGACACCCCTACCTGCCCACTCCTGCCTGTTGGGGGCACCCCTGCCCGCCCACTCCTGCCTGTTGGGGGCACCCCTGCCCACCTACCCTGCCCGCCTGCTGGGGGCACCCCTGCCCCGGGCACTCACGTGAGGGAACAGTGGGAAGTGCAGGTTCCTTCTCAGGTGGCCCACGGCGCCCCCGCACCAGTCCTCGAACACGTGCAGGTTCACCTGCCCCTTGTACTGCGGGGGAGGGGAGGCCTCACCTTCCGCCCAGCCCTGCCTTCCACCCCCCAGGCTGGCCAGGCTCACCTCCTCCCGCCAGGGGGGGGTCTTGTGGGTGAGGTTCAGCACGGTAGGGTCTCCACCTTCAGGCTACGGCAGGAACAGGGGACGGCAGAGTTGGAGCTCAAAGGGCGAGAAGGGGGTACACAGCCACATGCATGGCACCCGGGCACACCCCACGACGCCCAGCTCCACGCGTAGCCACGTCACCCTAGGGCCCCGGGGTGTGCAGTGCACCAGGCTCACACCATGCACACACCACGCACACCCACAGGACACGAAGCTCGGGCTGGGGTGTCTGCTGGTGCTGGAGCCCAGCCCAGCCCAGCCCAGCCACGGCCACGGCCACAGCCACATCTAATCACCACATCCACACAGCTGACGCCCAAGCCCTTCCCACAGCCCTGCTCACCCCCTGCTCCTCACGGCTCTCGCTGGAGTCCTCCGCCCGCTGTGTGGACAGCACAGCCTGGACGCCATGGCTGTCAGTCACTCCCGCCAGCTTTTCACCATCTGTGAGCAGCACATGCGGGCAGATCAGGCCCAGGCTGTCTCCAAGGCCATAGCCCCAGCTGCCGGGGTCAGCCGGGGGCCGGGGGCCTCCATCCTGCAGGCTGGTGCAGGGTGTGAAAGCTCCCCGTGCCCCCTGGTGCCCCACCCACACCCAGCACCTCGCAGGGTCCCTTCCCACTGGGTGTGCGTGTGCGTGTGTACACGCGTGCCCATCTGGCTCTCCTGGCCTGGCTGCGCTGTCTCAAGGACCCCCGCTGCCCCTCCCTCAGCAGAATACTTCACGTCCGCCCCCCTCTCGTGGGTGCCGGGCCTGCGACTGCGGCAGCGTGGCCGAGGCTGAGCCTGCCCGAGGAGCCCCGGCAGCAGCCCGGCAGCCCGGAGAGGGAGCATGGGCCCACGGCGCTTCCTGCCACAGGTGGCCCTGGAGGTGATGTCGGAAAATGACCCCAAAATACATCAACGTGTGGCCTATTTCAGAGGCAGACGGGCCGTGGGGCTGTGCACCCCGAGCCGCCCACTTTCTGGAGCACCTCGAGCCCCCTTCACCCCTCCCACCCGGTCCAGGAGCCCGCTGCTCAGTCCAGACCTTAGGACCTGGAACCTGTCCAGGCAGAGCCCCTCCTCTGGGGGAGGGGCTGCCCATGGCCTCCTGCCTGCTGGCGCCTCGGCACGCCCAGGCTGTGCAGCCTCCTCCATGGACGTGGAGAGCCTGGGGCTTGCCGGGAGCCCAGGGCTGGACAAGAGCGAGGCGGCTCCAGCCGGGAGCTTCCAGGACTCAGGACAGCTCCCACAGCTCCCACCCACCAGGAGGCCTCCCAGCCGGTGGGACTGAGAGCAGAGGTGTCCTGGGAAGAGGAGTCCCCACGCCCCCTACTGGTTAGGCTCAGACGCCCCCAGGGAGCCCATGGGGGCTGGTCCAGCAGGGCTGGGGTCAGCTGAGTCCTGCCCTGTGTGTGTGCTGAGGGTGCGGGCTCCTTTCTGGGATGGAGAAGGTCGGGGTTTGAGGCAGCCCCAGACCCCCGGCCTGCGTGCAGAGAAGCGCTGGGATGTTTAGGTGTGGGCGGGGACCGACCGGAGCTTCCGGCTCCCCAGGTGCCCGGTCATTGTGCCAGCGGTGGCCATCACGCCCCTCCTCACATCCTGCCTGGGTGGGCTTCCGGCCCTGCCCGGGGCCCGCTTCTCCGCAGGTTTGCGCCCCCTACCTCCCTCTCTGGAAAGCAACCCCCTCCCGCCACCGCCGCAGTGTGTCAAAGGTCGCCACTTCCTAGAGCCCCCAACCCACCCCGCCGGGCTGCCCAGGACCAGGCCGCCGGGTTTTGGGCTCAGGGTCCCCTCACCCCGCCAGAGTTCGCCCGGGGCCCATCACCAGGCCTCGCTCCCGAGGCGGCCGGCCCGGCCGATTCAGGTGTGCCTGGGCACCCCCTCCAGGAAGCCCCCGCGGCCGGGCCCCCGCCGCTGGGGAAACTGAGGTACTGCTTAGCTGCCCAGGAGGAACGAGGAGGCCTCAGCAGGGGCTGGGGGCGGGGTCTCGCCAAGGGCGCACCGTTAACCCCGTCGCCACCGCGTTCAGGCCGGGGCCTGAGCCAACCCGGGTCCCGGACGCGCCCCGGGAGGGTCGCGAGCGTCACTGTTACGTCATCAGGCCCCGGGCCGCGTCCCTCCACCCCCACGGCCGGCAGGACCGAGCGCGCCCAGGCCCCCGGCCGCCTCGGCCCGGCGCGCCCCGCCCTACCTCGCGCGGGGCTCGGCCGCCGGCGCAGCGCGCGGCCCGGGCGCGCCAGGCTCAGGTGCACGAAGGTGAGCCACGCGGCGCCGGTGAGCAGCAGCAGCAGCAGCAGCAGCTTCGCCTGCTTGCGCACCTTCTTCACCGGGAAGCGCGGCATCGCGCGCCGCTCAGGGCCCGCGGCCCCGCATGGCCCGGGGTCCGCCGCCCGCGGCCGCCACCCCCGGCTGCCCTGGGCCGCGGGCGGGGCGGGCGGCGGGACCGAGCGGCATCCGCGCGCGGTGCTGCCCGCCGTGGAGCGCGGCGCGGCCGGCGCGCCCGCGGCAGTCCCGCCCGGTCGGCGCGCGGGAGCCAATCGGCGGCGGCGGGGGCGGGCGGCGCGTTTGGAGGCGCCCGGTCCCGGCCCCACGCGCGCGCCCACCTGGCTGCGCGGCGGCGCTCGCGGGGACGCGGGGATCGGGCGGGGCGGGGGGCGCGGGGCGCGGGGACGAGGCCGCGGGGATGCGGACAAGGCCGCTGCGGGCGCGGGGGACCCGCAGACGAGGCTCGTGAAGGCCCGGCCGGGGCCAGAGAACCAGGCGGGGGAGCCGAAGACGGGCCCTAAAACACTGGGCCCCAGCTGGAGGCCCTGGGGGTCGCGAGGGATTTTAGAACGCGGGGCGGGGTCTTCCCTGCCTGTCTGAGGTTAGGGGCCTGGGCTGGAGGCAGAGGGGCTCGGAGGGCCTGGGGCAGGCAGGGTTTGTGCTTCGGCCCCCATGGCGCACCCGCGCGGTTCGTGCCGCCCACTGGTGGTCTTTGTCCTCCAGCCCACCCACCTCCGGCTGCCATCCCACTTCCCCTCCTGTCCAGCCCCGCGGCGCTGCTGGGTCCGGGTCTAAATGGCTAGCGCTGACCTCTGGAGGCCTGGGGAGAGGCAGCAGGGGTTCCTATTGCTCAGGAAACAGCAGGGGGGTGGCACGGGGGGGGGGGGGACCAGTGCCTGGGTTCCACCTGCCCTGGCATCTGGCCCCTCTCCACGCCAGGCCCCCCCAGCCCAGAGGGAGGCGACTCACCCCCACCGAGTGGACAACTGGGCCTGCCCTCCGGACAGTGCAGTGCCTACCGCTCCTCACGACCACGCCTGAGCTCTGGACGGGAGCAGAACCACGAGCCGTGTGCTGGCGCTGATGGCCTGAGGCTGGGTGCTGGGGACACTGGGGACACTGGGGACACTGGGGACAGTGACGAATTGTGACAGTGGCCCCATCCAAGGTGATGCCCGCGTGACCTCCCTGGAAGCTTCACCACTGAGAGGTCCAACGCCCGCGAACGCCACACACACATGCACACACGTGTAAGCACACGTGCACACATATATGTGTGTGCACGCACACACACCCCCAAGCCCTTGGGGGCTGGGTCTAGTTTTCTATTTGCTAAGGAACAGCTCTGGGGAGGTCCTGCCTTCCAGATTTCTCTGTCTGGGAGTGAAACCCACCCCCTGCTCCCCTTTGCTGGTTTGTCCCCCAGCGGGAGGGGCCAGATGGCATCCCAGCTTCCCGTGGCCGTGGCCCTGCTGGGACGTTCTAGCCTTTGCTAGGACGGGGAAGACTCCTAGGGTGAGCAACTTCAGCTTTGCACCCAGGACAGTCCCAGGCAAACTGGAACACGCTGGCCCTTAGAGCCGAGAGCCGGCCAGCAGCAGAGCCTGAAGGTGGATCCGCAGTGGTGTCTCTGTGCCCTGACGCCTGGCCTTGGAGAATCTGCCACATCCGGAGGACATCACCCGGCTCCACCGAGAGTGGACACAGCTGTAAGCCCACAGGGGACATCACCCGGCTCCACCGAGAGTGGACACAGCCGTAAGCCCACAGGTGCCAGGTTTGCTGGCGTGGAAGGCCCGCCCACAGCCAGGGTCAGGGTCCTCAACGGAGAGTGCTCCTCGGGCAGCATCAGTGGCCCACATACTCGACTCTGCCAACCGTGTGGGAGGCCTGGGTGGAGCTCCGGGCTCCTGGATTCTCCCTGGCCTGGCCTCGGCTGCTGTGGGCATTTTGGGAGTGGACCAGTGGGTGGCAGGGCTCTCGCTGTCTTTAAACAAGTAGACAGAATGAAGAACACAGTGATGGGGCCGGCGCTGCGGTACAGCTGGTAAAGTTGCCTCCTGCGACACCGGCCTCCCACGTGGACTCTGGTTCGAGTCCTGCCTGCTCCACTTCCGATCCAGCTCTCTGCTATGGCCTGGGAGAGCAGTGGAGGATGGACCAAGTGCTTGGGCCCCTGCACCCGCGTGGGAGACCTGGAACAAGCTCCTGGCTTCAGCCTGGCCCAGTCCTGGCTGTTGTGGCCATTTGGGGAGGGAACCAGTGGATGGAACGCTTTCTTTGCCTCTCCTCTGTAACTCTGCCTTTCAAATAAATAAATAGATCCTAAAAAAACAAAGCACAGAGATGGGGACCTGCCCTGAAGAAATGCAGTGTCCCCAGGACTCCTAGTCCATCCTGCACAGCCGGCCAGTGACCTGCACCCAGGGCGTGGCTCTGCTGCCGTCAGCCACCACGGTGAGCACGGCTCTGTGGGGAGCACCGGTGTCAGCCAGAGGATGACCAGGCCGGCCTGGGGGAAGGGCTTCTGGCTGGGGCTGTGGTAGCCACCGGGCAAGCTCCCAGTGCTGGGCGTGTTTTGTGCCTGCCGCCTGCCTTCATTGTCAGGCTGCAGGAGTGACACCCGTGCCACCTCCGTCCTCCTCGGCAGGTGTGTTACCAGGGCCACCAGGCCTGAGCCCATGCTTTTTGTCCCTGCACCAAGGAATGGCCTGGCCACCAGCATACGTGGTTTCAGAGTGGGGCACTGGTGGCCTGGGCCACCCAGCTCTGCCGTGTGGAGCCAGAGCTGTTGGCTCTTTGCTGAAGGGGCTGCGGGGGCCATCCCTGCAGGGGTGCACAGCCCCAGGGAGCTCCCCAGGGCAGGTGCATCTGAGCCCCAGGCTGATCCTTGGGTGTTCCCCACCCGGCACTCACACGAAGGTACTGCAGACGGCTCATGGGAACATCTGAAATCCCGGCGTATGAGGAGTCTTCGAGGTGTTCGAGTTGTGTGTGGGGTGGGCACTTGGCCTGGCGGCTCAGGGACTCCTGCCTCCGGGGAGGGAGGCCCTGCCTGAGCCCCTGCCCATGACTTCAGCCTGACCCAGATGGCGAGTGAACCCCTCTCAAGTGGATTTTCTTTCTTTGGAGAGGATTTATCTGCTTCAAAGGCAGAGTTACTGAGAAAGAGCGAGTGACTGGCTATTCGATGGTTACCCCCAGTGGCTGCAATGGCTGGGGCTGGGCCAAGACGAAGCCAGAAGCCTGGAGCTCCAACCGGTCCCCCTCGTGGGTGGAGCACTAGGGCCACTGGCTGCTTCCCCAGGAGCTGGAACAGGGAGCTGGGTCGGAGGTGCAGCCGCTGGAACGCGGACAAGGGCACGCATGCGCATGGCTGCCATCTGCGACTCCACCCCACGACTGCCTGCACAGAGCCCAGAGCGCCGCGGGGGTCTCCCAGGTGGGGGGCGGTGATGACCCCCACGCAGGTGCGTGACAGGCGGAGCTGGGTCGGAGCAAAGCTGGGACTCAGCCAGGCCCCGGGTGTGGACGTGGGGTCCCCCCAGCGGCTCAGAATGCAGTGCGGCTGGGTCGGGCTGCGGGGCTCAGGTTCGTCTCAACACCTGCAAGAGGGCCAAAGGTGACACCTGGCGCTCCGGAGCCAGCGCCTGAAGCAGCCGCACCCACGCCTCTGCCCAGCCCCCGATGCTCTTGGGAGGAGACAGGTGGGGGCAAAGGGCAGAGGTGATGCGGGCACAGCCCCCAGAGACCCCCGGAAGGGAGGGAGGGACAAGCGGGAGGGGCAGGCCCACATCTGTCCGCCCAAGGCTCCAATCGGGAAGTGGGCGAGGCCCTTCCCTACGCCCTACTCCGGGGCCGCCGCCAGCTACCCTCCCTCTTGGCTGGCCCTGGGCAGCTTGAGTTCCGGTCCAGGCCGGCTCAGAGCTGCTATGGGGTCTGCGACTGGTCACTCATCAGTGACACTCGGGGGGGGGGGGCCGCCGGGCGCTGGGACCCCCAGGAGGGAGAAAGCGAGCTGACGGTGACCAGGGAGAGGCGGCGGCCCAGACCCGGCTCGGGGCCCCGGGAGGGGCGGCTCTGGCAGCCCAGGCGAGTGCCGGGCCTGGACCCCCACCCTGAGAGCAGCCCCCTAGCTGTGCAGGTGCCACCCTGGTGCAGGGGACGACCCCGCACCCCCTCCGCCGTCCGCACAGCCTGCGATCAGCTCTGTGGGCTCCCAGCCCAGCTGCGTTCTCTCCAGGACATCCGAGGTCCTGCTGTCCTCGGCCCGAATGACCGAGTGACCCTGCACTCTCGGATTCTGTCCTGAGAGGGGCCCAGCCCTCCGAGGGACGCCTGCCCACGGCTCGGCCCGAGCGTTCCCGCCTGCAGAACCAGGGGTCGAGGCCGGCGGTGCTCACAGGACCGGGATGGAAGCCGCCCTCTGCAGAGAGAGGGCAGCGCCAGAGCCCATGGGCCAGGACCCCGAGCCCCGCCCGGCAAGTCCGGCCCCTCCTCCTCCCTCTCCCAACCCCCCAGACCACACTGGCCGCCAGACGTTTTGGTGTGAACAATGCGGGGTAAAACCTCGCGCCTTCCACCGTCTGTGTCCCACCACGGCCCCTCCCCGCACGGCTGAAGGACGGACAGCCGTGGGTGGTCCTGGGCACGGGGTCACCCGTCACGCGGACAAGAGTAGGACACCGCGCAGCTCGGCAGGTCCACACTCCCGGTGCTCACGGCCCGGGATCACCGCAGTCCAACCCCAGCTCCAAGCAGACGGACGGCCGCCGGAGCCAATCGGCTGCCCGGTCCTCACCCAAAGTCCAACCCCCAAGCCCGGCTGCAGTGAGACGGACGGCCGCCGGAGCCAATCGGCTGCCCGGCCCTCACTCGCAGTCCAACCACCAAGTCCGACGCTAATAAGACGGACAGCCGCCAAAGCCAATCAGCTGCCCGGCCCTCACTCACTGGCCAACCCCTGCTCCAAGGAGACGGGCGGCCGCCAGAGCCAATAGGCTGCCCGGTCCTCACCCAAAGTCCAACCCCAAGTCCGACGCTAATAAGATGGACGGTCGGCCCGAGCCAATCGGCTGCCCGGCCCTCACCCGCAGTCCAACCCCTGCTCCAAGGAGACGGACGGCTGCCAGAGCCAATAGGCTGCCCGGTCCTCACCCGCAGTTCAAACCCTAAGTCCGACGCTAATAAGACGGACGGCCGCCGGAGCCAATCGGCTGCCCGGCCCTCACCCGCCGTCCAACCCCTGCTCCAAGGAGACGGACGGCCGCCGGAGCCAATCGGCTGCCAAGACCTCACCCGCAGTTCAACCCCCAAGTCCGACGCTAATAAGACGGACGGCCGCCGGAGCCAATCGGCTGCCCGGCCCCTGACCCAGCCAGGTCATTGCCGACTGGGAGCTACAAACCCGGATTTGTCCATTTTCTCTTAAACAAAAATAAATAAAAAAGTTTATTCGCAAGGCCATGTGACAGAGAGGGGGCTTCCGTCCGCCGGCCCAACCCCGAGCCCGCCGAGCGCTCCCGGGCGCCGCCGCCGACACGGGCCGCAGGCGCGCGCGGGGAGGGAGCCGGAGGCCTGGGCGCGGCCGCGCAGGGGGCGGGGACCCCGCAGGCCCGGCCCGGTCCCGACAGTGGCCGCCCGGCCGGGGCGAGAACGCCGGGCCGGGGAGCGGCGGGGCGGGGCTTCCCTGTACCAAAGGCGGGGCTAGGGCGGGGCTTCCGTGTACCCGGGGTGGGGCTTCTCGGACCAGTGGACGAGCCGGGGCGGGGTTTCTCTGACCAGTGGGCGGGGTTAGGGCGGGGCTTCTCTGGCCAGTGGACGGGGCGGGTCCTCTCGGTGCCAGTGGGCGGGGCTAGGGCGGGACTTCCCGCCTCGGGACGAGGGGCACCACCGAGCTGGGGCCGGTACCCGCGCGCGGAAGGGGCTGCGGTGGTCGCTCACTGCCTGCCCACGCCGGTCGGGGTCTTCTGGCGTCCCGCGCTGTGACCCCGCGTTCCCTCCCGGGCGGGGCTTCCGCACACGGCGAGGGTCCAACCCAGCCCCCTCGCCCTCCGCGCCCACCCAGCTCCCTGCCGCGGGCGGCCAGGGAGGGGGCCAGCGACGGGGGACCCCCCCCAGAACGGTTAGATAAACCGCAGAACGCAGACAGCACGGAGGACCGGGCCCCGCAGCCACGGCGCAGTCCCCGCGTCGGCCCTGCCCCGGCGGACGGGAGCTTAGGGTCCGCCCGCGCGGGGTGAGGTCCGCCGCCCCGCGCCCGCTCAGGTAGTGGGCGTGTCTTGTTCTTGAGAGGTCGCTCCTCGCGTGCTCTCTTCGCGTGCATTCATTCGTTCGTGTGTGCATTCACTCATTCCAGCAGCACCGCGCAGGTGCCGCCTACGACCCCAGCCCCTGACCCCGGCTGCTCCGCTGACACCCAGAGCTAGGGGCGCCCAGGTGCTCAGAGCCCTGCCTCCCGCGTGGGAGACCCTGGCAGGGGCTCTCGGTCACGCTGCCTTTCTAACAAAAATAAATCTAAAAAAGGCAGAAGCTCAGCAGGAAGAGACCTGCAGGGCGAGGCCGGAGCGGGCAGCTCGGGCAGGGCCCTGTGCTCAGCCATGCAGGGACCCGGCCGGACGCTAACGCCCAGGCGCGCGCCCGCGGCCTCTCAGGGGCCTGGGGCCCAGCGCCTGCCTTCCCCGGGGCACCTGGGGCCATGGGCTGAGGGGACGCTGGGGCCCGGGGACGTGCTCTCGTGCGGCCACAGCCACACGCACAGGTCCTTGCAGTGCCCGTCACCACCCCTGCCTGGGCCACGGCTGACTCCAGGTGGCTGCTGCATGCACGCTGCTCGCTCCCGGGCCGAGCTGGGGTTCTGCGGCCGTGGCCATGGCAGACTGGGCGAGAGGTCCGGGCAGTGGGCGCCTTCAGACTCGGAGGGTCCGGCCCCGTGCCCCAGCCCAGCTCGTGTGTGGCTCTGGGCTTGGCCCAGGGAAGGGGTGATCCGCACCCCAGTGCCCTCCTCCGCTGCTTCGTCCATCTGCTGGGTCCCTGACAGAGGGCCTGACGGAGGTGGCCGGTGGCCGGAGTTCTGCCTCTGACCTCCCCTAACCCTGCAGGCCCCCTCTCACCCAGGTGGTTAAGCCCCGGGGTCCTGGTGCCATCCTGTCGGCCGGTTCTGGCTTTGGCCTGGCCCAGCCCTGGCCGGTATGGCCATTTGGGGAGTGAACCAGCGGATGGAAGACTTTCTCTCTCTGTAGCTCCGAGTTTCAAATAAAATAATAAAAACGTGTCACATTGAAGGCCCTGGCTTGGTCGGTCTCTGGGGGGACGTGGGAGAACCCCAGACCTACCTCCCCGGGTGGGAATTTCCCCCCCCGGGTTCTGGGGCAGCTGCGGTGGGGGCGAGCTCCAGGCGCCCTTCGCACCCTGAGTTGTGTGAGGGAAAGCTGAGCGAGCTCGGGGAGGTGAGGGGGAGAGGCTGGGCTCTTTCTGAGCCACAGGAAGGCGTCCCAAGCCCACGCGGAAATGTGCGTTGTCCGTTCCAGGGGCACTCGCGGGGGCGATTCTGTGCGCTTGGTTTCGATTTAGCAGAAGGCAGAGAGAGAGAGGAGAGAGAGAGAGAGAGAATCTTCCTTTCCGCCCAAATGGCCGCAGCGGCCAGAGCTGGGCCGATCCGAAGCCAGGAGCCAGGAGCTTCCTCCGGGTCGCCCACGCAGGTGCAGGGGCCCAGGGACCTGAGCCGTCACTGCTGCACTGTGGGACGCTGGTCATGCGAGGCGCCTGCCTGTAGGGGGCGTCTCGCGCGCGCCAGCAAAGTAGGGGGTTCTGTTCCCGCCTTCGATTTCACAGCCTCTGGCCTGCGCTGAGAACGGGACAGACTGTTGCTATTCCTCCAGGTGGCCCCAGGGGGCGTTGCCGTGCAGCTTAGCTTTTAATTCATCCTGTTCCTCCTCCAGTCTGAGAGGCGTGGAGGCAGCTTCACCCTGCGCGTGCTGGGGGGCCCCACGGTCAGCCTGAGACCCGCAGAGAGGCAGAGGCTGACCCCACGTGGAGCCGAGGGCGGGGACGGGGCTTGGTCCTCTGGGTGGGCATCTGGGGGTGGAGGTGCCCCTGCAGAGGTTGCTGTGTGGGCAAAAGGGGGGATCATGAGGCCGGCCAGTGGGGCTGGGGTCTGCGGGCCCCTCAGACGTCGGTGGAACGCCCTGCACAAGCAGGCTGCCGGCTGTGGCTGGAAAGCCGTCTCCGGACCGACCGGCACCCCCCACTAACAGCTTGTGCTGCGGTGTGTGACCTTGCCACCTTGACTCTCACCGCCAGGGTGGTCCTTCACCCAGAGCTGGCAGGGGAGGGGCTGAGCCCCTAAGGAGAGAGTCTCCAAGAGACCCTGCTACCTCCATGAGCCCCAAGCCAATCAACATACGTATGTGAAACTGCCGTCCAGCGGGCACCCCCAGTAGGATGACCCCGTGAACAGACAGCAATGCCTTAGAAACCCGGATGCTCCCTCAGAGCCAGCGTCCACTCGGGCACTCCGCCTGCTCTCCCCTCGGACCAGACGCTTTCTCTGTCGCCTGCCAATCAAGTAAAAGTTTCTGCCTCTTTGCAAGTTCTCTCCCGGCTCTTTAATTTCTGTACTGAGCTGAGGAAAAGAACCCAGGAGACTCGCTCCAGCAACTGCCCTCCCCTCTGTGACCGGTGACGACCACCTGCTGAGCCCCCTGCGGGGCGGGGTGTCCACCCAGAGCTGCCCCTGCCCCCACCAGGCCCATGTCCCTTGGATGCTGCGCCCCCGGGGCCTGAGCCACCTCAGCCGCTCCCAGTGGAGGTGGCGTCCAGCCCACCCGGTGCTGCGCAGGTTCTGGCTGGGCTCTGGCCACGCTGCCCCTTCCTGGGCCTGTGTGTCTCCCAGGCCTCGGCCACTCTACTCCACCCTGAGTAACTGTCTACTAACTTCTACAAGAAGATTTATTTGTTTTATTTGAGAGGCAGAGTGACGAGGGTGGGGAGGGGGGTTCCATCTGCTGGTTCACTCCCCACGTGGCTGCAAGGGCCAAAGCTGGGCCAGGCTGAAGCCAGGAGCCAGGAGCTTCTTCCGGGTCTCCCACGCGGGTGCAGGGGCCCGAGAACTGGGGCTGTCTTCTGCTGCTTTCCCAGGCCGTGAGCAGGAAGTGGGGCAGCTGGGACTCCAACTGGCACTTTATGGGCCACCCCTCCCATGCCCCGACCTCCAGGGAGGGAGGGCTGCCAATGAGCTTGGCAGTGATGTCGATTGTGGCAAACCCCCGAGGGCAGAGGTCGGAGTGCACCCCGCCTCCGTGCCATCCCGGGCCTTTGCAGTAAACGCCTCCCGCACGCTGCGAGCGGCTCCAGCAGAGTAGCTGGACCAAGCACAGGGCTGTGCGAGCCCTGGCTTGTGGCTGGTTGCCCAGAAACTCCGCAGGCCCAGACTTGGGACTGGCACCTGCACAGGGTGGGGCCCCGTCTCCAGCGGGTGGTGTCAGCTTGGACTGAGCGCCCTGCAGAAGTGGGCAGTCAGCGAGGGCCTCGCCAAGCTCCTCTGCTGGCCGAGGGCTGTGAGCCGTGCTCTCCACCGCCACCCATGATGGCTGGGTCTTCCTGGGGCCTTAGGGCGTGGGTTCTCTGGGGAGAAATGAGAGCTGTCACAGAGGAGGAGCCCACAGCAGCCCTGCCCTGAGCCAGGCAAAGCAGCTGACCCTTGGCAGGCGCTTGGCCATCCTGAGCCCTGACTTCTGAATAACACCCGGTGCTCTGAAGCCCCAAAGTCTCCGTGGACACCAAGACAGGTTTCGGTTGCCCCGGACAACAGCCAGCGGCAGAATTCAGTCCCTGTTGGTTAAGCCACAGCTCCCAGTGGGCAACAGGGCTGGCAGCTGTCACCCTCTCCCACTTCCTCCCAGGGACCCCCGGTGCAGAAACCAAGCTCGCTCAACTTCCCCCAGACTTGGCAAATCAGACAAGCCGCAGAGGACACTTGTGAAACAGAGAGGAGGAAAGTTTCCAGTGGCGTCTGCTACCGGAGAAGCTAAGGGTCCGTGTCTTCACGCAAGAAAGAATCAGGCGTGAGACAGAGAGCAGTGCAAAGCAAGGTTTATTAGGGTAGGGACGGGCTCTGCTCCAGACAGGACCTAAGAGAGTGCCCAGTTCCTTAGGCTGGGTTTCTAAGGGGCTGGGTCTTGCCTTCTGCCTTTTCCCTCCCCCTCTCCTCCAGAACAGAGGACTTGTTGGGTGTAAGTAGGAAAAATTCCTTTCTGAGTTTTCCCCCTGAAGCTGTCAGACAGGGGAAGCCTGGCTGGCGTTGGCCAAGGGGCTCCTCTCTGGGGTGCCCGCCTTAGAGGAAGGATGCTTATCAGGCCAGGTAGAAGGGGCGAGACCCCCTGGGGGTCATCAGAGTGGCCAGGACTCTGAAACGCAGATGCTGGGCTGCACCTGGAAGGGTGGGGGTGACTTTGAAATGTGGATGCCCTTGTCACACACAGGCTGATTTGTGGCTTCCTACCTAACACCTCTTCAGCCGGATGAAAGCCCAGCCCCTCACTTGCCTTGTGCGCCGCCTGTCCAGACTGTCCGGTCTCGGCTGGACTTGGTTTCCCAGAACCTGAGCCGGTCCCAGACCTCACCTGTCCTGCTGCCTGGCTCTCACCAGCTCCCTGGTAATGCCCTTGGTGGGAAGCAGGTGAGGACAAGAACTCGGATCCCTGCTGCCTGCCGGGGAGACCCGGACGGAGCCCCTGACTCCTGGCGTTGCCTCACACAGACCTGGATCTGGGGAGTGAATGAGCAAACGAAAGATCTCTCCCTCTCCCTGTCTCAGTCTCTGTTTCTTTCTCTCTGTCTCTGTCTGTTTTTCTCAAATAGAAAAAATGCATTGCCAGGAGCCAGGAGCTTCTTCCGGGTCTCCCACGCGGGTGCAGGGGCCCAAGGAGTTAGGCCATCTTCTACTGCTTTCCCAGGCCACAGCAGAGAGCTGTAGAAAGTGGAGCAGCCGGGACTCAACCCAGTGGCCATATGGAATGCTGGCACTGCAGGAGGCAGCTTACCCACTGCGCCACAGCATCGGCCTTATATTTAAAAAATTTTAAAGATTAAAATGACAAATTCTGTGTAATATATTACACAGAAATTGCCACTTGCCCCGGGGCTGGGGCCAGGCAGGCTCTCTGGCCAGGAAGAGGGAAGGCCTGCGCCAGTGGAGGACTCCAGGAACCCAGAGCCCCTCCACGCCCTAGCTGGGGTGGGGTCGGCTTAGACCAGCCCATCATCGCCCTGGGAACCGTAATTTGATCATGAGAAATGTGTTCCTCCCCTCAGTCCCCTGCAGGAAACAAACTTCTGAGAAAGGAAACAGTCCCCAGACACCCGTACTAGGAGGCGTCTGCCCCAGGCAGCACAGTGCCCCAGCCTCTCTGCTCGCCAGTCAGGAGATGTCCAAGGAGGAGCACCAGGTGGAGATGCTGGGGACCCCGCGCTCGGCGGCCGTGGCCTCCACCGTCATCAACGTCCACAGCGAGGTCTCCGTGCCCGACCACGTGGTCTGGTCCCTGTTCAACACGCTCTTCATGAACTGGTGCTGCCTGGGCTTCGTGGCGTTCGCCTACTCCGTGAAGGTGCGGTGGGCGCCCGGGGGTCTCCAGGGAAGCGGGGGCGGGGGGCTGCAGCTCCCCTGCCAGGCGGTGCTGGGTGTGTGTGGCCTTAGTTGTGTGGACCTGTCTCCTGTGTGTGCCCTCCCCCGTGTGTGTGTGTGTGTGTGTGTGTGTGTGTGTGTTGGGGCTGGGGTGGGGGAGCTTAGGGAACCTCACAGGCTGAGGATCAGGCCGCGTGGGGGCGACCCGGTCAGGCGGGGTTGGCCTTTGCCCCTCCAGCCCCGGGAATCCTCCCTTCTGCCCCCACCAGACGCTGCAGCCCTCACACTGCGGACTCTGGGGCCAGCACGGGGGCCAAGAGCAGGAGGGTGGGATCTGGGGGGGATACTGATCTGGGGCTGACCCCCCCCCCAGGCCAGGGACAGGAAGATGGTGGGCGACGTGACCGGGGCCCAGGCCTACGCCTCCACTGCCAAGTGCCTGAACATCTGTGCGCTGATCGGCAGCCTCCTCCTGACCGTGGTAGCCATCGTCGTCATCGCCACCAGCTCGGCTGCCATCTTCCACGCCATTTCTCCCTAGCAGAGGACACCTGGAGACAGCGCGCCCGGCGCCGGCCTCTGCTCCCCGCACCCTGGCTGCCGGCCCTGCCCCTGGACCCCGTGTCCCCGGGAGTATTTTGTCCAGAGCGGGGCTCAATAAAGTGCGTGTGTGCGCGACAGTGCTGCGACAGTGGTGAGGGGGGCGCTGCCGAGCCCCACCGGGGCTGCGGCGGCCATGTGCTCAGCAGGGCAGGCCCTCTGGTTCCTGCTGGAGGCAGCAGCTGGACCAAGGCCTTGGGTTGGGGTCCCTCTGCTGCAGGCCTGAGGCCTGACTGGGGGCACAGTGTGTCCAGCACAGCCTGGACCCTGGGCGCAGCTCTGCCTGGCTCTGAGCTGGCTGGGGCAGCCACAGGGGCTGGATGTGTGCGGCTCTGGGCCTGGGCAGGAGCTGGGAGGACCTGTGTCATGGGGACAGCTGAGGGGCCCTCCCGGGCGGTCCAGGGTCAGTGTCCCTGCTCCTCTGGGGTGGGGGCAGTGGCTAGCAGAGGGGCAAGACCTTGATTTCTTTAGGCTCCTGCCATCCCTGGGCAGAAGCCCAGCCCCACCCGGAGCACAGCTTCCTTCGCTGGTTTTTCAGTCTCCATGAAGGCACCGGGAGGCCCCGGGGGCTAGCCAGGAACACCGCTGGATGAGCAGCTGGTGCGACCATCCCAACTCTTACCCTGCCCATTCTGGACCCCAGCTTTGTGTCACTCCCTCTTCAGCAGCTCTGTAGCCCAGGAGACCCCAGGTGGACCGGTCCCCATGGCCTCCTCTCTGTGGAGGTCTCGGCGTGTGCGTGGCAAGGGGATGCTCTTGGGGCACCCGCACTGCAGCCGGGCCTGGGGAAGAGTCCCAGGCCGGAACAAGGTAGGGGGTGGAGTCCTTGGCACGTCCCACACGTCCTGCCTGTGCCTTCCCGGTGTTTCTGTTCCACTGCGGCCGAGTGTGGGCTTCATTTCCTGTCTTCCCCACAGGTGCTCAGGGACCACCCGGCAGTGTTTCTGTCATGTCCCATGTGGTCCCTCTCCGCCCTGAGTGGGCCTTCAAGGCATCCACACTGCTGGGCGTGTGAGGGTGAGGATGGCTCGGCGCCTTGGGCTGCTGGGAGCAGGCCCCTCGGCCTGGCGTGGCCCTGGAACCGCCTGGGAGCATGACGGTTCTCGAGGCCTCAAGTGAGACGCTGGAGCTCTGGGGGCGCTGGGCCCAGGGGGTTCCTCAAGGGAGCCCTGAGTGGACCCCAGGCGTGGACTCCAGTGGGTCCCAGCATTAGGCCCATGAGAGCGTCCATGGGGCGCCCCGCCCGGCGCTCACCGCACCAGGGCCTCCCTGGCACCGACGTCCTCCACTCCCAGGCCTGCCTGCAAGGAACTCTGGGCTGCAGGGGTGCAGGGGCTGCCCCTGTGTCCAGGTGCCTGGCCTCCGTGACCCCGGCTGGGCAGCGTCAGGGCGCGCACACACGCAGGAGGTGAACGTTGTCCCCAGGAAGGGTGAGAGGCCGCCCAGGCTCCGACGGACCCTCCCTCCAAGTTACCACAGCCCGGGCGGGCCTTCCGATGGAGAGAGCTGGCTTCCGGAGCATTGTGGGTCTTTGGTGTGTCACACATCTTCCATCCACTGCCCCCTACACACTCAGGGCCCCACCCCAGCCCGCCTCCCTCCCGGGGGGTGCACAGAGGGGCGGGAAGGGGAGGCGGCAGGGGTGGGAGGCAGACAGGACGGCTCACCCACTGTCCCGCAGGAGCCTGGGAAACCTGGGGTCCCCCAAAAGGCAACGCAGGAGTGGAGGGTGCAGCGGACAGCCGAGGCCAGTGGGAAGGCTGACGCCCCATGCCCCAGGGTCGCTCGTGGGGGCAGTCTCTCTAGGCAGGAGGTACCTGCCAGGTGTGTTGGGGCAGTCTCTAGGCAGGAAGTACCTGCCAGGTTTGCCTTCAAGGAGCTGGCCCTTCCGTTTGGTGGGTGGGCTTCTGTAGTGTGTCCACAGCAGATGACCCTCCTGTCTCCCAGCCACTGGAGACCCCACCACCCGGGACGGGCTAAGCTCCCCCCACCCCAGCCCCAACACACACACACACACACACACACACACACACACACCGGGGAGGGCACACACAGGAGACAGGTCCACACAACTAAGGCCACACACACCCAGCACCGCCTGGCAGGGGAGCTGCAGCCCCCGCCCCCGCTTCCCTGGAGACCCCCGGGCGCCCACCGCACCTTCACGGAGTAGGCGAACGCCGCGAAGCCCAGGCAGCACCAGTTCATGAAGAGCGTGTTGAACAGGGACCAGACCACGTGGTCGGGCACGGAGACCTCGCTGTGGACGTTGATGACGGTGGAGGCCACGGCCGCCGAGCACGGGGCCCCCAGCACCTCCACCTGGTGCTCCTCCTTGGGCATTGTTAGCCGTCGTGGAGGGGAGTGTGGTTGCCAGAGCGAGTCCTCAGCTTAGTACAGAAATAAAAAGCTGAAAAACAATTTGCAAAGAGGCAGAAACTTTTATTAGACAGAAAAGAAACTTGTTTGATAGGCAAGCGACAGAGAAAGCGTCTGGTCTGAGAGGAGCCCAGGCGAGTGCCCGAGCAGGACGCTGGCTCTGAGGGAGTGTCCGGGTGCCCGAGGCATTGCTGTCTGTTCCTTGGGTCATTCTGGGGGCGTGCCCATCGGCCATGTATGTTAGTTGGCTTGGGGCTCGTGGAGATAGCGGGGGCCTCTTGGAGACTGTCCGTCTCCTTAGGGGCTCAGACCCCTCCTCTGCCAGCTCTGGGTGAAAGACTGCACCCACCCTGGAGATGAGATTTAAGGCCCCGAGGTGACACACGCAGCACAGGAAGCTGTTAGTGGGGGGGTGCCGGTCGGTCTGGAGACAGCTTTCTAGCCCCAGCCGGCAGCCTGCTTGTGGACATTCTACGTATGTCTAGGGACCCACAGACCCCAGCCCCACTGGCCGGCCTCAGGCATCTCCTGGCTTGGGGAGGCGTGTGTGTTCAGCCGAGAAGGCTGGGGCAGAGGCCTCTGTGCTGGGGTGGGAGGGGCAGAGCTCAGTGGCCCGTGCTTTTCCCAGGTCTAATTCTCGGAAACGTCTACTTCCTTGTGGTGGAGAAGTGGCTGTTGGCCAGGTGTGTCCTCTTCGGGGGCAGCTTGAGTTTCCTGATGGGGGGCTGTGGGCAGAGGCTGCGAGGCTCAGCTGAGGGCAGCCTGTGCACCTGGGAGGTTGTCGTTGGCACAAGGAAGAATCCAGGTGTGAGGCAGGGCCCTCGGCTGCCGGGGTGGAGGGTGCAGGGGCAGAAGCTGGAGGAAGGGGTGGGGGGCAGAGCTGGAGGAAGGGGTGCAGGGGGCAGAGCTGGAGGAAGGGGTGCAGGGGCAGAGCTGGAGGAAGGGTGCAGGGGGCAGAGCTGGAGGAAGGGGTGGAGGGGCAGAGCTGGAGGAAGGGGTGCAGGGGCAGAGCTGGAGGAAGGGGTGCAGGGGGCAGAGCTGGAGGAAGGGGTGCAGGGGGCAGAGCTGGGGGAAGGGGTGGAGGGGCAGAGCTGGGGGAAGGGGTGGAGGGGCAGAGCTGGAGGAAGGGGTGGGGGGCAGAGCTGGAGGAAGGGGTGGGGGGCAGAGCTGGGGGAAGGGATGCAGGGGGCAGAGCTGGAGGAAGGGGTGGAGGGGCAGAGCTGGAGGAAGGGGTGGGGGGCAGAGCTGGAGGAAGGGGTGGGGGGCAGAGCTGGGGGAAGGGATGCAGGGGGCAGAGCTGGAGGAAGGGGTGGGGGCAGAGCTGGGGGAAGGGGTGCAGGGGGCAGAGCTGGAGGAAGGGGTGGGGGGCAGAGCTGGAGGAAGGGGTGCAGGGGCAGAACTGGAGGAAGGGGTGCAGGGGCAGAGCTGGAGGAAGGGGTGCAGGGGCAGAGCTGGAGGAAGGGTGCAGGGGGCAGAGCTGGAGGAAGGGGTGGAGGGGCAGAGTTGGAGGAAGGGGTGCAGGGGCAGAGCTGGAGGAAGGGGTGGGGGCAGAGCTGGAGGAAGGGGTGGGGGGGCAGAGCTGGGGGAAGGGGTGGAGGGGCAGAGCTGGAGGAAGGGGTGCAGGGGGCAGAGCTGGAGGAAGGGGTGGGGGGCAGAGCTGGGGGAAGGGATGCAGGCGGCAGAGCTAGAGGAAGAGGTGCAGGGGCAGAGCTGGAGGAAGGGGTGGGGGGCAGAGCTGGAGGAAGGGGTGGAGGGGCAGAGCTGGAGGAAGGGGTGCAGGGGCAGAGCTGGAGGAAGGGGTGGGGGGCAGAGCTGGGGGAAGGGGTGGAGGGGCAGAGCTGGAGGAAGGAGTACAGGGGGCAGAGCTGGAGGAAGGAGTACAGGGGGCAGAGCTGGGGGAAGGGATGGGGGGCAGAGCTGGAGGAAGGGGTGGGGGGCAGAGCTGGGGGAAGGGGTGCAGGGGCAGAGCTGGAGGAAGGGGTGGAGGGGCAGAGCTGGAGGAAGGGGTGGGGGGCAGAGCTGGAGGAAGGGGTGGAGGGCAGAGCTGGGGGAAGGGGTGCAGGGGGCAGAGCTGGAGGAAGGGGTGGAGGGGCAGAGCTGGAGGAAGGGGTGGGGGCAGAGCTGGAGGAAAGGGTGGAGGGGCAGAGCTGGAGGAAGGGGTGGAGGGGGCAGAGCTGGAGGAAGGGGTGGGGGCAGAGCTGGAGGAAGGGGTGGGGGGCGGAGCTGGAGGAAGGGGTGGAGGGGCAGAGCTGGAGGAAGGGGTGGAGGGGCAGAGCTGGAGGAAGGGGTGCAGGGGCAGAGCTGGAGGAAGGGGTGGAGGGGCAGAGCTGGAGGAAGGGGTGGGGGGCAGAGCTGGAGGAAGGGGTGGAGGGCAGAGCTGGGGGAAGGGGTGCAGGGGGCAGAGCTGGAGGAAGGGGTGCACGGGGCAGAGCTGGAGGAAGGGGTGGAGGGGCAGAGCTGGAGGAAGGGGTGCAGGGGCAGAGCTGGAGGAAGGGGTGGGGGCAGAGCTGGAGGAAGGGGTGCAGGGGCAGAGCTGGAGGAAGGGTGCAGGGGGCAGAGCTGGAGGAAGGGGTGGAGGGGCAGAGCTGGAGGAAGGGGTGCAGGGGCAGAGCTGGAGGAAGGGGTGGGGGCAGAGCTGGAGGAAGGGGTGCAGGGGCAGAGCTGGAGGAAGGGTGCAGGGGGCAGAGCTGGAGGAAGGGGTGGGGGCAGAGCTGGAGGAAGGGGTGGGGGCGGAGCTGGAGGAAGGGGTGCAGGGGCAGAGCTGGAGGAAGGGGTGGGGGGCAGAGCTGGAGGAAGGGGTAGGGGGCAGAGCTGGAGGAAGGGGTGGAGGGGCAGAGCTGGAGGAAGGGGTGCAGGGGCAGAGCTGGAGGAAGGGGTGGGGGGCAGAGCTGGGGGAAGGGGTGGGGGCAGAGCTGGGGGAAGGGGTGCAGGGGGCAGAGCTGGAGGAAGGGGTGGGGGGCAGAGCTGGGGGAAGGGGTGGGGGCAGAGCTGGGGGAAGGGGTGGGGGGCAGAGCTGGAGGAAGGGGTGGGGGCAGAGCTGGGGGAAGGGGTGGGGGGCAGAGCTGGAGGAAGGGGTGGGGGGCAGAGCTGGGGGAAGGGGTGGGGGGCAGAGCTGCAGGGACGCCTGGAGCCGTCGGCAGCCGGGCCTGGTTTTCGCGGCTCTCGCGGTGCCCAGGCGGCTTGGACAGGCTGGAGAACAGCTTCAGAGCCTCGTGGGGGCTCACAGCTCCTCCTTCTGTGTGAGAACACGGGCACACCCGCCTGCGCGGCTGCCGTAGAGAGCTCCCCACCAGCTCTGTCCTCAGTGCTCGGGTGTTTCACACCGCAGTGGCAGGGCGCCGGGGGTTGGGGCTGCACCACATCCGTTCCCGCCCCCCCCACCGGCCAGCAGGAATTGGCTTAGAGGCACAGACAGGAGAGCGAGTGAGAACCTGGCCGTTGTGGCTGTAGAGCGCCTCTGCTGTCTCCACAACAGGCCGGCCCAGGGCGGCCACGAGTGCCCCGCCAGGCGGGTGTTCTGCTGGGGGTGAGCGTGGGCCTCCGCTTCCCGCCCCTCCCCCTCCTGGGATGCTGTTGGGTTGGTTTTCTGGATGGGCAGTTCCTGAGACTCCTCCCCGAATTTCGTAAGGGACCCAGCAGCCCCTGGTGGGTGGGGGGAGCTGCCCAGGAGAGCTGGGCCCCTGCCACCCAGGCTGCGGTCGTGCACTAAAGCGACACTCTGGCTATGGAAGTGCCGCCGGGGGGCTCCCACGCCGCTTCCCTCACTCAGCCTCACAGGAGCCTCGGACCCGGCTTAGCCCTGAGCCAGGGCAGCACTGGAGGAGTGAGCCATGCGTGGGAGTTCTGTTCGTTTTTTCCTCTCCATCTCAAATGCATAAATACAAACTTTAAACAGAAACAAACAGAAGGCCTGCAGGCCACGTCCATGTCACTCTTGGCCCCTGCGGTTTGTGCTCTGGCCCCCGTGTGTCCTCTGAGGGCCCCCACGGCTCTGCCAATGGACAGGACTTCAGGGGGCCATTGGTGACCGCTCCCCGTGGGAGAAGGGGGTGAGTGCCAGAGCAGGTGCACCCCTGGAGGGTTAGGGAAGAGGCCGAAGGGTCAGAACCGGGAGCCTACAGGAGGCCCCAGGACCAGAGGCCCAGAGCTTGTAGGGCCCGGAGAACCTGGACCTGGCCTGAGGGCCACCCAGGAAAGGGACACAGCTGCTCGGGGAGTGCCTGGGACACACACACTCAGGAGGGGCTGCCGGCCACAGGCAGAGCGAGATCTTTCTGCCTGGAGCCCCTGGTCCAGGTCCTCTCGCAGGGCCTGGGTTTTCCAGTAGCCGCCCCTCTGTGAGGTCAGGGGCACAGGGACTGTGGGATAAACCTGCAGGAAGTCAGTTTAGGACAGCTGAGCTCGAAGCCACAAGCCACCATGTTGCCAAGCAAAACGCCCCTTTCCCAGGTGCCTCTGCGTCACCAGCACCTGCGGGAAACGGGACACCTGGGGAGCTTGTGGGTGCCCGTGGTGCCTGCAGAGGCACTGCCCCAGCTCACAGAGGCCCACAGCGGGGAGGGGTCCGGCCTTTCCCAGCAGACCAGGGCTGCCAGGTGTTCGCCCTCTCCCCTCCCCCCCCCCCGCTCCTTTGGGGCAAATCTTGGGCCCACCGCCCACTCACAAGGGGTGTTCACTTTCTCGCCTTTTAAATAAGCATGATCAGTCTGTGCAGCGGTCTGCGTCAGCTCTGGCGTGCTGGAGGACCCTGTGCCCAGACCACACCGAGGCCTCGTAAAGGAAGTGGTCCTCCTGTGCCGGCATAAGGCCCAGGTGGAAGCTCTTATCCAAAGCCTGAGCCTGTGGTTCAGCCTCTGCGTACTTGGGCTCCAAGGACTGACAGCCCTGCTGCGTCCACACGCACACTGTGACGGCCACACTCCACGCCCAGGGCAAGGCCTCCTGTTTCTTCTTCTGACCTGGGAAGGTCTCTGTGAAAAACAAGTTTAATTAGAACAAAAAGGCTTCTGGCACTGGGGGGGGGGGGGCACTGCTGCGGGCTCAGATGCTGCCACCTCCTGCCCGGGCATCACCGCTGCGCCCCTGGGCAGCTGGCCAGGTCCCCTCTGCAGGCCTGGAAAGCTCGCTGAGGCAGGCAGCAATGGCCGCTGGGTCACTGACCAGTCACCTGGAGACTCTGTGGGGTCGAGGGCTCCCCAGACGCCCGCCGGAGCAGGACTTCAGCTTGGGACAGGCGGCTGGGCTGCTGGGTAGGAGGCAGCCGCTGCCCCCCGACGAGGGGCCGGGAGCAGCTGCCTGGCTGGCATGCAGCCCGGCGTCTCCGTGCCAGGGCCTCGCCCACGTCCCCTGGCCTTGCCCCCAGGGACACCTCAGTGGAACCTGCCCAGGCACACCTGGCCGGGCCTTGGAAACTGCTCCGATTCAACTCAGCCTAGAAGTCCCTGTCAGTTCCTGTTTGCCTGTAACGGGGTTAGCAAACGGGGCATAAAGTGGCAGCCAGACTGGGCGGTGCTGCCACAGGACTCAGGGCACCCCGTTTTTGGACAGGCACCTGTGGGAGAGCTAAAGGACCTTGCTGCTGAGCGACAGAGAAAGGAGCTGGGACGTACCTGATTCGCTAGTCTGTTCCCCCAACAAGACTCTGGTTTTAGGCATTTGACTACACCCCCGGCCTCCTGGCAGAGCGGGGCCGCTGGTGTCCAAGGAAAAGGCACAGCCGGGCTGGCAGGAGGTCAGCCACGTGGGGCTGGTCCTCACCTCCGGGAACAGAGCCGGCCCCAGAGAGGACACAGGCCGCCCGGCACACGCCCCCTCCCACAACCTCAAGGCAGCGCTGGCATCTCTCGCACTAACAGGCTGGGGGTCCCTAGGTGGGGGACAGCAAAGCTCGGTGTCAGGCTCTCAGGGGCCAGAACGCGGCCCCTCCTTCGGGAAAGAGAACCAAACACAGCCTCTGCCCAGGGAGAGGCCGCCACGGCCAGGGCCCCAGCGACAGCTGCCAAGCGCAGGCCTTCCGGCGGGCGGGCCCCGGATGTGCCAACTACTGCCCCAGGGGCCTCCGTGCCACGCTCCAAGATGCCGGCTCCGGGTCAGACTGGACAGGCACAAACCATATTCACCGTTTCTTGGGTGAGGCCAGACAACGCCAGGACCAGGCCCGACAGGGCTGAACTCCTGGCCCGGCATCTGTCTGGTCGTGAAGTCTACTCGCTCACCGCATCTCTTTGGACCTGGTGTCCTTAACATCTGCCTCTGTTTTGTGTCTCACATAGCACAGGCCTCCAGCCCATGAGGTCATGAGTCAGGGCTTCCAGCCCATCCTGGGCCATGTGACCAAGGACAGTCTTTCTCAGGCCACCTCTAGACACCGCAGGACAGAGAGCAGGGATGCCATAGCCAGTTCCGTGTCCATGTGCCAGCTCGAAGAAGCTAAAGAAGAGAGAGTGTCACCCACGGAGCCCCATAAGAGTGTGGGGTACTGCTCTGGGGGGATTTGGGGAGGGAGGGCCTGTGATGTGAGCCTGTGTGCGTGAGAGGGGCCACAGCACAAGCTCAGGGCGTGCACGGGGTTGAAGGGGGGGCATGGTCACGAGTCTGTGCAACTCCCATAACCTGGCAGGTGGGCCCAGCCCTCCCCTGCGGACATCTTAGTGGAATCTTCCCAGCCCCGTGCCAGGGAGGCTGCTGATACAGCCCTGGGAGGAGCTCTACAAACGCCACACCCGTAACACCCTCGCCCACCCATGCCAGCAGGGGAAGGCAGCCCGGGCCCCGGGCCTCCTCCGCCTGGCCCGCCATAAGCCCAGCAGCTGCTGGAACCTGACCCAGCCTTCCAGGGAACAAAGCTAGACCCCAGCCCCAGGAGGGGGTGACCAAGACAAGACTCAGGCCAAGGACCCGATTCAAATCAGCTGGGTCCTCCCTGCAGCCTCCTAGCAGAGGAAAGCCCCTCCCAGCCCACGCTGCACCCACGGAAGTGACTATAAACGGAGAGGAAAGGGGTGGACCCCAGCTCCAGGAAGTCACGTCCCTCTCCAAGAAGTCGGATGAATATTCTGCCCAGATGTTAACCCCCACTTCCTGGGCCCCCGAAGCAAAACTCAGCCCCACTGGGCAGCCTCTGCACAGCAGCTCCTCCTTGCCTCCTCTCCCCCTCCCCAAAGCCAGGAAGCCCTTGAAGGCATCACGCCGTGGGGCAGGGTGTGGGGGTGCTCCTGGGGGGGGCTGTGACTGGGGCAGGGTGTGGGGGTGCTCCTGGGGGGGCTGTGACTGGGGCAGGGTGTGGGGGTGCTCCTGGGGGGCTGTGACTGGGGCAGGGTGTGGGGGTGCTCCTGGGGGGGGCTGTGACTGGGGCAGGGTGTGGGGGTGCTCCTGGGGGGGCTGTGACTGGGGCAGGGTGTGGGGGTGCTCCTGGGGGGCTGTGACTGGGGCAGGGTGTGGGGGTGCTCCTGGGGGGGGCTGTGACTGGGGCAGGGTGTGGGGGTGCTCCTGGGGGGGGGCTGTGACTGGGGCAGGGTGTGGGGGTGCTCCTGGGGGGCTGTGACTGGGGCAGGGTGTGGGGGTGCTCCCCAGGGGGCTGTGACTGGGGCAGGGTCTGGGGGTGCTCCCCAGGGGGCTGTGACTGGGGCAGGGTCTGGGGGTGCTCCCCAGGGGGCTGTGACTGGGGCAGGGTGTGCGGGTGCTCCTGGGGGGCTGTGACTGGGGCAGGGTGTGGGGGTGCTCTCCGGGGGGGGCTGTGACTGGGGCAGGGTGTGGGGGTGCCCCTGGGGGGGCTGTGACTAGAGTAGGGTGTGGGGGTGCTCCTGTGGGGGGCTGTGACTGGGGCAGGGGTGTGGAGAACCCAGGCTGGGGGAAGGCAACCAAGGGTCCAGGATCAAATGCCCAGCTTCCCAGATTGCACAAACAAACGTAATCTGATCCTCGGGAATGTGCTCCTCCCCCTGCCCCCCCACCACGCGCACTATTCCAAATTTCTCCCAAAGCCAGGAAATGGAAACTTCACAGAAACCGAAACTGCCAGGAAAAGGAGGGGCAGCCAAGCTGTCCAGAGCTCCCTGCACACTCGGAGCAAGTCAGCGCCATGAGCAACGTTTCCAAAACCTTCTTCTCCACGGCCAGCACCAGCCGCACCCCAAACTATGAGGAGCTCAGAGAGGAGCACCAGATAGCAGTGCTGGGGGCCCCGCACTCGGCGGCCGTGGCCTCCACCGTCATCAACGTCCACAGCGAGGTCTCCGTGCCCGACCACGTGGTCTGGTCCCTGTTCAACACGCTCTTCATGAACTGGTGCTGCCTGGGCTTCGTGGCGTTCGCCTACTCCGTGAAGGTGCGGTGGGCGCCCGGGGGTCTCCAGGGAAGCGGGGGCGGGGGCTGCAGCTCCCCTGCCAGGCGGTGCTGGGTGTGTGTGGCCTTAGTTGTGTGGACCTGTCTCCTGTGTGTGCCCTCCCCTGTGTGTGTGTGTGTGTGTGTGTGTGTGTTGGGGCTGGGGTGGGGGAGCTTAGGGAACCTCACAGGCTGAGGATCAGGCCGCGTGGGGGCGACCCGGTCAGGCGGGGTTGGCCTTTGCCCCTCCAGCCCCGGAAATCCTCCCTTCTGCCCCCACCAGATGCTGCAGCCCTCACACTGCGGACTCTGGGGCCAGCACAGGGGCCAAGAGCAGGAGGGTGGGATCTGGGGGGGATACTGATCTGGGGCTGACCCCCCCCGCCCAGGCCAGGGACAGGAAGATGGTGGGCGACGTGACCGGGGCCCAGGCCTACGCCTCCACTGCCAAGTGCCTGAACATCTGTGCACTGATCGGCAGCCTCCTCCTGACCGTGGTAGCCATCGTCGTCATCGCCACCAGCTCGGCTGCCATCTTCCACGCCATTTCTCCCTAGCAGAGGACACCTGGAGACAGCGCGTCCGGCGCCGGCCTCTGCTCCCCGCACCCTGGCTGCCGGCCCTGCCCCTGGACCCCGTGTCCCCGGGAGTATTTTGTCCAGAGCGGGGCTCAATAAAGTGCGTGTGTGCGCGACAGTGCTGCGACAGTGGTGAGGGGGGCGCTGCCGAGCCCCACCGGGGCTGCGGCGGCCATGTGCTCAGCAGGGCAGGCCCTCTGGTTCCTGCTGGAGGCAGCAGCTGGACCAAGGCCTTGGGTTGGGGTCCCTCTGCTGCAGGCCTGAGGCCTGACTGGGGGCACAGTGTGTCCAGCACAGCCTGGGCCCTGGGCGCAGCTCTGCCTGGCTCTGAGCTGGCTGGGGCAGCCACAGGGGCTGGATGTGTGCGGCTCTGGGCCTGGGCAGGAGCTGGGGGGACCTGTGTCATGGGGACAGCTGAGGGGCCCTCCCGGGCGGTCCAGGGTCAGTGTCCCTGCTCCTCTGGGGTGGGGGTGGGGAGACCTGTGTTCGGCTGCAGAGAAGTCTCAATGTCCTGAGCTCTGGCCCTGTCCCACCCAGGGGACTTCCTTTTCTGGGTTCCGCATGGCCTCAGGCTGGCTGTGCCCACGACCTGCTGGGCGTCTGAGGTGGGAGCTGGGGTGGCTGTACCCACCGCTCCCCCCATCAATTCTGGCCCCCAGTTTTGGGTCACTTTCCCCTGCAATCTCCTGGAATCCGCCCTGGCTAGGGGACATAGGGAAGGCCTGTGGCGCCCCCTGCTGGTGGCCAGGGCAGTGGTAGGATCTGAGGAGGACATGGGAGCAGGTGACCACAAGCTCCTGGGTGGGGGTCCTTTGGTGACCCTGGTGTCAGGGGTGGGCTGGGTGGTGCCTCAGGCCCTGGCGCTGTCAGTCGGCCGTCCACTGTTCCATGGCTGCCGTGGAGCCGTCACGTCCAGGGGACTCCCAGGTGCAGCTGTGGTTACTGAGCACAAGTGACAGGCAGGGCCGTGGCGCGGTTTGCCAGGCCTTTACAGCCCATATTGGAGGAGCGTCCACTGTGCATAGGACTGAGCCCAGGGCCCTTCCTGAACCCTGACTCGGGCGGCTTGGGGCGCACCAGAGCGCCTGGTTCTGCCTCTGCCTCCCCTGCACGACCTCACGGCGACCTCACAGCGACCCCTGCATGTCCTCATGTGACCGCGTGGCCATCATGGGGGCTGTGGGCCCAGAGTACTGCAGAGTCCCAGACACCTCAGGCACCCCTGGGCACAGGGGCCAGGCCAGGGTCTCCATGGTGGACCTCAGGGCCATGGACCTCCCAGCAGTCATTTAAACCCCCTCAAAGTGTAACTGGAGCAGAAGCAAACAGGCAGGCAGCATTCTCACAGGTGCCTCGGCTGACCCTGGAGTGCATCAGAGCCACTGCTGACCCTGGAGCCTGCTGCGGGGGGGCGCTGGCCCTTCCCTTCTGCCATTGTCTTCAGGAGTCTGGCTCTGCGAAGGAGGTGTCGCTGGCGCAGGGCGAGTGGAGCCCCCACTGTGGCTGAAGTCACTCAAGACGGGCTTGGTCTCAGGAGTGTGGGCATCACCAGGGCAGTGCAGTCTTTCCCAGGCATACCTCCGAGAAAGGCCGCTTTCGCCGAGCTGGCCCTGGCCTTGGGTCCTGCTCCCCCTGCTGTCCAGGGAGCTGGCCCTGGGTCCTGCTCCCCCTGCTGTCCAGGGAGCTGGCCCTGGGTCGGGCTCCCCCCACCCCACGCTGTCCAGGGAGCTGGCCCTGGGTCGGGCTCCCCGCACTGTCCAGGACGATCCCTGCCCTGGAGCTCAGGGCTGTGTGGGGTCCCGTGGCCACTCAGCTTCCCGCTTCCTTCCCCTCTGCTCTGGGCTTGCTCACAGAGCCCCTATCCGACCTCCCGGAAGCTGCTTCTGAACCCCTGGTGCGGATACTGCCCCACTCCGCCCAAGGTGCGAGTCCTGATGAGGAGGAGGTGCAGTGGGGATGGCGAGGTTCCACCTGCCCTGGCTGGCCACTCTGGGGAAGGCTATGCAGAGGCTGTGTGCAGGATGGGTGGGGGTCTCCTGCTGAAGATTCGGGTGCAGATGCCGTGAGGGGAGCTGGAGAGAGGTCTGGGCTGGCACAGGTGCACTTGCGGACCCCCGCCCCTGGGACAGCCGGGAAGACGAGGGCTGCTCAGCCACGGGAGCCCAGTGCACAGGCCCTCGGTGCATCCCGGCTTGCACCTGCCGGGGAATGAGTGGGGTTGCAGAAGCTCTGGTCCCAAGGCAGGGCCTCGCCCAAGCCTGCGCCCACACACAGCCTGTGGCAGCTCCAGCCTCGTGGCCTCCAGAGAGGGGCCTGCGGTGGGTGGTCCCAGGGGTGGGGCAGGGGTGTTGGTGGCCGAGGGTGGGGCCTCACTCTCCAAGACTGTAATTTGAGTTAAATTTAGCAGGCTGCCTGGGATGGGAGGGGGCGGCTGAGCTATCAGCACCCGGGGCGCCCACCCCCAGTGCGTGAGTCTGAGCGAGGAGGAGACAGCACTGGAACCCGTGGACACATCGTACCCCGTGAGGACCCACAGGCCCCAGTGCCCCTCAAGGCCGAGGGTGCCGCCCACACATCGCTCACGCTGGGGACGCTGTGACCCCCACCACGGGACCACTTGATCTGGTCTGTCTTCAGCACACTCTACCTGAACCTGTGCTGCCTTGGTTTCCTAGCACTGGCCTACTCCATCAAGGTGCGCAGCCAGAGGGTGGGGGTCCCCTGCAGAGTGTTCAGGGGCAGCATCCCACTGGGGTCATCTGAGACTCCTCCCCAGGCCAGGGCCCCTGGACTTGGCTCCTGGGTGGGTGGAGGGCAGCAACCCAGGAGGCTCCTTGCCTGTGGGGTGGCCTTGGAGGCTGAAGCTGGGGTCCTCAGCTGGGGAGGGAGGAGGGCAGGGTCCTTTCCAGCCCCCCTTGGCTGGGGACCCTGACCCTGCAAGACCAAGGAGAGGCCCAGCCCTGAGTCCAGCTGGGGCAGTGAGGGGCCCCTGAGGCCCCACCATGCCCTCCTGAGCTTGGGTCCAGCGCCTGCCGTCCAGGCACCCTGGGTGGGGTCCCAGGGTGCACACCCTGACCCTAGCACCCCTGCAGGCCCAAGACCAGAAGGTGGCTGGGGATCTGGCGGCGGCTGGGCGGCTGGGCTCCAGAGCCAAGTGCTACAACATCCTGGCCGCCCTGTGGACGCTGGTGCCCCTGCTGCTGCTCCTGGGGCTGGTGGTGGCCGCCGCCCTGCACCTGTCACAGCTGGCCAAGGGCTCTGCAGCTTTTTCAGCGTCCAGTTCACTGACACAGACTATGACAGACAGGCTAGGTCCTGATGCAGGGACCCCACCCTACTGTAAGGCCTGGGCCTTGGCCCACCCAGACCTCAGACGCCCAGCCCCAGCCTGGGCCCCTGGTGCTGACCCATTCAGACCCACACTGCCTTTCCCCACTGACCGGCTTGGCCTGGCTCCAGAAAGTACCCCCTCCCTGTCTGGTGTGGGGAGGTGGGGGCAGCCCTGACCTCAGTGGCCCCATTCCATCTGCTTGGCCTGTGGCCTCCGGGTGGAGACACTTGAACATTTAAAATGCAGCTGGGATCCAGCCCTTTGAAATCTGCTGCCCTGTGGTCTGGTGTCTCGGAGCCACAAGGGCCACCCCCAGCTCTGTGCACACAGCCGCAGTGCCCCTCGTCGGGGCTGGACACGGGGGCCACCCCCCAGTTCTGTGCACGCAGCCGCAGTGCCCCTGCTCAAGGCTGGACACAGGGGCCACCCCCCAGCTCTGTGCACACAGCTGCAGTGCCCCTCGTCGGGGCTGGACACGGGGGCCACCCCCAGCTCTGTGCACACAGCTGCAGTGCCCCTCGTCGGGGCTGGACACGGGGGCCACCCCCAGCTCTGTGCACACAGCCGCAGTGCCCCTCATCGGGGCTGGACACAGGGGCCACCCC
Source organism: Oryctolagus cuniculus (assembly GCF_964237555.1). NCBI lineage: Eukaryota > Metazoa > Chordata > Mammalia > Lagomorpha > Leporidae > Oryctolagus > Oryctolagus cuniculus. Next base: position 73,704 of record NC_091432.1, on the reverse strand, counting down.
CCAGCTCTGTGCACACAGCTGCAGTGCCCCTCGTCGGGGCTGGACGATGCTGCCCCTCTTTCTGGGCCCCTCTCCGTCGCCATCCTTGGTCGTGGATCGTCTTCTTTCTGGGTCGGTGACGGATGGCAGGAGGGCTGGGTAGGGGCTGGGTTGGGACCATCCTCTGGCTGTGACTGGACACACTCCGGGACCTGGAGGCCCCCGTGCAGTCACCCCACATGCATAATCGCACCCGTGGCATGCACACAACAGCAGAGACAGGGAGGAGTGCGTGTGATGACGCCCACAGTGTGCTCTGAGCCCGTGGTGCTGGGTGCATGGTTGGACAGTATCCCGCGTCCGCGGTGCACCACGTGACACCCCCCTCCCCACACACGTCAAAACTGCCCGTGGCTGGGCCAATGACAGGCTACCAGTGGCTCAGGGTGAAGCACCCCACCCAGGGTCTCTTCCCTCCCCAGGAGACACCCCCGCCCTCCTGCTGTGCCTAGGCTGGGGGTGGGGCTCACTGTCTGGTCCTCGGAGCCCCCAGCACGAGCCCTGCCTCTCCAGGTGGCTCAGGTGTGTGCCTGGAGTTCTGAGGACAGCGCCCAGTCAACCCGGGAGGCAAGGCCTGCTCAGCCTGCCTGTGCTTGAGCCTGGGTGCGCAGAGACTGGAACTCACTGGGGGCTGGAGACTGACCGGCCATTCTACAATGGCCCAAGGACAAGCGCAGTGTGCACTCCTGTGCTAGACCAGGACACAGACAGCGAGCCAGCTCCAGGCTGGACCAGAGCAGGGCCCCAGGCTTTGTGAGGGGCAGGGGCTGTTCAGCCCAGGCCCAGGTCACCCCGTCTGTGCACACACACACAGCCATACCAGGTACACCTGTCCTGCGGACTCAGGGACACCTGCCACCCTGCTCTGACACCTGTGCCCACGTCCTCATTCTGGGGCTCCATGGATAAATGTCCCATTTCTGCCCTCCCTCAGCCTATCCACCCACGGTGTTCAGCGGGGTACAGCCTACAGGCTCTGGCTCAGCTCCCGGCTAGGCCCTGAGCTGTAGCCCTGCTGCTGTGGCTGTGAGCTCCCAGGAGCATGGTGCTGCATCCCCGTGGCCAGCAGCGTGTGGTGCCTCTACCGTGCACACGGCCTCCAAATTCTGCCGGGGAGTGGAGGAGGGTGACTGGCGCTGCTCCAGAGGCCATGTGCATGTTCCAGACATGGCTCCCCAGGGGCTGACACAGGAGGGACAGGGACTCTCTGCCTAGGCTGGGGTAGGGCTCACTGTCCAAGAAGACTCCTCCCCCTTCCTCCCCATCCCGGCAGCTTCCATGTGGCTTCACAGCGACAAGGGAAATGGATCACACAGCCCCTCCCAGCACCAACCTTTAATCCCCCAGGCCCACTCGTGCCAAGGGCAAGGTCCGCCCCAGGATTCCCACACGGACACCAGAGCACTAATCCCTGGGTGACCTGGAGCAGACGGCGTGGTCCTCCCCAGATTCCGGTGCACACACCACGGCACCTCATTCTTGGGAAGCCACCAGGACTCCATCCCAGGGCCTGAGGCCCCAGGAACAGGAGCTGGACAGTGTCTGGATGTGGGTTGCCTGTCCAGGGCATAGGGCTCCAAGGCTGTGGCCTTGACCCATGGCTATTTGGCTCTGGCTCCTCTGGTGGTGCTCTCTCAAAGCGTGAGGTCAAGGACAGACCACTCCGCCCACCCCACTGGGCAGGAGGCGTCCAACCTGATCTAAGGACCCAAGCTCAGGAGCGGCCCAAGGCCCACGCCGTGGCAAGCACCAGGGCATGGCACCAGGTCTTTCTGGCAAAGCTGCAGCTGTGAGCCCTGAGCCCCTCGGGGTGGCCGAGTTCCCTGCCCATGCCCATCTCAGCACAGCTGCACATGGTGCACTGTTGACTGTGCCCACGGCACCAGAGTCCAGGAGCGAGAGGTCAGAGGACAGTGCCAGGCACCCCAGGGCAGTGAGCAAGAAGGGGCACCACGGGGTGCGTGTGCTGGTGCTGGGCCGACAGCCCCGGGAGGGGGACGCCCACTGCAGGAGTGGGGACTCAGAGGGGATCAGGCTGGAGACAGAGAGCCTGGCACTTGAGGCCACACATGCTGTGAGCCTGGGGGCCTGGTTGCTGGGCAGCTGGGGGGGTGGAGAAGGTGCAGGCACAGAGGGCATGGCGAGAGGGCCCAGGAGAGTCCTGGTTGCTCGGGGCAGGTTCCAGGGTGAGGGACGGGGGGTCTGGAGCTGTGTGTCAGGGTCCTTGAGACGCTCTTCCAGGCAGCTATGGGGGGGACCTCTGTATCCGGCCGGCTGAGCGTGGAAAGGAGACCTTGTGTCCTGCAGGAAGGGAGAGGCATCCTGGGTGGGAGAACCACCTGGGTGCACGGTGGGCACCCGTGCTCCGGACCCCTAGGGCCCTACCTGTCGGCAGGGGCAGCCGAGACCGTGATGGCCACAGCTCGACCTCCAGCGGGGGCGCCTCGGGCCCCGTGTGGGCTGTGACCTCGACTGTCACGCAGTCCTGGGAGAAGGAGAAATTGATCTTGCTCCCCTGGTGGGAGACGCCAGAGACGCACATTCTGGAGATGTCCGCCAGGCACACGGGGTCGAAGCTCAGGCCTGTTCTGGTGACCCTGTGGGGACGGCGGTGTGAGGGCGTGGCGGCAGGGACCACCCTCCGCCAGCCACCGCACTCACCTGAACCCTGTACACCCAAAGAGCAAAGCCTGCAGGAAGCCGCCCATGCCCGTCAGGAAGTTCACGGCTCCTGACCCATCTGCGTTCTCTGTCCACACCTGCAGGGCAGGGGCGGTCGGTGTCAGGGCCATGACCCCCCAGAGGCTGGTGCTTGGGTCACGGAGGGAAGCCAGGCTGACCTTGAAGGGCTCGGTGATGTTGGCAAAGCTCCTGTCCAGGAGGCCCTGTGCCCGCGCCAGATCCTTCAGCTCCATCCAGCCCACAGCAAACATGCTCTGGGGTCAGAGGTTGGAGGGCACGTTAGGGTGAGACCCACGGTGTGGGGAGGGCAAGTGAGGCCCGGGCAGGACCACCCAGTGCACCTCTCACCCAGGTCATGGCCGGGCCCTGGGAGGATGTCGCAGCCTCGTATATCTCCAGGTTTCTCCTGCGCACGTCGGGGGGAAGGGGGAAGGGGACCGGGTACCCCAGGAGCACCACGTCCGCCTGCTTCACCTCCTCTCCTGGGGGGAGACGGGGCGTGGGGGTGTGTTCCAGGACACAGGGCCTTGGGGGAGGGCAGAGGAGGAGCCCTAAGTCCACTCACCAGGCTCATACCCATCGAACTCGGGGTGGAAGTTCCGCTCTGGGTCAAAGGGCACCTTGATCTCATCGGCCACCTCCAGCCACTGGTCAGGGACGGGCAGGCCCAGGTCCTGGGCCAGGGCAGCAGCAAAGCGCAGGCTGGGGATTGGAGGGAGAGGGCTCCAGCATCTGAGGCTGGACCCCGCCCACTGGCCGGGCTGAGCAGATCTGCAGCCTCACCTGCTCTGGACAAGGGCGTTGGTGTACACGGAGTTGTCGACCCCTGCGTGGTACTCGTCCGGGGGCATGACCCCTGCACAAAGGCCGTGACCCCACGTGCTGCAGGGTGCAGTCAGGCTGGGGCGGTGCAGGGCAGCTGCTGGGTCTGGGGACACCCCCTCCCACCATGGCCCTCACCCCTCAGGTGGTACTTCTTCTCCTTGGGGCTCCATTCCACGCGGCTGCACCAAAAGTCGGCCACGGCACTGACCACGTCCCAGCCACCAGCCTCTCGGAAGAGCTGCAGGTCCTGGGGTCCAGCAGTGGGACAGGGGCCGGGGCCAGGGCATGGAGGAGTTTTGGCTCCCTTAGTCACTATCTGCCCAGTACCCACCCTCCCAAGGGCTCCCCACGGGCCGTGGTCACACTGGGTGGCACTGTGACACCTCCCTTGGGTGTCCCCTCCCCCGGGTGACCCCCCCTTGTGTGGCCCCTCCCCGGGATGCTCTTCCTCCCCGGGGTGGCCCCTCCTCCCAGGGTGGCCCCTCCCACCCAGGGTGGCCCCTTACCTGGGTAGCCCCTCCCACCCAGGGTGGCCCCTTACCTGGGTGGCCCCTCCCATCCAGGGTGGCCCCTTACCTAGGTAGCCCCTCCCACCCAGGGTGGCCCCTTACCTGGGTGGCCCCTCCCACCCAGGGTGGCCCCTTACCTGGGTAGCCCCTTACCTGGGTAGCCCCTTACCTGGGTGGCCCCTTACCTGGGTGGCCCCTTACCTGGGTAGCATTGTAGTACAGCTCGAAGGCCAACAACACGGCCCCATTGATGTGGAGCTCCTGGGCCCCGTACACCTCCTCCGGGCAGACCTCCAGGCCGGAGCCCGCACTCTCCCAGGCAAACTTGGCCCCCTGAGGACGAGGGCACGGGGCAGAAGGCTGTCTCCCACAGTGGGTCGGGGGTGGCTCTGGCTCAGCTTTCACCACCTGCTGACCCTGGGGCAGGGCAGTGAGGGGGACCCAGGAGGTCTGGGTCACAGCAGGGGCCCAGCCCCACAGCTGCTCCTCCCCCTCCGCGGTGTGGGCTCAGGGTGGCTCCCAGCATCGCTCACCTTGTAGCCCAAGCTCCGGGCGTTCTCCAAGGCCCCGTCCAGCGTCCGGATGCGGTATTCCAGGATGGCCCTGGCGGCCTCCGGGTGGAACATCAGGATATTCGGGAACATCCAGAGATCCTGAGATGACCGGCTGCTGTGGGGCTGCACACGCCCACACCTCCCTCCCTCCCCCGGTCCTGCTGCACACGCCCACACCTCCCTCCCTCCCCCGGTCCTGCTGCACACGCCCACACCTCCCTCCCTCCCCCGGTCCTGCTGCACACGCCCACACCTCCCTCCCTCAGTCCTGCACCCACCACCTGGCTCAGAGCCAGCGCCTGGGCCTCAGCCTCCTCGTCCACAAAGGGGGCTGGGCGTGGGCTCAGCAGGTGCAGGAGACCCCCACCCCTCACCCTCCTGCTGCTGCACTTGGCCCTGCAGGGGTTCTGCAGGCTCTGTGCTGTGCTCCTTGCAAGGCCCTGGGGACCCGGCCCACCTCTGACCCGCCACAGGCCACGCCCACTCAGCTCCAGGGCCTTGCCCACAGCCCTGATTCCAGGGGGGCCGAGGCAGTGGTCCGTGATGCACACGCGCCTGCAGCGTGTGGTCAGTGCTGGGTGGACGTGCGCACCTGGTCCCAGAAGACGTGGCCCCAGTAGCACTCCTCCCGGCTCCCGTTGGAGAGGCCCCCGGGACTGAGGCCGTGGCAGACGTAGCCGGTGGCCCCGGGCTGGGGCAGGGCACTGAGCAGGTAGTAGAGGGAGCCACGCAGGGCCTGGCGCAGATGCAGGGGCCCCACCACGTCCAGGCCACAGCCTGCCCACAGCTGGGCCCAGGCCTGTGCGTGGGCCGGGTACAGTGTGCCCCTGGCCTGCAGCTGCAGGGCCTCGGTGAAGCAGGCCTGGGCCTCGGCCTGGCTGCTGCCCACCACAGTCAGGAACTCCCAGGTCCTGTCCTCCTCGCCTTCCCCCAGGGTCAGGGCCGGGGGTACTGGTGTCCACAGCATGTGCACCTCCTGCCGCACACCCCCAGGCTGCTCAGGTGTCAGCGTGTGGCCATGCAGGTACCTGCGGGGGCAGGGCAGGCCTCAGTGCTGGCCCCCTCCTCAGCCATGCCACAGGGTGGGTGAGGGGTCCCAGCCCCCTCCTCACCGGGCTCCTTTGAAGTCAGGACCCAGCTGCAGGTCCAGGTCAGGGCTTTCTGGGGAGAAAGCCGACTGCAGCAGCACGGTGATGGGCCGGTGCCCCGTGGCCAGGCGGGTGAGGGACACGCTGACGGCCAGGACGTGAGGCAGTGTGCGGTGGGCATAGATGCGCTGGGAAGCCCGGGAGCTGGGGCCCTCCAGGGTGTGCTGGAAGGAGCCTGGGGCGGGCAGAAGAGGCCAGGGCTGTCCAGTGGGGCCGCAGCTGGGGTGGCCCCACTCTGACCTCTGCCTTCTCCCCCCACCCAGGCTGGAGTGGCCCTGCTCTGACCTCTGCCACTCCCCCCCAAGGCTGGGGTGGCCCTGCTCTGACCTCTGTCACTCCCCCCCAGGCTGGGGTGGCCCCACTCTGACCTCTGCCACTCCCTCCCAGGCTAGTGTGGTCCTGCTCTGACCTCTGCCATCTCCCCCCAACCCAGGCTGGGGTGGCCCCACTCTGACCTCTGCCACTCCCTCCCAGGCTGGTGTGGTCCTGCTCTGACCTCTGCCACTCTCCCCCACCCAGGCTGGGGTGGCCCCACTCTGACCTCTGCCACCCCCCCCCAGGCTGGTGTGGCCCCACTCTGACCTCTGTCACTCCCCGCCCCAGGCTGGTGTGGTCCTGCTCTGACCTCTGTCACTCCCCCCAACCCAGGCTGGGGTGGCCCCATTCTGACCTCTGTCACTCCCCCCCAACCCAGGCTGGGGTGGCCCCATTCTGACCTCTGCCACTCCCCCCCACCCAGGCTGGGGTGGCCCCACTCTGACCTCTGCCACCCCCCACCCAGGCTGGGGTGGCCCCACTCTGACCTCTGCCACTCCCCCCCAGGCTGGTGTGGTCCTGCTCTGACCTCTGTCACTCCCCCCAACCCAGGCTGGGGTGGCCCCATTCTGACCTCTGTCACTCCCTCCCAGGCTAGTGTAGTCCTGCTCTGACCTCTGCCATCTCCCCCCAACCCAGGCTGGGGTGGCCCCACTCTGACCTCTGCCACTCCCCCCCACCCAGGCTGAGGTGGCCCCACTCCTGCCTCTGCCACTTCCCCCCAACCCAGGCTGGGGTGGCCCCGCTCTGACCTCTGTCACTCCCCGCCCCAGGCTGAGGTGGCCCCACTCCTGCCTCTGCCACCTTCCCCCTGGGGGTGGGGGGGCCCAGCCCTGAGCCTCCCTGCCCCTCTGCTCTTCTGAAGACCCCAGGCTCCTGCCCATGCAGAGCCCCCAGATGGGAGGAAAGGGGGCGCCAGAGGCCACCCTCAGGAGGCTGCCCCCTGTGAGCTCCCTGTGTACAGAGGAGGGGTCTGCTGCATGGAACAGGGCCGGGGCAGGGGCGGCCAGGGCAGATGGCAGCTACCTGTGTTGGTGTCCAGGACAAACGTCTCAGTTAGCGGCTCTGCTGAGCCCGCAGGGGCCTCCAGCCGGACGCTGAGTGGGCTGGGCAGAGCGGCCCGGTGTGTGTCTCCCCGGGTCCCGTTGTACACACCGCTCACATGTATGGTCCCGTGATACACGCGTGTGCCCAGGTATGCGTTGGTCACAGTGGCCCAGAGCCGGGGGTCACTGGGCAGTGAGTGAGCGGTGAACACCGCAGGGTCCACCCCTGCAGCCTCCATGGAGGGGTCTCCTGCGACAGGGCCTGGGGGTCGGGGCCCCGTGACTGGCTGGGCGGTGAGGGTGCCCTGCTGCGGAGCCACCGCAACCTTCAGATCTACTCGGCCCCTCCCCGCTAGTGTTGGCGTCCTGGGACGCAGAACCCCACAGCCATCCACCAGTCTCCCAACCGAAGCGCGCGCCAGCCGGCGGCGGACCTCCGGGGCTGTGGACGGGCCCCGAACCCGCCTTCCGCCCTCCCGTCTGCCGCGGGCGCCGGGCTCAGGACTCACCGCAGCGGGAGCCTCTGTCCCTGGCTCCCCCTGGACGCCTGGGCCGGGAAGAAGGCCCCGCGGCGGGCAGGAGGGTGCAAGACCAGGCCCAGGAAGGCATGGAGGTCCCGCCCCCAGATCCGCCCCCAGGGCCGCGCTGCGCGGCTGGGCGGAGGCCCGGAGGGTCCCGCCCTCCCTACCCCCCGCCCACACAACCGGCAAACCCCGCCGGTGTCCGCCGGCCAAATTGGACACACGCGGACCGGATTGAGAAGTGGCCCAGGGTGGATTTAAGCCGCCTGCGAGGCCTCTGGCTGGCGATTTATTTCTCCCCTCTCGCTCCTCCCCTGTCCCCCCCACCGTCAGCACCCGCCCCGCACACCCACCTGGCCTGCCTGGTTCCTGAGTCTCCCTCCCTGGCCCCACCTGGGAGCCTGTCTCGGTCCCCTCTGCCCGGGCCCAGCTGGACACTGGACTCTCGAGTTCCTCCTGCCGCGGCGCCCTGGCCAGGCCATGGTGACTTCACCGGTCCTCAGCCCCCAGGCCACCCCCACCCCCCCAGCTGCCTGCGGAGTGGTCTGGTGTCTCAGGAGCTGGCTCAGCTCAGCAGACTCAAAATTTCTGGAGCTGTCCACCGCTGGTTCTGCCCTTCGAGGCTCAGCCTTGCTGCCCCAAGTGCTAGCTCTCCCAGTGGGGGACAGAGGAGCACAGCCCCGCCTGCTCACTTGGCTTGGCTGAAGGACTGCCTGGCCAGTCAGCATGCCTGGCCGAGCCCAACAGAAGCCAGCAGAACTGAACCCAGAGGAAAATTTATTTCCAGTGCACGTGGTTGCCTCCCAAGCCGCAGGGTTGCTGCTGCTCTGTCCCCACTGCCCCCCTGGCCAGTGGGTGCCCCAAGGGCAGGCCATAGAGCCTCAGGGATGGCCAGAGCCAGCCCAACAGGCAGAGGTGAGGAGGGCCCAGTCTCTGCCCACAGGGCCGGCTTGTGGGCCTGCACACTCTGCTGACCCGCACCAGGTGTGAGATTAGCAGGGCTTCTGGGCATGTCTGGGGGTGCAGCCGGGGGGCCCAGGGCACGCAGGTGGGAGGAGCAGCCTAGGTCCTGGGGAAGAACTCAAGGAGTTGGGGTCGGTGACGTCCAGAGCCGTCCAGGGCCTCTTGGTTCACACGAATTGGCTGGAGGCTGAAAGCATTGTTCCCTCCCCGGCTGGGTACACTGGCCACAGGGTCCTCCACCTGCTCTGGCCTCCAGGCTTTAGAGGGCACTGCTGCATTCCGGGAGGGGCTCGGCGTCAGCGTCCAGTGCTGGGTGGATGATGACCAGATCTGGCTTCGCTGTCTTCACAGCCCGCAGCTCTTGCAGAGACTGCCCACTCAGCTCCACAGAGGCCAGACTACAGCACATGCACAGGTCAGAGGGCGTCCACTGGGGAAGAGGCTGGGGCTGGGGGCGCTGTGGGAGGTGGGAGCTATGGCCAGGCTTGCTAAAGGGATGCCGTGACAGAGGTGGTTGGCTAGGGTGGGGCAGGGGCAGGGGCAGGGGCTGGAGGTCTTTGGGGGGTAAGAGGGTGTTGAAATCACTGGTCCAGACTGGCCATGGGCGCCAAGCAGCAGAGGGACATTTGGTTGGGGAGGGTGGTCCAGACCCTAGGGAAGCCCCCAGGCCCCCACCGTGCCCTGCAGGACCTGCCTCTACCTGAGGGTCTGCAGAACGGCACACAGGGCCGCTGCACCCTGGGGGCGGGGCCCTATCCGTCTGCCCGTCAGGCCAGGCTCACCTGAGCCTGTGTAGGCGGCACTGGGGCCAGGCCAGTCCCTGGCTCAGCACCCGCAGGCCGGCCTCGCTGAGGCTGATGTGATGGAGACTCAGCTCCGTCAGGGCAGGGGCTGCCTTCAGGGCCTCCGAGAGGTCTCGGCAGACAGCATCGGAGAGTTTGCCGTGGGACAGCCTGTGACCGAGAGGCACGCGCGTCATCCGCAGGCCCCCAGCTGCACAAACTGCCCGCTCCCCCCGGCCCAGGGTCTGCTCTGGAGACTCACGGCAGCATGGAACCGTCCATCAGGCAGACCCCGGTTTACCTGGCGGCAGCACCTGGCGGCTGTGCTGTCTGCTCGGTTTGAACCACAAGCAGTGGCGGCTGCTCGGCTCAGCACGAATGCGGCTGGGACTGCCGGCCCATGCGTGGTCCCCTGTGTGGGCTCCTTCTGCTGCCTTGCAGATTGCCATGCCATATCCCACTCCCCACGCCAAACGTGTTTGCCGTGTGACCATGCCGAGCCCACTGCCCCCCCCAGTTCCGGTCACTTCCGACTCTGCTCACGTGGTGCAAGCTGACGGTGGCTGGGAAGCTTTCACGCTCCAGGCTCTGTGGGTGCCGAGCCTTAGAAATCTCACATCCACCCTGCAAGGTGGAATCTACTGGCTCTGCTTCCAGGGGAGGGAACCACGGCCTGGCCAGTCGGAGCCTCACAGGACATGTGGGCAGCCTGACCCCAGAGTCCGGCCATCTGCCACAGCACCCAGCACACAGAGGAATCCCAGTCCTGTCTTCCTTATCCCCCTGTGGGAGGGCTCCAGGCAAGCCAGGACCAGCCTGGCCCTCTGCCCTCCCCCAGGCCCCTCAGCCCTCCCCCCAGCCCCCCAGCCCTCCCCCCAGACCCCTTAGCCCTTCCCCCCAGACCCCTCAGCCCTCCCCTAGCCCCCCAGTCCTCCCCCCAGACCCCTTAGCCCTTCCCCCCAGACCCCCCAGCCCTCCCCCAAACCCCTCAGCCCTCCCCCCAGACCCCTTAGCCCTTCCCCCCAGACCCCTCAGCCCTCCCCCAGCCCCCCAGTCCTCCCCCCAGACCCCTTAGCCCTTCCCCCCAGACCCCCCAGCCCTCCCCCAGACCCCTCAGCCCTCCCCCCAGACCCCTTAGCCCTTCCCCCCAGACCCCCCAGCCCTCCCTCAGACCCCTCAGCCCTCCCCCCAGACCCCTCAGCCCTTCCCCCCAGACTCCCCAGCCCTCCCCCAGACCCCCAGCCCTCCCCCCAGACCCTTCAGCCCTCCCCCCAGGCCCCTCAGCCCTCCCCCTCAGGCCCCTCAGCCCTTCTCCCCAGCCCCCTCAGCCCTTCCCCCAGGCCCCTCAGCCCTCCCCCCAGACTCCTCAGCCCTCCCCCCAACCTCCTCAGCCCTCCCCCAACCTCCTCAGCCCTCCCCCCAGGCCCCTCAGCCCTCCCCCTCAGGCCCCTCAGCCCTCCCCCCAGGCCCCTCAGCCCTCCTCCCCAGCCCCCTCAGCCCTTCTCCCAGGCCCCTCAGCCCTCCCCCCAGACTCCTCAGCCCTCCCCCAACCTCCTCAGCCCTCCCCCCAGGCCCCTCAGCTCTCCCCCCAGGCCCCTCAGCCCTCCCCCCAGGCCCCCAGCCCTCCTCCCCAGCCCCCTCAGCCCTTCCCCCAGGCCCCTCAGCCCTCCCCCAGCCCCCCAGTCCTCCCCCAGACCCCTTAGCCCTTCCCCCCAGACCCCCCAGCCCTCCCCCAGACCCCTCAGCCCTCCCCCCAGACCCCTTAGCCCTTCCCCCCAGACCCCCCAGCCCTCCCCCAGACCCCTCAGCCCTCCCCCCAGACCTCTCAGCCCTTCCCCCCAGACTCCCCAGCCCTCCCCCAGCCCCCCAGCCCTCCCCCCAGGCCCCTCAGCCCTCCCCCTCAGGCCCCTCAGCCCTCCTCCCCAGCCCCCTCAGCCCTTCCCCCAGGCCCCTCAGCCCTCCCCCCAGACTCCTCAGCCCTCCCCCCAACCTCCTCAGCCCTCCCCCAACCTCCTCAGCCCTCCCCCCAGGCCCCTCAGCTCTCCCCCCAGGCCCCTCAGCCCTCCCCCCAGGCCCCTCAGCCCTCCTCCCCAGCCCCCTCAGCCCTTCCCCCAGGCCCCTCAGCCCTCCCCCCAGACTCCTCAGCCCTCCCCCCAACCTCCTCAGCCCTCCCCCAACCTCCTCAGCCCTCCCCCCAGGCCCCTCAGCTCTCCCCCCAGGCCCCTCAGCCCTCCCCCCAGGCCCCTCAGCCCTCCTCCCCAGCCCCCTCAGCCCTTCCCCCAGGCCCCTCAGCTCTCCCCCCAGGCCCCTCAGCCCTCCCCCCAGGCCCCTCAGCCCTCTTCCCCAGCCCCCTCAGCCCTTCCCCCAGGCCCCTCAGCCCTCCCCCAGCCCCTCAGCCCTCCCCCAGCCCCCCAGCCCTCCCCCCAGACTCCTCAGCCCTCCTCCAACCTCCTCAGCCCTCCCCCTAGCCCCCTCAGCCCTCCCCCAACCCCCCAGCCCTCCCCCCAGGCCTCTCCTCCCTCTGTCCTGGGTCCCTTGGGTGTCCTCCATGGGAGGGGCTGGGGTGTCACTCACGTCAGGCTGCTGAGGCCACACTGTTGGTCACTCATGGCCTTGCAGAGCGGATGGAGCGGGGAGGCTGGCAGTTGTTTTGCGGCGGCTCCAGAGCTGCTTGGAGAAGGAGTGAGAGGCCCGCTCACTCCTAGAAAGGACCCCTTCCCATCCGTGGTCCTGGGGTCCCAGAGCCGCCTCTGCCCTCGCCCCCAAGCCAGGCCAGTGCCCCTCTATCCTCTTCCTGCCTGCCCCCCAAACCCAGAGTGAGACACAGGTGAGGGTCTGTAGGTCCCCAGGCCCAGGCCCTGCCGACGTCCTGATGTTCACCTGGGCCAGGTGCTGGGTTGGAGCTAAACTCAGAGAAACTCCAGGAGGTGCAAGCGTCTGGTGGCAGATGGACATGGGGCCCTGTCGTAGCATGAGGTGGTCAGTGGGACACTTTTGGGCCCCTTGGGGAGCCAGGGCAGACTGTGAACACAGGCGGCAGGTGCAAGGGCTCGGGGCACAGAGAGCATGGAATATTCCAGAAAGTATTCTAAGAAACCAGGGCTGGGCAGAGGGCAAGGCCGGGCCCGGGGGGTTTGCTTGGTTGGGAACAGCTGAGGGTGGGCATGGTGGGGACATCTGGGAAGTGGGATGAACAAAAGCAGCCCCCAGGGACGCCATGTGGCCTGGGTGGCACTCACCCCTGCAGCCGCTTCATCAGGCTCCGCTTCTTCTTCTTCCTCTCCTGTGCTGTTTCCAGCCCGAAGCTGACCAGCCGAAGCGCCTGACCGGCTGGGCAGCAGCTCACACAGTAGCTCAGAACCGCCAGGTCTGTGCGACTGAAGCGCACTTGCTCCAGCACCAGCTCGGGGAGGCCCTGCAGGGCCTGGCGCACGAACGCCTCCTCCTGTGTCTCATACAGGCAGTACAGCAGCTCCAGCGGGTAGTTGATGTCCTCGTTGTCGTCGTCCTCCGGCTCTTCCGCGTCTTCTCGCGCCTTGCCCGGGCGGCCCTGGCCCTGGCCCTGGTCCTGGTCCTGCACCCAGCGCAGGGCATCCTGCTTCACGCGCTCTGAGATGGCGCAGCCGAAGTGGTGCTCCACGTCCCGCGTGCGCTCCGCGCTCAGCAGCCCAAAGAGAAAGCGCCTGGTGAGCGCCAGGTCGCTGTGAAGCTCCGGGTCTGCACGCAGCAGGGTCCCTACGCCTCCAGCCGCGGCCCCAGGGGACCCCTCGTCCTCCAGCAGGTAGGACAGCGCCGCGAAGAACTCCTGGAAGCTCAGGTCCGCGAAGTGGTAGGTGACCTCCGTGTCCAGCACGCCTGGCATCTCCTTCTTGCTGAGGAACAGGCTCTGGACGTGGGAGCCGCGGAGCTGCAGGCGCTCCAGGTCCTTGTCGGTGAAGCTCGCCCGGCGCCCGAGCGTGCCCTCGCGGGCCAGCCGGCACAACTTGCGGAGCTCCGCCTGCATCCGGGGCCCGTCGGCGCCGCTCAGCAGGCTGGTGGCGAAGAGCAGGTACACGGATGTGGTGGTCCTGAGGGCGTGAGCCGGGTCGCGGCCCAGGTCGAGCTGGCGGCGCAGCACGGTGCACACTATCCAGCACACGAAGGGCACGAAACAGAGCGCGAACAGCGTCTCGTTCTCCTTGGCCAGGCGGTAGGCGCGCCTAGCGCTCCGCTCGTCCCCGAAGTACCTGTAGAAATACTTCTTCTTGTCGCGGTCGCCAAAGCCGCACACCTCGGCGCACTGCGGCGAGCGCAGGCGGCCCTGCAGCCTGGCAGGGGCGGCGGCGCGCGCGGTCACCAGCAGGCGGGCCGGGGGCAGCAGCGCCTTGCTCAGCAGCCCGCCCAGCACGCGCGCGCCGCTCGCCGCCTCGAAGGGGTCCGTGCAGGGCGCGGCCTCGAGGCCGCCCGGGGCCGCGGGCAGCTCGTCCGCGCCGTCCAGGATGAAGAGCAGCCGCTGTGGCTGCGCCAGCATTTGCGGCAGCGGTGCGCCGCGGTCCGGACACTGGTCCAGTATCAGGTCGGCCAGGCTGCGCTCGTCCGGCCGCCCCAGCAGCTCTCGGCACGGCACGAAAAAGGCGAAGTCCACCTGGCCCTGGTACAGCTTGCCGGCAGCCCAGTCGTACAGGATCTTTCTGGCCGCCATGGTCTTGCCGATGCCCGCCGGGCCCTGCAGCACCACGGTCAGCGGCCGCTGGCCCTCGTCGTCGCGGCCGAAGAGCCGGTTGAAGGTGCGGGTGTCCGAGCGCCGCGCGCGCCCTTCCTGCGACTCCTGCGCGGCCTCAGGCGCCGGGTCCCCGCGGGCCTCGGGCGCGATAAGCAGCTTGGTGAAGCGCCGATCCAGCCTCACGGAGCGCGCGTTCCGCTCCCTCACCTTGGCGTGCTGCCGCAGCACGTGCTCGCGGTACTTCTTCGCGTACTCTGCGGCAGGCGGACGGGACGGGCACGGTCAGCCCTCGAGGGCACCTGCTGGTCTCCCGCTCCCAGCCGTCGCGCTCGCTCTGCGTCCTGGGAGGCCCATGACCCGGGGCGGTCGGGGCCTCCCGCCTCCCGCCTCCCGCCTCCCGCCTCCCGCCTCCCGCCTCCCGCCCGAGGACCTACCGGCCATGGAGAGCTGCGCTGAGGAGCTGGTGCCGAGCCCTGGAAGGGAAACCCGTATTGAGATCCCGCTGGGGGAGGCGGGGCTGGCCTCGTCCAGGGGCACCCCCGGGGCTCGCTCGGTCCTGGGTAGCAAGCCTCCGGCGACGCAGACGCGGGAAGAGGGCGGCACGCGGCGCCCTGGCCCCCGCCCAGGCTGTGCGCACCCGCCCAGGACCCCTGCACGTGCCCCGAGCTTACGCTGCAGCCGCTGCTCCTTGAGCCGCGCAGCCACGTCGCGCACATCCGCCCTCTTCAGGGTTGCGCGGGCCACGTCCAGCGCGGGCTCCGGCCCGTAGAAATGGACCAGCTGCTCGGCGAGCTCCAGGGCGTCCGCGAGCTCCAGGCGCCCCCACGGGATACTGCGGCTGCCCGTGCGCGCGTCCCGCAGCTTGTGGCGGAAGCGCTTCAGCTGCTCCTGGCTCAGATCCTCCAGGGCTGCCAGGAGCAGCTCGCGGGCCACGGTGGCGCAGGGCTCCGAGCTGGGGGCGGGTGGTTGGCGTCGTCAGGGTGCTGCCCCGGGTGACCCCGGCGCTGCTGTGCCCACGTCCCGCACTCCGGGGCTTCCAGGTGCCCATTGCAGGCAGGGGCTCGGTCCCAGACTCCCTTTTTCCCCTCAGCTGTGTCATGGGGTCATCCACGGTGGACAACAGCTACCAATGACCTGTGGTGCTAGGGTCTGCCTTGGTCCCCAGGTCCTGCCTGCTTCCTCCACTCCAGGGCCAGGCAGGTCAAGTGCAGGAGAGGAGGCTCTGCCTGGCCTGGCCTTCGCCTGGGAGCCCCCGTCAGGCTGTGGTCCTGGGCTCCCTGGACCAGGCAGCAGCCAGGCTACGTCAGGCATCTGTGGGGACCAGGCTGGGGTCTGGCACCGGGGTCTGTGCTACAGTGTTGGGGGGGTCCCTAGAATCCTGCCGCTGGGGTGGTGGGAGAGGGTGCAAAGTCAGGAGCAAAGCCCCGGGAGTCACCCATGAGGCCCCCCAGGTCCAGTGACCACTTAGGGAGCCAGCACTCACCTGGAGCAGGAGGCCCCCGGCTGGTCCATGGAGCCTTGTCCGTGGGTCTAACACTCAGGGGCGGAGGCCAGCGGTGGAGGGGTGACCCCTTCCCCAGGCTGAGTCCCCAGGGCTTGCTCAGCCGGGCCCATCCCTTGGCCCAGCACTGAGAGAACTCACAGGGGTGCACTCGCCGTTGGTGTGCTCTGCCCAGTGACCTCTGATCTCCTGCTGTGCTTGTATCCCTCGAACATTTCCCGGAGACTGTAGGTGTGGCACGGAGGCATGTCCATGTGCAGTAGCTTTACCACAAGGTGGGCTGCATGGAGGAGGTGCTGGTGCAGAGCTGGGCTAAATTCTGCAGGCAGGGGGTGAGGGAGGGCTTCCAGGTGGAGGGAGCCAGAGCCTGTAGAGCTGGGGTGGGGGCGACCCCACCTGTGCACCAGGAGCGGCTCTGGGCTTCTTGCATCTCCCCTGAGCAGGTGGATGGACGGAGGTTTGGATGTGAGGCGTGCCCGTGGCCACGCGCATGTGGGTCCCACCGCCTGTGGGAGTAGGCACACATCTGTGTGACCACATTGAGACGTGTGTGTGTGGTCTGGTCAGTGCCCAGGAGTCAGGCTGCACTCCTTGGAGCCTGTGAGGGTTCCCTCCCCCACTGGAGGTAGTGAAACTGAGAGCCTGGGACACACATTCCACTCGTGTCTGAGGGGCCCCAGGGCTGCAGACGGAGGCAGAGGCAGCGTGGACTGGGAGCCGAGCTGCACTGTTGCTGAGTGTGGAGCAGGGGCCCCAGGAAGGGGAGTGCAGCTGAGAAGCCAGGAGCGGGGCTGCCGGGATCACAGCCAAGCTGCCTCTGGCTCTCAGCCCAGTGAAACTGGTGCTGGACTTGGGACCCCCAGGCCCTGTTCCAGCACCCCGGGGAGCAGACACAGCCGCCCTCGCCTGCTGCCCCACCTGGCCACAGGTCATGTGCTCTCAGTCTGGGGTACCCTGGGAGCCCTGGAGACCCACCAGGAGGAAGGGGCCCAGAGGTGGGCTGGTGCCCATTCTGTCAGAGACAGAGCAGAGCTTAGGCTACTAGGTGTGGGTCTTTTTTTTTTTTTTTAAGATTTTATTTATTTATTTGAGAGGTAGAGTTACAGACAGTGAGAGGCAGAGACAGAGAAAGGTCTTCCGTCCATTGGTTCACTCCTCAACGGCTGCAATAGCTGGAATTGTGCCAATCTGAAGCCAGGAGCCAGGAGCTTCAGATGGGTCTCCCACACGGTGCAAGGGCCCAAGGACCTGGGCCATCCTCCACAGCAGACAGCTGGATTGGAAGAGGAGCAGGTGGGACTAGAACCAGCGCCCATATGGGATGCCGGCACCACAGGCAGAGGATTAACCCACTGTGACATGGTGCTGACCACTAGGTGTGAGTCTTGTTCGTGCACACTTGCCCCTCAGATCCACGGTGTGTGGTCAGCACCTGTCTCTCTATCGGAGTGGGGGCCCACAGGCTCGAGGGTGCACTGGCAGCATGCATCAGGGGGTGGGGACTTTGTACTTTTTGAGGGACTTTCGGGAATGGGAACGAGCAGTTGTTATCACACAGCCTTGGGAGTCAGTAGGCGTTGGAAGCAGCCTCGCCCGGGTCAGGTCAGGTAAAGGAGACGAGGCTCAGGGTTCTGGGGACAAAGCCAGAGCAGCCCGTGGCCTGAGACGGGCAGCCAGCCTCAGCACGGGTGCTGGCCTTGGCTGCCTGGGGCAGCAACTGTGGGAGCACCCGGCTCTGGGGGGAGGGGAAGAGTGGGCAGGTCCCAGTGCCCTCCTTGTGCTGGCCTCCAGCAGGCTGTGGTTCTGCAGAGGGAGCTTGGCGAGGCACAGCATCACCACGGCAACACACGGAGACACCAGGGTCAGTGCGGGGGCTCCGGCCCTGCCAGCGTGGATGGCAGCGCTGGGCCCTCGGCCAGGGCCGCCTCCTGGAGACCCCACTGAGCCCACCCTAACCAGAGGCTCTCCCACGGCCTCTCCTTCAGCGCACAGGCGCCGTACCTGCGTTGTTCTGAAATGCGCATTTGCATCATTTCTATAATTTCTTTTTTAAAATATAATTGATTAATTTATTTGAAAGGCAAAGGCAGAGTTACGAAGAGAGAGGTCTTCCATCTGCTGGCTCACTCCCCAGATGGCCAGGCCAAAGCCAGGAGCCTGGAGCTCCCTTTGGGTCTCCCACGTGGGTGCAGGGTCCCAGCCGTTGGTTCATCCTCTGCTGCTTTCCCAGGTGCATTAGTGAACGGGACTGGAAGTGGAGCAGCCAGGACTTGAACCAGTGCTCATATGGGAAGCTGGCATCGCAGGCAGCAGCTGAACCCACTGGGCCACACCAGCCCTAGGTGAAATCTTGAAAAGGAGTTCTCCACGGTTGCTGTTTCCCATTCTTCATCGTCAAGACAGAAAGTACAAAGGTTGGGAACACGGTGTTCTGAGTCAGGCGGGGATCAAATCCTGGCCCCTAGCCCAACAGTTGTGCGCCCTTGGACAAGCCTGTACCCCAGTTCTGTCCCTGTGGGGCGGGGTGCAGACGCACAGGGCACCTGCTGTTCTCGGAGCCGTTGCCCCTCACAGCTCCTGTGGAGCAGTGGAGGATGGCCCAGGTGCTTGGGCCCTGCACCCCATGGGAGACCAGGAGAAGCACCTGGCTCCTGCCTTCAGATCAGCGCGCCGGCCACGGCGGCCATTGGAGGGTGAACCAACGGCAAAAGGAAGACCTTTCTCTCTGTCTCTCTCTTTCACTGTCCACTCTACCTGTCAAAACAAACAAACAAACAAACAAAAACAACCAGAAAAAGATAAGTTCTAGAAACGATCAAGCAAAACTGAATGCTGTAGAGGAAATTCTACTTTGGCCAGGAGTCACCTTCAGTTGTTTTAAGGGTTTATTCAATTAGGAGCCAGGCTGTGGTGCAGGTGGTTAAGCCGGAGCCTGGGATGCCAGTGCCCCACACGGGGTCCTCGCTGCTTTGCTTCCAAGGCAGCTCCCTACCAGTGCTCCTGAAGCAAAAGATGGCCAAGCGCTTGGGCCCCCCTGCCCTCGGGGAGACCTGGATGCAGCTGCAGGCTCTTGGTTTCAGCCTGGCCCAGCCCCAGGTGTTGCAGCCATTTGGGGCGTGAACCAGTGCAGGAAGATCTCTCTCTGTCCCTCTCCCTGTCACTCTGCCTTTCAAAGAATCTGTTTTTTTATTTTTATTTATTTTTATTTGACAGGTAGAGTTATAGACAGTGAGAGGGAGCGACAGAGAGAAAGGTAAGAATCTGTTTTTAAAAGCTTTATGTTGCTTGTTCACTGTCTCGCCTTCTCTCTGGGGCGTATTCCAGGGCCCGCTGTGGCTTGAGGAGGGCACACTTGCATCAGGGCGTGTGTGCGTGTGTGACTGCTCCTGGCTCAGCCACACCCTGAGGGCCTCATCTGATAGCACCCTCCTCAGAGGCCCCCTGAGCCCCACAGTCCACTTAGGCTCCTGCCCTCCGAGTGCCATTAACGGAGGACGGGGTTGAACTCCAGCATGGGTGTGGGTGCAAGCCACAGGCAGAGTGAGGGCCGTGGCTCCAGGTCCCTTTCTGCCCAGGGCCCTCTGCCCCCACCCCGACGTCCAGGCCCACCTCACCTCAGCAGCCTGGCTCTGCTTCCAGCACCACTTGCTCTCCAGAGCCTGGGGGTGTGTGAGAGGCCCCACCGATGTGGCAGCCCCACCAGCTGCCCACCCCAAGCGCGCTCTCCCTCCCTCCCTGCCCCGAGCCCCCCAGAGATCCCTCGGGGGCATGGCGAGAGGGAGCAGGGCGTTCAGCTCCCACCTCCCCACACCCAGGGACACTCAGCACCAGGGGTGGAGCGAGGTTTCTATCAGTAGCGGCCAAGGCGGCCCGAGGAACCCCCAACCCCAACAGGCCAGACCCTTCCCACTGGGCTCCCACTCTGGCCGCAGCAGGCAGCTGAGAAGTCCACACCGGCTTAGAGGCAGCCCTGTGGTGCCAGGTGAGGGGGAGGCAGACCACAGGGGCAGGAGTAGAGGGGTGTGGGACTGGGGAGAGGGCCAGCTTCAGTCTGGGGAGACGAGAACGTTCCGGAGACGAGGTGGTGCCGGCCGCACCGCTGGGTGGCTGTGCTGAACTATGGCTTAGGAGCGGCCAAGTCGGTAACTTTATGTTCTGTGCATTTCACCATACTTGAAACTAAGAAACAGAAAGTGGATGCACCCACAGTCTGGGCAATCATTAGCATGGGTGTCCTCCCTGCAGGCCAAGGTCTCTGCCTGTGTCTGCAGGCCCAGCCCCACGCCAGGGAGCAGAGCCCACAAAGCCTCACGGGGCTAGGCCGCTGCCATGGCTCACTAGGCTAATCCTCCCCCAGCGGCACCGGCACACCGGGTTCTAGTTGGGGCACCGGATTCTGTCCCGGTTGCCCCTCTTCCAGCCCAGCTCTCTGCTGTGGCCCGGGAGTGCAGTGGAGGATGGCCCAGGTCCTTGGGCCCTGCACCCACATGGGAGACCAGGAGAAGCACCCAGCTCCTGGCTTCGGATCAGCGGCCATTGTGGGGTGAACCAATGGAAAAAAGGAGGACCTTTCTGCCTGTCAAAAAAAAAAAAAAAAAAAAAAAAGCCTCATGGGGCTTCCCAGGAGCTGAGGCATTCACTACCCTGCTGCCCAGCCCGGCTCGCCCTCCTGTCAGTCTTCTGTGGCACGAGGCCTTGCGCTCAGGGCCTCCTGTGGGTGAGTTCTCCTTCCAAGGGGCCCTGGGCCCACAGCCTTGTTCACAGACTCCTCGCTCGCCTCACCAAGGTAGAGGAGCCCAGGGCCTGACCCCTGCTCTGTCCAGGTGGAGGGGCCAGGACCCCCGTCCTGGGGTACAGGAGCCTGGAGGATCTCTGGTCCTGCAGGGTGGGGGTGTCCGTGTGGGAGGTGGTCCCAGGGCACTTGGTGGAGTCCCTTCAGATGAAGGGATGCAGGCACCAGACCCCTCCCGCCGTGCACATCAGGAAAGGCTCAGGAGCAGAGGACCCCTCCTGAGACAGCGCAGTGACACCCGTGCTTGGACGGTGGACGGCCTCTCGTGTGCTGCCCACTGCTCCCTCGCAAGCATGTGGGACGGTCACCCTCCCTGAGAGTGGACTGTGCCACAGTACACCCCTCAGCTCAGCCGCGACACAGCTCAGCCGCGACACAGCAGGAGCCACCGGCCTGCCCAGCCGTGAGCTCCGTCAGCCTCACTCTGCTCGCGCTCTCCTGTGCTGCCCGGCTGCCTCGGTCAGCTCCTGCTACGGCACGTGGAGCATCCGACAGGTCAGGAGTTCAGGAGGTCCACCTGGGCTCCCAGCTCGGAGGCTCCCAGCGGGCACCGGGCGGCCGGGTGGGGCTGGTGCTACGGGAGCAACTGTGTGGCCAGCTGGGGGCAGAGAGGACGCAGGGGGCTGCACCTCCTCTTCTCTCTGTGTGGCCAGCTGGGGGCAGAGAGGACGCAGGGGGCTGCACCTCCTCTTCTCTCTGTGTCGTCTCTTCCGAAGCTCAGGACCCAACCCCGAAGGCCCCACGAATCCACCCACGGTTAACACAGGACTTTGGGATTCAAGTGTCTGTTCCGTGAGTGGCTACACTGGGCGGGGCCTGGGCAGGAGGAGGAGCCCATCTGAGCACGAGCAGAGGGCAGCATTCATGGGACCTGACTGGAGCTGGGGGAGGAGCAGGTTTCACAGGGAACTCAGGGCAGTCTGGACACCTGAGTCTGAGAAGCTACTTCCCAGTCGCACTGGGCAGGGCCTGCTCTCCCACTCCTGCGGGAGCTGGGTTGGCTGGGACCACCTCCTAGCAGGACTCCGGAGGGTCACAGCCGAGGGGCAGGTCATGTGAAACGATGCTTTGGCCCATGGCCCCCTCTCCCTGGGCCTCCAATGACACTCCCCCCCCCCCCCCCGCTCCCCACGCCCAGGCTCAGACTCCCTGCAATGCCTACCAGCACCAAGGCTGCCCGGAGTCCTCTTGCTTCATGGTCCTCACTTGGCAAAACCCTAACCAGCACCACACCTGGCCGGTGCTGCCGGCCGTGGGTCCCCAGTGTGGCCTAGCAATGGCACAGGTGCCCCACGAGTTTCCACTCCACTCTTCCTCGGTTTCTGTGTCTCCTCCCCATTGCTTACCCTGGAGCATCCCAGCAAGCCAGCGCCGACCAGTCCCGCCGACCGGTGATGCTGACCCGGGGTCTGGCGACCACGCCCTGGCCCTCCAGCCGGGTCTGCTGCTCCACTGCCTCCTCCACACTCTGAGCTGTCACCACCTCTCCTCGCTGGGCCTCGGCCCTGCCCCCTGCCTCTCCGGCTCCGCTCAGGCTCTGAGATTGAGTGTCTACCCAAATCCCTAGCCTCTCTCAAGTGCAGATTCCAAAAGCAAGCTGTGGTTTCTCTCCCCAAAGCGGTTGCCCCTCGGCTTCCTCCACCTCACGCTGGAAAGTTGAGGCTTTCAGTGACCTGGGCCGAAACCTCGCGGTGGCCTTGGACGTCCCTCCTGGCCCACCTCCTAGCTGCTCTTCTCTGCCGTGACGTTTCTTTGGCTCCGTTGCAGGGATGTCTCTGGCAGCACCTGTTCCAGGAACTCGCTCAGGCAAAGGGCAGGATGGGAGTGGGATTTATGTAAGGGGTGAGGGGCTCACGCCTGGAGGAGATGCTTGGGGGAGTTTCCATGGCCCCTCCACGTGGTGCTCAGGACACAGGTGCACTTCACAGTGCCCTCCTGGTGCTGGGGGGCGGGGGGCAGGTGCATCGTGGGAAAGTGGCTGCGCTGTGTTGGCCTGCAGGGGTGGAGCCAGGGTGCAGGGCCAGGGAACGAAACAGGAGAATCTTCCAGCACGTTTCTTCCCTGGCTGACCCCTTGCCTCGCCCCACGTTCCCCCCTGAGACTTTTCTAAGATTCACTTATTTATTTGAAAGTCAGAACCCCAGAGACAGAGGTCTTCCATCTGCTGGTTCACTCCCCAAATGGCCACAACTACCAAGGCTATGCCAGGCCAAAACCAGGAGCCAGGAGCTTCAGCTGGGTCTCCCACGTGGATGGCAGGGCCCAAACACTGGGGCCGTCTTCTGCTGCTCTCCCAGGTGCATCAGCAGGGGGCTGGATCAGAAGTGGAGCAGCCGGGACTTGGACCTTCGCCCATATGGGATGGGATCCTGGCACTGCAGGCCGGGGCTTTAACTCACTGTGCCACAGCACCAGCCCCAGTAAATAAATCCTTTAAGAAAGGAAGGGGCCGGCGCCGCGGCTCACTAGGCTAATCCTCCGCCTTGCGGCGCCGGCACACCGGGTTCTAGTCCCGGTCGGGGCGCCGGATTCTGTCCCGGTTGCCCCTCTTCCAGGCCAGCTCTCTGCTGTGGCCAGGGAGTGCAGTGGAGGATGGCCCAGGTGCTTGGGCCCTGCACCCCATGGGAGACCAGGAGAAGCACCTGGCTCCTGGCTCCTGCCATCGGATCAGCGCGGTGCGCCGGCCGCAGCGCGGCGGCCATTGGAGGGTGAACCAACGGCAAAGGAAGACATTTCTCTCTGTCTCTCTCTCTCACTGTCCACTCTGCCTGTCAAAAAAAAAAAAAAAAAAAAAAAAAAAAAAAAAAAAAAAAAAAAAGAAAGAAAGGAAGGAAGAGGGAAAAAGAGGGCCAGACATAGTTGATGCCGAGTGTGAGACGCCAAAGGCAAACCAAGTGTTCCACCGAGCCTCATCTTGGCGTTCACAGGATTTAGGCTACAGCTGTGACATGAGTCCAACAGTGAGGGAATCGAGGGCTGAGACTTCTATCAGGGCGTGCGTAACATCCTGGATAAAATGCCAGGGCTGCCTGGCGCGACCCCCGTCATTTCACAGCTGCCTTTTACAGAGTGGCCATAGGAGAGGCCAGCCTGCAGCACTCCCGCGGTGCCCGACAGAGCTCTGCAGAGAAGGGGAACCAAGGGGTGGTGGGGCCGAGAGAGGACAGAGACATGTACACGATAGCGTGGCTAGGTAGGTACTAGGGAGAGCAGCTGGGACAGGAACCGGTGCCCAGATGGGGTGTGCTGGCATCAGCTCTACCTGCTACGCCACAACACCGCACCCCCACCCCTCCCCACCCGGCCCCCAGCCCGAGTCACCCCCCTTCGTGTTTTACTCTGCATGGGCGGCGGGGGGAGAAAGGCCTGCTTCCTGCTGTGCCAGGGCGCTGCCCCCTGCTTGCTGGTCCAGGGGGTCCCTCTCAAGGGCTGCAGGGTCATCACCCCTCGGCCACCGTCATCTCTGTGAGAAGCTGCTGGATTCTGAGACAAAGTTGACAGTGCAGATGGATGTAACTGGAGACAGCAAGGACGAGAACCCCCAGCACAGGGAACGCATCTTCTGCTGCTTTGCGCGTGGTGGGAGCTGCTGGTTTTCTTGCCAGCACAGAACAGTCTCTTAGCTTGAGTGTGAATCTTCGTGGTATCTTCTGTGAGCACCGGTGCCCACGCAGATGTAACGGATTCCTCAGTCCCTGCGCCTGGTCCACTTGCTAGATGCTCTAGGAGCACTTCAGATACAGTGTCCACAGACGGGCTGGCGTGTCCCAGCTGCTCCACTTCAATCCAGTTCCTGCTAACGCACTTGGAGAGGGGGTGGAAGGTGGCCCAAGTGCCTGGGTCCCTGCCGTCCAGGTGGGAGCCCTGGATGGAGTTCCAGGCTGTTGGCTTCCTGGCTGTTGTGGCCATTTGGGGAGTAGACCAGTGAATGGAAGATCCTCTCTCTTAAAAAACAATAACCAAAAACAAACAAAACCTACCAATAAACCAACAGTGCATCTTAAATACAAAGACCCACAGACCTGGTAGCTGTTAGGATCCGGCCAGCAGTCGGAACGAAGCTGCCCAAGGCAACTAAGATTCCTGAACTCAACCTCGTGATGCAGCAGGATTTTCTGCTATTCCGGTGGAAGAACTCACAAGAAAATTTCCCTGCCAATAGCAGCTTCCTGAGGCAATCAGAAGAGGTAGGTAAAACATTCACTACAAAGTGCAGTAGCCAAGGGCTGGAGTCTTGCCACAGTAGGTTAAGTCGCTTCCTGCAGTGCCGGCATCCCACATGGGCGCCGGTTTGAGTCTTGGCTGCTCCACTTCCGATCCAGCTCCCTGCTATGGCCTGGGAAGCAGTAGAAGATGGCCCAGGTGCTTGGGTCCCTGCACCCACGTGGGAGACCTGGAGGAAGCTCCTGGCTCCTGGCTTCAGACAGGCCCAGCTCCAGTTGTTGCGGCCATTTGGGAAGTGAAGCAGTGGATGGAAGACTTTCTCCCTCTCTCTCTCCTTCTCTCTCTCTCTCTCTCTCTCTGTATTTCTGACTTTCAAATAAATAAATAAATAAATAATCTTTTAAAAAGAAAGTCACCAGGGCTCCAGGCATGAGGCGTTTCTCTGGGCTGTGGGAGGCCCTGGAGCTCCCAGGCCTTTGGTTGTCGGAGAAGACCATGAAGGGTTCAGACACCAGCCTTCCCCATGGAGCTGAGGCAGCCCTGTTCCCAGGGGCGCTTTTACACTGAGGGCTGGGTGGGCTTCTCCAGAGGGAGCCACGGAGAAGCAGCATGGGCTTGAGCTTCCACCCAGACGCCGCCCCTCCTCTGCCTGCAAGTGGTGAGACAGGTGTGGGGCAGCCCCGGTCAAGCCCAGGGCCAGAATTCGGGCCTGAGCTCCTCCGGGAACGTGGTGGGCTCCCGTGACCTACATCCGTCCTGGAGGAAGCGGCGCTCACTCAGTGTCACAGCAGCTCCACTGCCACCTCTCTCAGGGACAGAGCTGACTGGCCTCAGCCCGCAGGGGCCTCACTGCCCACTGTGAGTGACTCTGGCAGGGCTGCCCCCTGGTGGAGGGAAGGCCTTGGGCTAGCAGGAGGCTCCGAGCTGCGGAGGACCCAGCACCCCCAGGGGCTGGTCCCAGCTGGGTGGTGGAGGACCCCCCCGTGGTGGGTCACCCACATGTCTGTGCTGGCCCCCTCGTGTCCCTTGTCTCTGAGACAGCAGGGGTTGAACAGAGCCCACGGCTCCTGAGTGGGGGGCTTCAGTCGGGCACCGTGGAGGCCTGCATGAGAGAACGCCTGGCCGTGCTTGCTGCCTCTGCCAGGACAGGTGAATTGTGTGCAGCCAAGAGCCCCTTTAGAGGCTGGGCTCACTTCTCTTTCTTTTTTTAAGATTTATTTTATTTATTTGAAAGGTGGAGTTATACTGAGAGCAGGAAAGAACACACACACACAGAGGGAGGTTTTAACACACTGGTTCATGCCCCAAATTGCTGCAACAGCTGGGGCTAGCTCAGGCTATAGCCAGGAGTTGTGGGGAGCAGGACCTGTCTCCCGCAACTTGGCGAAATAAGTACTGAGACTACCGAGGCTAGACTAGACCGCTGAGACTATAAAGACTAACTCTATGCATCTGATCTCCCACCAAATGGCGCTGAGAGAGTAAACAAATCTTACACAGCTGCCTCGTTAATTAGCTGATTCCTGAACCAACCCCTGTTTGGAAAAAAGCGGCGTGCTTAGCACGTGGGCAGCAGAGCACGGATTGGTGGGAGAGGACTATAAAAGGGAGAAAGAGACGACCTGCGAAGGCCCCCTGAGTGTGTCGGAGAGCTCCGTGGAGGAGCGGCAGCAAATCCAGGAAGGACCAGGGAAAGAAAACAGCGTCTGGTGTCGTTCCTCTGAGCGGGGGAGCAACAAGGAGTCAGGAGCTCCATCCCGGTCTCCCACGGGGGTGCAGGGGCCCAAGCACCTGGGCCATCTTCCACTGCTTTCCCAGGCCACAGCAGAGAGCTGGATGTGAAGTGGAGCAGCTGGGACTCAAACCAGAGCCTATATGGGATGTGCAGCACCAGCCCCCAGATCTACTTTTCTAGTCTAGGTTTTGGCCGGACAGTGCTGCGAAGGATGGTGAGTTCGGCAGCCCAGGACCTCATTCTGACATCCAAGCAGGGTCTCCCCGGGAGCCTGCATCCCAGCTCTTTCCAGGACTTCTGCAGGTTGATCCAGACCTGGGGCCTCCTCTCAGACCTCAGATGCAACTGCCTACCCCTCAGAAGTTGGGAACTTGTTTTGGATTGCACCTAGGGCTCCTGGGCTCTAGGTGGGCTCTGTTGTGCCTGCGGCTTGACTTGAGCCAGAAGGGGCACTCGACTCCATCCTTAAACCCTGGAATTTTGCCACATCTGTGGTCCAGACTGACCCCATAATCAATGTCCAAGTGTCCGTAGGTGCTGGAGCCCATGTCCACATGCGAGGTGAACCTCGAAGCTGACCCTGCAATGGTGGGGGTGGAGAATTTGGTCATGAGAACTCCCAAGCCCAGCTGGCCAGTAGCAGCCTGACTCAAGCCAGCACCAGGGGCCAGGCTGCCTCCATGGTCCTGGACACTATAGCCTTCTGGAGTGGAGCGGCCTGAACTGCCCACCCGTGGAGCAAGCATGCTCTGTGGTCCTGGGTCCTGGACTCTGCAGCTGTAGTGGTAAGTCGCTGGGGCTTGGGCCATGGCAAAAGAGGGTGGCAGTGTGCACACTGCAAACTTGCTGACTGGCTACTCAGGCAATGTCCCCTCCTTTGGGTCAGGTGCAGTGACCACACTTTCTGGGTCCAGCAAAATGATTTACCGCCTACATGGGACAGTGGCCCAGTGCCTGAAACCTGGGGGCCCTATGGAATGATTGTCCATGGGGGTCAGTGCAGGCCCGCATCACACTCCAATTCAGCTCCAGGTCCTGCTAACGCCCCTGGGAGGCAGCAGGTGATGGCCCAAATGCCTGAGTGCCTGCTGCCCACAAGGGAGACCCAGGAGGAGTTCTTGACCTCTGGCTTCACTGCTGTGACCATTCAGGGGGTGAACCAGCAGATGGAAGATCTCTTCCTGTCTCTCTTTTGGCTCTGTGTCACTCAGTGTGTGTGTGGGAGAGAATTTTATAGAGCTGGCTCACGTGGTAAGCCCAAGGACGAGCTGAGGTCTTGGTCCAGGCCCAGCAGGGCAGAGGGGTTTGCAAGCCACACCTCCCTCACCCTCTGCTCATGAAGCCCAGAGTTCCAGGGCATCCCACTCGGTGTAGAAAACATTTACTGGGAGTCCTCGTGGGTGGAGGGAAGCCCTGTCCCCTGGTGACTCTGGTTCTGGAAGTGGCCATTGGTGCTGGGTGGAATCAGGCTGAAGGGGCTCTCAGATACCCAGGCCCGCGTCTCTGGTGCCCATGGGATCCTGCTGCTGACCGTGCAGGGCTCACACTTGAGCCCCTCCACCATGGTGAAAACAGATTTCCTGTGCTCAGCACCTCTGCGGGCCACACCTGCAGCCTCTGCAGTCCCAAATCTGGACACCAGGTGGCGCCGTCTGCCTGCAGGTGGGGTGTGCATGGCCGCCTGTGTCCAGGGCTCTCAGGGGCATGAGGAGTATGTCTCCGGAAGACTCCACAGGTGCTGAGGGCTTGACTGGAGTGAGGGTGAGGACATGGGCACCAGGGCCACTTGTGTCCACCAGAGACCTTGAGAGCAGCCGTGCAGGACAAGAGGCCCCAAGCCTTTTCCCAAACTTGGTTTCCTGGCCACTACCTGGGACCTTTGTCCCCCACCCCCCCCCACGCTGTGGCCTCCTTCTGTCTCTCCCTGGGCCCACCATCCTCCTTCTAGTAAGAGGCAGACCAGGGGAGGCAGGGAACAGCTGAGCCACGCCCCCACCTCAAGCAGCTTCAGGGCGGGTGGGCAGAGCAGGGGCCTGTGGAGGGTTTGGTTTGCAGCAGTTAAAACTGGGGACTGCACCTAGACTGGGTGAGGCCTGGAGCTCGGGTTGCAGGAGGGAGGGGCTGGGATGAGAGCTTGGGAACATCACCAGGTGAGGTGGGGGCTTAAGGCACAGTAGGTGTAGCCGTCTGGGCGTGAGGGCTCTCAGATACCCAGGCCCGCAGTCTCCCTCCTGGAGGGGGATCCCCAGCTCCCCACCCCGTCCTGGCCCCCACGGGGGCCTCATCCCCCCCCCCCCCAGGCAGGGCTGGCCAGGGACTCCAGGAACCTCGTCGGAGCTCGGAGGGCAGAGATGCAGCTCCCCTCAAAGGCAGGCCGGGCACCTGGTCCTTATCTGTGAAGGAAACACCGTGCTGCCTGATCACAGCCACAGCCTGATCCTCAGCTGGACCCCAAAGCTGTAATTACAGGTTCAGGTGGAAGGGATTAAGACTCAGGACTGGCCTGGGGCCTGGGAAGTGGGGTGGACGGGGAGGGGCTCCTGTCTCCAAGGACAGAAGCAGAAATGGGTTCCTACTGAAATGTGCTTGCATTCCTCAGACTTAAGACAACTTCTTTGTAAATTTATTTTTGTTTTTATTTGAATGGCAGAGAGACTATCCATCCACTGGTTCTCTCCCCAAAGGCCTGGAATAGCCAGGGCTGGGAAAGCAGAAGCCAGGAACCCTATCCTGGCCTCCAACATGGGGGACGGGGACCTAAGGAAGTACTTGAACTGTTACCAGAGATCGTGGTGGGGTTCTTGTCTTCCCGCAAGGAAACATTCAGGCATAGACAGAACAAAGTAGCAAGGTTTATTGGGGATAGGGCATCCGTCAGAATGGATGGGACAGTGCCCACTCAGACTGGGGGAGAGCGAGGTTACACGGTTGAGTGGAGAGAACACACCTCGGCAGGCCAGGCGGGCGGCTCAGCAGAGGCAGAGGGCTGCACGCGCAGTCTGTTTGGACTCCCGGTTGTTAAGGGAGTCTCTTTACCACCTCCCCCCCTCCTCTAGGACAAGGATGGGGAGCCCTGGTATTAGGGTTTGTTGGGTGAAAATACAAAAACTTCCAAGTTTACTACTGAGGTTGTCAGATGGGAGGAGCCTTGCTGGTGTCAATCAGGGCTTCTCTCTGTGGTGCCTGCCTTAGAGGACAGATGTTTATTAGGCCAGGTAGAAGGGGCAGGACCCCCTGGAAGGTCATCAGGGTCCGGCAGGACTTCGAAATGCAGACACTGGATGCAGATGCTGTAGCTGTGTTTCCTTAGGCCCTTCTCACACAGGCTAATTACCAACTTCCTAGCAGGAACTCCCATCTTCCACCCATCTGCCCACCCAGCACTGAGAACCCTGCTGAGCCAGACACTGCTCCAGGCACGGCAGCGTCCAGGCAACAACCAGGCCCCGCTGAGCAAAGCCTCAGTGATACTGGCCTGTGTCCAGGGCAAGGCCAGGCCCCAGCAGGCAGCCGGGGGTCGGATCACCCAGGCCTGGGGGCTGTTGGCAGGAGGCGAGCAGAGCCTGTTGGAGGGAGCTGGTTGCTCCAGGGTTGGCTTGGCCACCGTATGGAAGACACGTATGAGGTGGACTTGGGAAGGGTGCCGAGTCAGCACAGTGGGGCGTGGAGCTGTCAGCAGACGGCACATGGAGGAGTGGAGGCTGCCACTGGGCATTCAGCCTGAGCAGCTAAGGGGGTGGGGCAGGACAGGGGACCTCGGGGCAGGGGCCCAGGCCTCGGGTGGGGACAGAGGTTAGCGGCTTCCAGACTGGGGCCAGGTGAGGTCTGGAGAGGACAGCTAAGAGGCGGAAGGGGCCGGGGCCGTCACGGGCCAGGCAGGGTCTGGGTGAGGTGGGAAGGAACCCAGAGCTTCTGGCCAGCAACTGAGGAAAGGCTAGAAAAAGCAGAGGTGGATCCCTGCATTTGGTGGGAGGTCTCGGGAGCAGGGGCACCTGGGGCAGGCCCCCTGCTCTCCAGGGGGGAGCAGGGTGGAGGTGGGGCTTGCTCCAGAGGGGATGAGAGTCTCCAGAGAGCAGGAAACAGATTAGTGCACACATGCTGTGGGAAGGAATGAGCAGCTCATTCTGACAGATGGGAGGGAGGGGGCCTGGGTGCTGGCAGGGAGACCAGGGCCCCTGGGGGGCCGACACACACACCAGCCCACAGCCAGCACTCAGTGAGAGCCAGAGCCAGACGTGGGCCCCTGGGGACACACGGACACACACACACACACACACAGCCAGCACTGAGCGAGAGCCAGGAGGGCCCTGAGTGCCCAGAGCACACACACGCTCACACAGCCAGCACTCAGCATATGCTGAGCTGCTTTCCACCTTGCTGCCCACCGGTCAGAGAAAGGTGCTGCCCGTTCAGGCTCGCTGTGCTGTGCAGGCCACAGCTGACTCCTGGAACTCAGGGCTGCTCCAGGTGTCTTCAGAGAACTTCCATTAGGCAGACGTGGGTATGCTACGTCTTCTGTGGCGGCGCCAAGCCCCTGCTCTGCTCCTCTGAGGTTGGAGAGGCCCACACAGAACTTCTGGAGGTCACAGCAGGCTGACGTTGCAGCAGGCATGCCTCCTGCCAGGCCCTGGGACTGGACGGGGCAGCTGCAGCTCCCTCCCCCACCACGCTATAAAAAGCCGTGACCAAGTGAGCAGAGGACACTCGGGCACCCAGCTGGAACCCAGGGAGGAGCCCAAGCCCAGAGCCATGCCAGGGCTGTCCCCTGCCCTCCGACTGCTCCAAGCCCCACTGGGGTGCCGGGTGCTTCCCAAGGTGTACATCTCCGGCAAGCCGGCCAGGACGCCCACCTCTCCTGCGGTAAGTGACCTCTGAGGCGGCCAAGGGCAGTGACTCCATTTCCCAGTTCCAGGCAGACGAGCCAAGGAGGGGGAAAAGCCTCAGTGCCGTGGCCGTGACCCTGCCCACACGCCAGCACAGGGGTCTCTGTAGGCGACACTTGCAGGCCAGGCTCCTGCGTGGCCAGCAGGTCAGGGGGTGGGGTGGGGGCTCCAGGTGCTCAGGCCTCTCACCTGGTGAGAGTGCTTGTGTGTGGGTCAGAGAGCCCCTACGCTGACCCAGGGAATTCCAGGAGCACGCACGCCTCTGTTGCAAGTACAAAGGCCTGGTCGTGCTCAAGGTCGTGCCACGAGGACAAACACCCCGACCTGGCCAAATTTGCTCTTAAACTTCCGGGGCTAAGGTCACGAGAAAAGACTGGCTTCCACCTCGGCATCTGATCCGGATTTAGGAGTCAGAGGGGAGGGCTGGGCCCGAGGGTGAAATGTGCGTCTTGCTTCACATCCTGGCTTCCCGAGTTCAGCCACAAGACACAGGGCTGCAGGCAGATCAAGCTCCACCGAGGCTGCTGACAGCACAGCCAGGTACAAGGGCCCGGCCCTGCTCCGAAGCAACTTAAAAGCTTTGCTGTTCCTGCACAGGTTACCAGAGGACTGGGTGCCCACCACACGGGGGGCCAACTGCTCAAAGCACCCTCAGGCGGCCAGGCCGGCTCCCTACTTCCCACACATGGCACACAGCAGCCGTGGTTCCAGTGCACAGGGAGGGGCCGGGGCCATCCGGCCCCAGAGGGCTGGGTTCTCCCACACAGGACCCCAGGGAGAGAGCAGGCAGGGCGAGGCCCGATACCAGCCCAGGGGACTCATGTGTGCTTCTCTCCCCCAGGAGCAGGCCGTAGGCATCTCGGTGCTGTTCACCAGCTTCCTGGCTCCTGCAGGCTGGGTCCTGCACCACCTGGATCACTACAAGAAGGGTTCTGGAGCATGACAGCCCCGTGGCACCCCCCCCACAGGACGCGGGGCCCCTATTAAACCTCTCCGCACCTCACACTTGTCTGAGCTCTTTGCTGTGTACCCCACTCGCCCCACTTGCGGTCTGGGCACCTCGCACTGGTTTCCTTTAGACACCTGACCAGGCTGTCCTGGGCTGGCTCCTGTTGGCCGTGGGGCACTGGCCACTGGAGCTGCCAGTGCCTGGAGTGATGTGAGGGGGCATCAGAGCAGACACCCAAGGGTTGGAGCAGGGTTCAGATGGCCTTGTGCCCTCAGCGCCGGGCTCTGCCCCAGCCCTGGCAGGTGCAGGGAGAGGAAGGGCTGAGGTCAACTCTCCAGGTTCTGATCTCCTCAGGTGCAGCTGGACCTCCCAGACAAGCTCAGCAGCCACGAAGGACACGGCCAAGGCGTTTATTGTGGACACTCCCAGAGGACACAGGGGGATGCAGCGGAGACCTGCCATGGGGGCCAGTGTCCTCGGCTCGAGGGCCACTGCTGTGCATTCACTCTTGCCCTCTTGTGTCCCAAGACCAGGAGACCCCCATGGGGGCTTCTCCCTGTGGCCAAGGCCCACCATTCACAACCCTGTTTTTACAGCAAGAACAGGATCCCACCCCCTGCCCCAGTTCAACGCACATCCTCTGAGCTGCCAGTCTCTGGCCACAGGGACGCGAGGGCACTAGGTGAGGATGTCGTGGGCCTGGCGCTCCACCAGCATCTCCATGCTCTTCACGTCGGTGCACCAGAACTCCAGGCGGTCCTTCATGCCCTTGATCTAGGTACAAACCAGGACCACACGGGCCTTAGGGCACCCAAGCCATGGCCCGATGGGCAGCATTTAGACATCAGAGCTGGGAGTGAGGGTGTTCAACGGGCTTACTGTGGACAACTCTTATCACAAGGACATTTTAAAAACTTGCATGAAAGAAAAGAGGCAAGAATAGAGGAAATCCACAGGATTAAGTTTCTACCCAGTGTGAGTCAGATGCACCCACTTCAGGATTACAAGGCTGATACCATCCGCTCAACCAGCACCATTATCGTAATAAGCTTTTAAGTGCAGGGCTCAAATCCCGGGCTTGCACTGAATTAGGTTCTTATAAAAACCCTTGGTCCCCACGGCAGTAATTCATTCTCCAAACCCTTTGTCTAACAGTGCTTTCTTCCCAAGTGGCCTCTGTCCAAATGAAACTAACACAGCACAGACGCAACCCCAAACCCAGAGGTGAACCATGGGGCCCGGACCCTTCACCTGCTGCAAGTCCAGCACGCGGGGCTGCACCCAGGTCATGTGGACTCGCTTATCCACCTCGTCTATACTGCCCTTGACCAGCCCAACGGAGAGCGCCTTCATCACCAGCAACTCCACCTGTGCAGAGAGGGGTCTGCCTAAGACCCTGACACAAGCCCCCTTGGGCCAGCAGGCGTCCGTCATTTCTGAGGTCCCCTCCCCCGGGCACCCACTGTCCCTGCAGCTCTGCTGCCAATGTCCCAGCCCAGTGGGCTTCCGTCGTTTCTGGCAGAGCCGGGGGCCCACTGTCCCCGCAGCTCTGCTGCTAACACCCCAAGTCCAACAACCCTACCTCGTTCACTGTGATTTTAGCACTCTGGGCAATTTCTTCAAAAGTAAGTTGTCTGTGATTGGCAGGTCGTGTGAAAGTCATCTGAAAAAAATGTGTTAGCTAGTTGGAACTATTCTTGGTAAAAATTTGCAGAAAACTGAGCGGTAAGGATATGTCTGTCGATATTTGCTCTGAATATCAATGTCTTGCTAGTAGCCCACAAAGTACAATTTTACAACTAACAAACTTTCAAGGCTTAGATAAAGTGGCTGAGGGTGGAGACAGGCGTCCTAGGAGCTCCAACAGGAGCTGGGTCTGTTAAGGCCCCATGTGCCAGAGGACACTGTGGTGAACCAGAAACACAGGCCATTTCCTGCAGACATCCTGGTGGGGTGGACAAGAGCGAGGCAGCTGTCGGGGGCAGGCAGGGACAGTTCCTTTAGCTCAGATGTCACAGAGGACCTGCTGGAGGGGTCATCTGAGCCAAGACCCCAGCACAAACGTAGAAAAGCGAGTGGTGGCAGAGAAAAGGGAAGGGGTGGGAACTGCAACAGAGAGGAGGAGACCCCCACCCACCTCCAGCCCACTCGGGGGACCCCCACCCACCTCCATGAGGCACAGCAGCTGAATCTTCCTGAGAAGCTGGGCCTCGTTGGCTGCCAAGTCAGGCTGCGAAGTGTGGAAAGAGGGATGGTGTCCACTGGTCAGTTACCAACCTGGGCCTGGAAGCCCCTTCTACAAGAGCAGATCCAACAAAAACCCAGGTGAATCTGAACATTTCACACTGCGGGCCGCTGGAGCCCACCGACAGCTCCAGGTGACCCGCAGGGATCGGCAGAGCCGGGAGGCTCTGGGACAAGGACTCTGCTGAGGCACGATGCACGGTTCAGGAGGGCCCAGTGCCTGGGAGGCTCCCCCGTCAGCACAGCCCCACCAAGGACACACCCCCGAGTCCCGTCCCTGCTCCGAGTCAGGACAGCAAGGCGTTACTGTAGAGTGAAGATGTCGCTGTCACCACCCTTCTGTGAGACCTGCACAACCTCTCTGCAGGTGGCTCAGAGAAACCTGGTCCCTTACGCGGATGGGAATATTCCTACCACAAGTACCAGACAGGCCCGGCTGTTCAGGAGGGGCTCCCTCACCCCAACACCCCCACAGGCTTCTGGTGCTTGGACACTGCTACACCCGCTCTGAGCCTAGACAGCTTTCCTTCCGAGAGGCGCATCATCCGCGACTGACACAGAGCGGGTGGTGGTGAGCGCTGGCTGCATCTGGCGTCTTCTGTCTCAGCTCGGGCCTTCACATATAGCTACTCTGCTCTGTCAGGTATGAATTTTACAGCCTTGGGATGGCTGAAGTTTCAGCAAAGCAAGTGGAATTCCTACGCCAGTAGTGTTTTGGTGGTATCTGTTTCTCATGACTTCATTCAAAGTCCCTTTCAGAGCAGGTGCTCTGTCCTGCGCGCACACACACACACACACACACACACACACACACCCCGGTCCCGTTCCTGCGCACGCAGGCTATCAGCACTCCTCCAGTTTAACAAACGTGCTGAAGGCTTCCTGCTCCTCCACCCAGCCTGCCCTTTGGTCCTGTTCACTCAGCCCTGAGGCCCCACAGAGCAACAGTGTTTCTTCTGGGACACCAGGGTCCAGGTTCCTCTTCCTCCTCCTCCAGCACAGAGCAAGGCCTGGCTGGCCGCAGTCTCTGCTCCGTGGTGTAGAAGAGAGGTGGTTCCGTCCCCAGATCCGCAGGAGACTCACCTGCTGGCCCCAGGCAGCCTTCAGCGTCTGGAATCTTTCCACGTTGCCACTGTTGAAGGCGTACAGGGTGTCGATCAGCCACTGCCGGTCGGTGTTCCTCAGTGACTCCAGCACGGGGTGCATGAGCTGCGAGGGCACAGACACTCAGCGGCTGAAGCCAGTCTCCCCAGGGAAGGGTCTGAGCCCGGGGCAACTTACAAGTTCTCCAAAGTTAAAAACTCCCTCGCCAAGAAGTCCTGCCAGTCCCAGCGTGAAGGCTCTCTCCTGCTGCTCAGACACTGCGGCAACGACACACACTGGTCACACCCCAGCAGCAATGCTGACCCAGCCTCTCCCACACAGCCTGGGCCCTGATGGCACCCGAAGCCACAAACACGTGAGTTTTGCAGGATGAGAATTCAGACACAAGTCTGTTTGCCATTTCGGCCTGGACTGCTCCCTGGAGTACTGAGTCCCTGCTCGGGGGTCATGCCGCTCATCTGTTCCTCCACTTAGTACCTTCCCACTGCTTTAGAGCTGGAACTAACCCACTCTCTGCTCCCAGACAGCAAGCCCCTCCCCATATTCTTTAACCACATTTGCTGCTTCTCCACTTTTCTCGAGACACAACAATTGAAACGGCACTGGTAGTTTTAAGCACTGTGGGTACCCTCAGCATCAACATTCTACTATGAGGAACATCTAAAATATGCTGAACACACACTGCGCGCCCTTTCCTCCAAATCATTGGTTAATTAAATGCTAGACAAACACAGTGCAGCAACTACAGCTCAAACACATGCCCCCACCTTTTCCTCAACAAGGGATGAGTCCCTGAGTAATTTCTGAGACCCACAACCTCAGGCCCTCAGTCCGCTGTCTGCAGAACACGCTCCTGGGCGCACGGGCCCTAACACCGCTGTCACCTGGGAGATCCTTGATGTCGACACAGCCCAGAAAGCGCAGAGCGTCTTTGTAGTAGGATGCATGGTTCCCGGTCGTCTGATAGTATTTACTGGACAGATCGTAGAAACGACTGTGAACTGACGTCACGCCCGGGAGGTTGCTGAGCATTTCTTCAACGTCTTCAATTGTTTCCTAGACACGGGAGCAGAATCCCAATTTTTATTTTTAAAGATGTATGCACTTGAAAGTCAGTTACACTGAGAGGGACAGAGATCTTCCACCCACTGCTTCACTTCCCAGATGGCTGCAATGGCCAAGGCTAGGCCAGACTGAAGCCTGGAGCCAGGAGCTTCTTCCGGGTCTCCCATGTGTGTGCAGGGGCCCAGGGACTTGGGCCATTACCAGGGAGCTTGTTCAGAAGTTGTGCAGCCAGGACTTGAACCGGTGCTGCAGACGGCAGTTTTATCTGCTACGCCACAATACTAGCCCTTTGTAACCTTACTATATTTTTTAAAAAATATTTTAAAAGTCAAAAAGATTTAAAGTAATGCAAAAAGGGTTGAAATGCACAAGCCACAAAAGCAAAGATAGTGATGTCACGACGTCAAATGTCAGCCCATCCAAAACACAGAAAAAGCACAAAGCCGCAGGCTGGGAAGACGTATAGTACCAGTAACGTGAAGGGATTATGACCAAGAAAATACAAAAAAATCTTACAGATCAGATGGTCACCAAAACAAATACACGCAGTCTTTGGTGTTCGTTAAGCAGTGTGGACAGAAAGTTTGTACTGGTCTGTGAGCCTCAGCTACAGCCAAGCCCCAGCCACAGCCCATCTTAGCCTCCATCTCAGCCCCAGCCCCAGCCCCAGCCCCAGCCCCAGCCCCAGCCCAGCCCAGCCCAGCCCCAGCCCCAGCCCCAGCCCCAGCCCCAGCCCAGCCCAGCCCAGCCCAGCCCAGCCCAGCCCAGCCCCAGCCCCAGCCCCAGCCCCAGCCCAGCCCCAGCCCAGCCCAGCCCAGCCCAGCCCAGCCCAGCCTCAGCCCCAGCCCAGCCCAGCCCAGCCCAGCCTCAGCCCAGCCCCAGCCCCAGCCCCAGCCCCAGCCCCAGCCCCAGCCCCAGCCCCAGCCTGCCCCAGACTGCACTGAAACAAAAGCAAGAAAGACAGGAAACTGCAAGGCAGTTCAGCAGGCAGAGGGGATGGAGGAGCGGCACACAACCTGCCAGTGGTGAGGAGGCCGATCCCGGCCAGCTGGAGCAGCTGTGGTCACCACGAGGGCGCTCTCTTGGGTAAGGGTAGCAGCCATTATCGGCAACCTAGCCTTCAGTGCTCTTGAAAACAATTACACACACAAGCACAGCAGGTCAAAGTGTGAAATGCTGGCCAAGGGGATCTGTGCAATCGGAGTTTTTTGTATCATTTTCTTCTGGAATTTAAAGATGCTTGATACTGGGGCCAGCACCGTGGTGTAGCGGGTAAAGCAGCCGCCTGCAATGCCAACATCCCATACGGGTGCCTGGTAGGGTCCCAGGTGCTCCACTTCTGATCCAGCTCTCTGCTATGGCCTGGGAAGCAGCAGAAGATGGACCAAGTCCTTGGGCCCCTGCACCCACATGGGAGACTCGGAAGAAACTCCTGGTTCCTGGCTTTGGATCGGCCCAGTGCTGGCCACTGCAGCCATTTGGGAAGTGAACCAGCGGATGGAAGACCTTTCCCTCTCTCTCTCTCTCTGTAACTCTGCCTTTCAAATAAATAAATAAATAAATAAATAAAGCTTAAAGGAAAAAAAGACATTTAAAATAAAGTTAAAAGGGACAAACAGGTTATTCTTTCTACAGTGTTAACTTTTTAAACCAAAGATAAACAAAGCTGAATTACGGTGACCTCACCTTGGTAACCTGCAGGTCCCCAATGTTTAATTTTAGAGCTCCAATCGCTGTTTTACACAGGATCACTGCCTCATCACTACTTTTTACCTGAAAACATCAAAAACCAAGGGAATTAAGTGTGGGCAACTGACCAGCCAAGGAAGCCAGCTCCCTACACACAAACTTAACTCTCAAGAGTCCCTAAAGGTGTGGACGGGCAGAAGGGACACGTGCTACACCCACGTCCCACATATTCTGAGCCAGAAGGTGCAACTCCACGTCTACCTTCTCACGCGTCTTCTCCAGGAAGGTCAGAGCCACATTAGGGTCTGGAAAAGAAAGGACACAGTCTGAGAAACCAGAGTCGCCGCAGCTGGCGTCCACCCACCAGGACCCGCTGGGGTTAGAACAGAAGCCTCACCTAGAATCTGATATTTTCTATCACAAGCCAAAGTTCAAGAAACTTATGTTTCTAGATCATTCTAAGTACTTTGTGGACAAAGTGAGACTCACCGGTCATCTGCCTAACTACATGAAGAATGATTTCCACCAGGGACAAAGGGTTAACCCTGAAATAGAAACCACCAGTCTGAGTGTCAATGGAGACCAACACACTCACCTCAAAGCGGAAAACAAACAAAAGGTTTTACCTGTGTTCAAATTCACTGATGAAATTTTCATAAAGCTGTGGAACCAAAACATGGAGAATAATTACAGCACAGCTTTCATTCTGCAACACCAAGGCTGCAAACACTATTTTTATTTATTTACGTTTTGTTTGAGAGGCAGAGAGACAGAAAGAGCCCCCAGTCTCTAGTTCACTCTAAATGCCCTGTGATGGCTGGGGTTCAGCCAAGACCAAAGCTTGGAACCAGGAACTGAATCCACGTGAGTGGCAAGAACTGAGTACCCTGAGTCATCACCCCCCCGCCCCGGGTCTGCACTGGCAAGAAGCTGGAGTCAGGAGCCAGAGCAGGGTACTGAACCAGGTATTCCAACACGGGACCTGGGCATCTGGAGCCAGAGAAGCGAGTTTGCAACACGCACCGAGCACTGCATGACGGGAGAGTCACGGGGGGGGGGGATTCAGGTTCACATAAATGAACACCCACGGACTAAAAACAACCGAGTTTCTCTCCAGCTCTGAGAACTGCAACACTGCAGTCAAGAACCTCCTGTACTCGGAGACTCCTCCAAGGCACTCTAACAGAACAGACCACGGGCTTGGAATGGCCACCAGGAGAATGTCATTCCTTCAGATTTTAAAGCGTACAGACTCCCCACGCCCCGTCACTACATTTCTGAGGCAGTCAGCACACACCTGAGCATTTCCTTGGATGCTGCATGAGGTGCTGTAGACAGAGCGTGTAAGAGAAACGCTGTGCCTTCAGGGGTGTCCTGCGCTAGCGGAAAAGACAGTTGGCAAAGAAATGCTAACACCGTGAACTAAGCGCAAGGAAAAAAGCACACAGGCGGATCAAAGGAAGAGCTTCCAGGAACCAACAGCAGTTAGAGGGGTGCGTGCGTGGTGTGGCAGAGCAGGCAACTGGAGCCAGTGTTGGCGCAGGCCTCCCATTTCAGTGCTGGCTCAGGTCCTCACTGCTCTGCTTCCAGTCCAGCTCCCTGCCTGGGCAAAGAGCTGATAAGGGCTTAAGCGCTTGGGTCCTTGGCACCCACGTTAAAGAGCCCGATGGAGTTCTGGGCTCTTAGCATCAGCTTGGCCCAGCCCTAGCCGTTACAGCCATTTAGGCATAACTAGTGGATAGAGGATACCTCTCTAACTCTGTCACTCTGCCTTTCAAAGAAGTAAATCTTTAAAATAAAGAGAGACAGCTGAGAGAAGAGTAGTCCAGAACAAGCACTCGCAAAAGCACTACAGGGGCAGGTGTTGGATGACACCCCACACCAGAGCAGCGGTTCCAGTCCTGGCTGCTCCACTCCTGATCCTGCTCCCTGCTAATGTGCCTGGGAAAGCAGACGATGATGGCCTTAGTGCTCAGGTCCCTGCACCCACCTGGGAGACCCAGATGGAGTTCCAGGCTCCTGGTTTGCCTGGCCCAGCTCTGGCCATGACAGCCATTTGGGGACTGAACTGGAGAGAAGACAGATGGAGCAGAAGAATCTCCCTCTTTCTCCCCTTCAAATAAATAAATCCTTAAAAAAAAAAAAAAAAAAAGCACTAAGAAAAGACCACATTTTTTTCAGGAATGTTTCAGGACTACTTCTAAAGGACACAGAGTGGGAGGCACGAGGATTGGCCTGGGCCCCACAGGCAAAGCTTAACCAATGGGACACATGACCACACACCTATTTTAGAAACACGCCTGGCAGCCAGCGGACAGCCAGGGAAA
Organism: Oryctolagus cuniculus; assembly: GCF_964237555.1. Classification (NCBI taxonomy): domain Eukaryota; kingdom Metazoa; phylum Chordata; class Mammalia; order Lagomorpha; family Leporidae; genus Oryctolagus; species Oryctolagus cuniculus. The sequence goes on along the minus strand of NC_091432.1, from coordinate 33,165 downwards.
GACTAGACAGACCAGCGGGCTCTGCCAGGAAGCTGAACGAGGCTTGACCAGGTGTGGGTTGGTCACAGAGAAGGGGCGCTAACAGTGACCTCCGAGCTCACAGCAAGGGACCTGTGAAAAGCAGTGCCCACAGTGGTCCAAGTAGGAAGAGACTTCCTGATGACCCCAACTTTGGATAGAGCCTGAAGTTCTTCTGGGACAGGAAGGTGGACAGATGGAGAAGTCGCTGTGGCAGTGAAGACAGTTAAACCTGCCACACAGCAAACAGCCAACAGAGGCACCTTCCTCACTGAGATGGAATCTCTTAACCTTTCTGATGTCTATTAAATGTATAGCATTACTTAAAGGAAAAAAGGCCTCTAAGCCCAGAAACTCAAAATTACTCTGCTGACTACAAATTAATAGACATGGCTGGCGCCATGGCTCAACAGGCTAATCCTCCACCTGCGGCGCTGGCACACCGGGTTCTAGTCCCGGTCGGGGCGCCGGATTCTGTCCCGGTTGCCCCTCTTCCAGGCCAGCTCTCTGCTATGGCCCGGGAGTGCAGTGGAGGATGGCCCAGGTCCTTGGGCCCTGCACCCCATGGGAGACCAGGAGAAGCACCTGGCTCCTGGCTTCTGATCAGCGCGGTGCGCCTGCCACAGCGGCCATTGGGGGGGGGGGGTGAACCAATGGAAAAAGGAAGACCTTTCTGTCTGTCTGTCTCTCTCTGTCCACTCTGCCTGTCCAAAATAAATAAATAAATAAATAAATAAATAAAAATAAAAATTGACATTACTTGTCTTACACTAGAGTGGGCTGGGTCCCAACAAGCTTTAAAGGTTCATTTTGGTCAGATGTGTCATATGACGCTGTGGAACTATTCTGCATGTGAGGAAAAGTGATTTTAGGAGAAGAAAGCAAACAGGGCCGGAGCTGTGGCACTGGCATCCCATATGGGCGCCGGGTTCTAGTCCGGGTTGCTCCTCTTCCAATCCAGCTCTCTGCTGTGGCCCGGGGGGTGGGGGGGCAGTGGAGGATGGCCCAAGTGCTTGGGCCCCTGCACCCGCATGGGAGACCAGGAGGAAGCACCTGGTTCCTGGCTTTGGTTAGGCACAGCGCTGGCCGTAGTGGCCATTTGGGGAGTAAACCAATGGAAGGAACACCTTTCTCTCTCTCTCTCTCACTGTCTGTAACTCTACCTGTCAAATAAAAATCTTAAAAAAAAAAAAAAAAGAAAAAAGAAAAAAGCAAGCGATAAACGATAATGAATTATTCAGCACTATGATACAGAACCTTAAGGAACAAGGACCAAGACAGATCTGGTTTGTCATTTTCCCACATCATCTGGAAAACAGAATGCCCCTGAAAACCTGCAATTTCACAGACGAGTTCCTTTGGGCAGCAGCATGTCGATCTGACAGGCAGAAAACCATAGGCAGCCTCACACGTCCAGGAGGGGGCAGCTTCCCCGTGACCATGCTGAGTGCTGAAGTCAAGAGAAGCTCGGGGGCTGGCACTGTGGTGTGGAGGGTGAAGCCACCACCTGCAGAGCCAGCCCCATATGGGCGCCGGTTTGAGCCCTGGCTGCTCCTCTTCCCATCCAGCTCTCTGCTATGGCCTGGGAAAGCAGTAGAAGATGGCCCAAGTCCCTGGTTCCCTGCACCCGTGTGGGAGACCTGGAAGAAGCTCCTGGCTCCCGATTTGCGCAGCTCCGGCCATTGCAGCCATTTATGGAGTGAACCAGTGGATGGAAGACCTCTGTTTCTGTCTCTCTGTAACTCTGCCTTTCAAATAAAATAAATACATCTTTTAAAAAAAGAGACGCTCAAGCTGCAACACAAGGGTGTATCAGTTACAACGCTGATGGAAGTCGCTGATTCAAGCCAAAGACGGGTGTCTAGGAGTGCGGTGTCCGCAAAGACTTCGAAGTGGAGCCACCCCACGAGGACTTCTGGCGATTTGGGGACGTTGGCGAACAGCTGACCAAACTCTGACAGAGTCCACCACAGAGACAGCAGGACACTGCACAGGCCGCCCTCCTAATCCCCCCACCCCCAGCTTTAGTGGCAAAGGTGCCCGGCCTGTGAAACTACGGAGCCCCTGTGGCTGAGGGAGGGGAGTGAGGCCCATTACCCAGAAGATCACTGCGTAACCAAGTAGGGTTTAGTATATGTGCTGCCGAAGCGAGCACAGCCAAGCAGGTTAGAGACTAGCCCCGGGCTGGCACTGTGAGCTGCACTCCCAGGTTTCCCAGAGTGGAGCATTCAGAAACAGAGTCTGTGAACACCAGGATGCGCGGGCACGCTCCGAGACAGCACTTCAGATCACAATTTTAGCCAGAATGTCTCTGAACCTGCTGACTATGGTTACTTCTGTGTGCGTCTACAACCAAATGAAAGAAAACACAGGAGACAGATGTCATACTGCTCACCTGCCCGTGTTTTGAGGAACAAAAGACAGTGTGTCAGCCTGACAAGGTGACCGGTCAGCAGCTGTCGCCGCCATCACCATCGTCGTCAGAGCCCCTGAGCACTCCCACCACCTGACCACGTCTGGTATTTACCTTAATGAGACCATCTCCTTGGGCAAAGCATGGGTCCTGCACAAAATCCAGCACCTGCAGTGTCAGCTGATGCCACAACCTGAAAAACACAAGTCCTCATGTGTCAGCAGCAAGACGGCTTCACAGCAGAGGAAATGCTGATGCCAAAGCCAACAAACCCCAGTTCTCCTGGCTCTGCTACCGACGGCTAGGGCACGCGGCAGCCCTAACTTCTCTCAGACCCAGGTTTTCCCAGCACGAGACGGAGAGCGTCTTTCCAGAGTAGCCCAAAGGTTGATTCTGAGGTTTGACTGGAAACAGAACTTGGGAATCGGGGCCGGCGCTGTGGCATAGCAGTAAAGTCGCCACTTGCAGTGCCGGCATCCCATATGGGCGATGGCTCGAGACCCGGCTGCTCCACTTCCCATCCAGCTCCCTGCTGTGGCCTGGGAAAGCAGTGGAGGACGGCCCAAGTCCTTAGGCCCCTGCACCCACGTGGGAGACCTGAGGAAGCTCCTGGCTTCAGATCAGCCCAGCTCCAGCCGTTGCGGCTATTGGGGAGTGAACCAGCGGATGGAGGACCCTCTCTCTGCCTCTCTGTAACTCAGCCTTTCAAATAAATCAATCAATAAATCTTAAAAAAAGAACTTGGGAACCACACAGGTCCAGGCTGCGAGCACCTCGGGGAAGCCGAGCTGCTTTTCTCGTCTGTGACCGGGAAGGCTCTGCGCTAACAGAACTCCAAGCTCAGTGCCACACCGCATCCCAAACCAAAGTCCAGTACCCTACACCGCAGAAAAGAAGATGCCTCGAAGAGTGCAAAGTGCTCACCAACATGCGCAATTACTTGCCAAACCACCATTTTCTCCCAAACATCACTCCTCGCAGAAGGCTGTGAACATCATGTAAACAAGCTCCGCGTTCGTCCACCAAAGCTGCAAGTGCATCGTCCCGCGGAAGAGCGGAGCGCGCGCGGGCAGTGGTCTCCCGCCCAGCACACCGCTCCACTTTCCGGAGGCTCAAGCTCCAGGTGGAACAGAACGGAGGGGCAGCGGCGCAGCACCGATACCGCCGAGAGCGGGGCGCAGTCAGACCGGGACCCGCCCCACACGGCCGGCGGCCTGGCCCCGGAGGCGGGAGCGAAACGCGCAGCCAGCCCCGGGCCCCTCAGCGAGCCTATGAGGAAGGGAGGTGGTCTCTCGCCCCGCCAGGCAGAGTGCTGGACCCCTGCGGCCGCACGGCGCCGCCGCCTCCTGGGGTCCTGCCCGGCCTGGCGCGTGTCCGCTCCCCGCACGGCGCCACCGCCTCCTGGGGTCCTGCCCGGCCTGGCGCGTGTCCGCTCCCCGCACGGCGCCGCCGCCTCCTGGGGTCCTGCCCAGCCTGGCGCGTGTCCGCTCCCCGCACGGCGCCGCCGCCTCCTGGGGTCCTGCCCGGCCTGGCGCGTGTCCGCTCCCCGCACGGCGCCGCCGCCTCCTGGGGTCCTGCCCAGCCTGGCGCGTGTCCGCTCCCCGCACGGCGCCGCCGCCTCCTGGGGTCCTGCCCGGCCTGGCGCGTGTCCGCTCCCCGCACGGCGCCGCCGCCTCCTGGGGTCCTGCCCGGCCTGGCGCGTGTCCGCTCCCCGCACGGCGCCGCCGCCGCCGCCTCCTGGGGTCCTGTCCTGCCCGGCCTGGCGCGTGTCCGCTCCCCGCACGGCGCCGCCGCCTCCTGGGGTCCTGCCCAGCCTGGCGCGTGTCCGCTCCCCGCACGGCGCCGCCGCCGCCTCCACGGACCCCGCACAGTACCCCGCTTTCTCGCCCACAGCCCCCGCTCACTTCTTCGTGTACAGCTCCTCCAGACGGTGCCACACGGCGGCCTGCCCGGGCCCGGAGCTCTGGCTCTGCTGCAGGAAGCCCGGCACGTCCTTCATGACGACGAGAACACGCACGGGAGCCCGACACCGAATTACAACCGACTACCGGGACCGTGGGGATGGCGGCCGGAAATGCTCGCTCACTTCCGGCGCCGCGTAGCGCGGGGCATGCCGGGAGCGCCCCAGGCTCCCCGGAGGCGGCTGTTGCCACGGCAACCGCGCGCCGCCTCGCCTCGGAGCGGAACCCGCCGCTGAGGCGTGGGCGAGGACGGGCGCCGGGGGTCGGCCTGGCCGTGCGGCCTCAGCTCTGGGATCCGGTTTCCCCCGTCAAGCGAGGATGGGGACAGTACTTTCCCAGGGGCGTCTGGCGAGGCCCCGGGGTAAAGGAAATGCATGACCACAGGAGGCGCTCAGAGTATTTCCCGCTGGGACCGCCCAGCGCAGCGCCCGTCTCTCCCTGGACGCACAGGGGCGGGGCCCTCGGGCGGGGCGGGGCCACGCGCCGGGGAGGGGGCAGGATGCGCAGGGGCGGGGCGGGACCAAGCGCCGGCGAGGGGGCAGTCCGTAAAGGGGCGTGGCCACGTGCCGGGGACGGGACGCAAAGGGGCGGGGCCCGCGGGCGGGGCGGGGCCACGCGCCGGGGAGGGGGCAGGATGCGCAGGGGCGGGCCCGCGGACGGGGCGGGACGGGACGTAAAGGGGCGGGACCAAGCGCCGGGGAGGGGGCAGGATGCGCAGGAGCGGGGCCCACGGATGGGGCGTGGCGGCACCTAAAGGGGCGGGCCCGCGGGCGGGGCGGGACGGGACGTAAAGGGGCGGGACCAAGCGCCGGCGAGGGGGCAGTCCGTAAGGGGGCGTGGCCACGTGCCGGGGACAGGACGCAGAGGGGCGGGGCCCGCGGACGGGCAGCGGCGTAGGGCGCGCTGGGGCGTGGAAAGGGGCCGACAGTGCGTGATCCTGTGGACGCGCGTGGCCGCGGAGGAAGATGGCGCTGTGGAGCCAGCGGGTCGTGGCCGCACTCAGGCTGTGGGGCCCGATAGGTGAGCGGGCCGGGCCGGCCAGAGGGAGGCGCCGAGCTCCCCGAGGCGTCCGGGTGCGCGCTGCTCGGGGCGTTTGGGGGCTGGGGTCCGTCCTCGATGCCGCCGTGCGGGTGTCCGGACGTTCCTGAGTGACCGGTCCCGTTCTGACCGCGTCCGTTCTGACCTAGTGTGGACGTTCCTGAGTGACCGGTCCCGTTCTGACCGCGTCCGTTCTGACCGAGTGTGGATATTACTGAGTGACCTGTCCTGTTCTGACCGAGCGTGGACGTTCCTGAGTGACCAGTCCCGTGCTGACCGAGTGTGGACGTTCCTGAGTGACCGGTCCCGTGCTGACCGAGTGTGGACGTTCCTGAGTGACTGATCACGGCCGTGCTGACCGAGTGTGGACGTTCCTGAGTGACCGGTCCCGTGCTGACCGAGCGTGGGCGTTCCTGAGTGACTGATCACGGCCGTGCTGACCGAGTGTGGACGTTCCTGAGTGACCGGTCCCGTGCTGACCGAGCGTGGGCGTTCCTGAGTGACCGGTCCCGTGCTGACCGAGCGTGGGCGTTCCTGAGTGACCGGTCCCGTGCTAACCGAGTGTGGACGTTCCTGAGTGACCGCGTCCTGTTCTGTCGGAGGAGCCCCCGCCTGTCCTGCCACGGCCGCCCTTGACGAGTCCCCTCGTGTGCACCCCAGCTTTCCGGCGGACTTCTGGGCCTGGGGCTCCAGGTGGGGACGTCAGGAGCCCCTGGCGTGGGCACTGCACCTCCCTCGCCGCCATGGCGCCCGGGCGCTTGTCCAGGAGCCGAGCTGAGTGTCTCTGAGTGACAGTGCCTTCTGACGCTGTCTGCCTCAGCGTGCAGTGGAGACAGCCGGACGCCGGGTCGGGCCCCCACTGCGTGTCCGGCTCTGTGCTTCTGGAAGGGCCAGCGGCCAGGACGGCTGCTCGCTTCCTTGAGCTGATGCAGGGCCGGCCGGTGGCCGTGCCCCTGCCTGCGCTGGCGTCAGAGCCGAGCGGTCCTTTGGGCTCTTGGAACTTGGGTCCTCAGCTTCAGGTTGTGGGGCTCTGGCGTGGATGTCCCTTTGCGTCTCTTAGTTGGCACCCGTGCCTGGCTCTCAGGGTCGCCTCCGGCCACTACCCTTAGAGCAAGGTGCCGGCCGCGAGTCGTCCGCCCGTTTTCCTCACGTGCCTGAGTGAGGAACTCCAGGCGGCAGCGGGCACACGGCCGTGGTCTGGGTGTCCGCTCCCTGTGTTTCTTGTGGTTTGCATATGGGCGGAGCTCAGCAAATGCCCTCGAGTAGACAGACGGCCTGCTGCCAGGTGGCAAGTGGGGGAGGGGCCGCGGTGCGGAGCCGGGGCTTCCCCTCCCGCCGGCTGCCGGTTTTCCTTGGAGACCTCCCTGCGCGAGCTCAGGGCAGGTGCCTTGCTGAAGTGCTTCACGCACTCCTCTTATAAAAAGCTCACTTTGTGTACGTGGAAGGCAGGATGACAGCAAGGGACAGAGAAAGAGGCCCTCCATCCACTGTCAGTCTTCAGTGGCCTCAACGGCTGGGGCTGGGCCAGGCTGAAGCCAGGAGCCTGGAGCCCTTCTGGGTCTCCCATGTGGGTGGCAGGGAGCCAGGTAGTGGGCCGGCCTCCCGGGCTTTCCCAGGCGCTCCAGCAGGGAGCTGAGCTGGCAGCAGAGCAGCTGGGACTGGATCCTGTGCTCTGGTGTTGCAAGCCACAGCGTCACCCGCTGCGCCACCGCGCTGGCCCCCTCGCGCCCCTGGGATGAGCAGAGGGAGGCGTGTTCCTCCCTGCTGGTTGTGCTTTCTGGGGGGATTCACCGCTGTCGTCTTTGTCAGCGAGACCAGCAGTTACCCCGTCTGCCTGCCTTTGTCCGTGACAGCTGAGGTGCAGGGCGCTGGAGGGACCCGACCCCTTTTGCGCCCCCTCCTGCAGAGTGTGCCTTCCATCCTCACAGGCCCCACCTCAGGGCTGCCCCCTGGTCTGTGGGGGCAGATGGGTGCCTGGATTACACTGTCGGTGGCCCAGCCTGAGTGGGAGGCAGGTTGACGGGAGCCAGGACTGTCCTCTTAGGGAGGAGGGCCAGGGACCTCTCACTGGGATTTATCAAGGAGCTGGCATTGGATCCTGGCCTTGGTTCTGTGAGATTTGGACTTGCTGAGTGGACCAAGGCCTGTTCAAGCAGAGAGTGTTGGGTGGGGAAAGGGCCTGGGAACACGAGGACTTAGGGGACGCAGAGAAATCAGGGGGGCCTTGTGTGCTAGAATGGGGTGCAGAGCAGGCAGTCCTGGAGGCTCGAAGCTGTCACCAGGTGGACGTGCCGGCTGAGATGCCAGGGCCCGTGGGGAGCAGAGCTCTGGGGGAAACCGCAGCGGCAGTGAGGTAGACTGGTTCACCGGGAGACTGCGGTGTCCATCCCGTAAGGACCAGAAGGTGGAGAGCAGACAGAAGTGCCCGTGGTCATCCTCCTAGAGGCGTCCTGTTCCTGTCTCCGACAAGTGTCCCAGCACGACCTGCAGGTGTGCCCTTGTGCTGTGCCGTTTTTGTGTCTGCGCTCCCTGGAGGCCTTGTTTACTTGCTGAGGTGAGGGTTAGGGGCTCCCGTTGCTGCAGGGGGCTGCGCACTGCAGACGGACTTGCCGTGGCGGAGGCGCACTGTGCTGGAAGACAGAGGTGGCTGCGAGGGTCCTGAGCTAGGGCAAGTCGCCCTGGTGACCCAGGAGTGAAGACGGGGTGCAGTCCAGGGCCTCCGAGCCAAAAGCTGAGCCCCAAGAAGCCGTTTAGCACCTCCTGTCTCCTCTGGCCGCAGACCTCAGCAGGACCTTTCAGGAGCTGCTGCAGGCGCCGGGATATTCGTGCTGCCTCTGTGTCCTGTTGCGGTCCTGGGGCTGAGTTTATAAAGCAACTTGTGAGTGCTTACTGTGTCTGTGCTTAGTCCTGTGGAAGACCATCACTGTGTCTGTGCTTAGTCCTGTGGAAGACCATCACTGTGTCTGTGCTTAGTCCTGTGGAAGACCATCACTGTGTCTGTGCTTAGTCCTGTGGAAGACCATCACTGTGTCTGTGCTTAGTCCTGTGGAAGACCATCACTCCTGGCAGCCGCCCTGTGAGAGCCGTGGGTCCTGGCTGTGCAGAGCGTTGGGGAGAGGGCCCTGAGCGGCACTACGCTCACTGCCTTGCCTGGACGTGCAGTCACGGCTGCTCTCTGGCAGCTCGAACCCCTGGCTCCCGGGCTGTTTCCTCCTCCAGACCCTGCTTCCTGCCCAAGGGTGATGCTTGGAAGTCTGAGAATTTGAATTTCCTTCCCTCCTCCCCCTCCCTTCCTTCCTTCCTTCTTAGATTTTTATGTATTTATTTGAAAGGCAAAGCTACAGAGAGGCAGAGAGAGAAAAAGAGAGGGGGGGGGAGGGAGAGGGAGAGGGGGAGAGAGAGAGAGTCCTCCATCCTCTGGTTCACTCCCGAGATAGCTGCAATGGCCAGAGTGGGCTGATCCAAAGCCAGGACCCAGGAGCTCCCCCAGGTCTCCCACATGGGGGCAGGGGCCCAAGAACTTGGGCCATCTTCTCCTGCTTTCCCAGGCCACAGCAGAGAGCTGGATCAGAAGTGGAGCAGCCGGGACTCGAACTGGTGCCCATAGGGATGCTGGTACTGCAACTGGTTTTACCCACTATGCCACAGAGCTGGCCCCTTGTTTTATTTCCATGTCACTGTGTTTGTCACATCCCACATGTGTCAGAGGGTGTGCAGCTCTGCTGAGAGCCTGCCCAGAGCCCCCACAGAGCAGCCCTCTTGACTGCTTAACCTGCTGTGTGAGCTGTGTTCTCTCAGCCTGGGCTGGGAATTAAGAAACAAAGTTTCCCTTATTTGTGCAGTGTCCTTACCATGAGATTTTTGCTCGTAAGTGTTGATTTCTGATTGGGCATTGCTTTCCCTTTCAGCACAGACGGGGGAGGGCGGAAGGTGCTTGCTGGTGCTGAAGGGACTCGTGTCGTGGGCTAGCTTTGCCACTCTTCTGTCAGCACTGCAGGTGGAAGAAGGCCTGTCTCTCTGTCGGCGAGGGCTCCAAGCATCTCTGGAAGCAGAGGACGCCCTGAGAGGTTTTCACTGCAGGATGTAGCTGAGCTGATTCGGACCGGAGCCTGCCAGAGGGTGGTGGTCATGGCCGGAGCTGGCATCAGCACTCCCAGTGGGATCCCAGACTTCAGGTCCCCTGACACCCCAGACGGCCTCAGCCCAGCTCTGCCCCTGCTGCTCTCCCCCCCAGCTCTGCTCTGCTCTGCTCCTGCCCCCCCAGCTCTGCCCCTGCTGCTCTCCCCCCCCAGCTGTGCCCCTGCTCCTGCCCCCCCAGCTCTGCTCTGCTCTGCTCCTGCCCCCCCAGCTGTGCCCCTGCTGCTCTCTCCCCCCCCCAGCTCTGCTCTGCTCCTCTCCCCCAGCTCTGCCCCTGCTGCTCTCCCCCCCCAGCTCTGCCCCTGCTCCTGCCCCCCCAGCTCTGCCCCTGCTCCTCTCCCCCCAGCTCTGCTCCTGCTGCTCCCCCCCCAGCTCTGCCTCTGCTCCTCTCCCCCCTCAGCTCTGCCCCTGCTCCTCTCCCCCCTCAGCTCTGCCCCTGCTCCTCTCCCCCCAGCTCTGCCCCTGCCCCTCTCCCCCAGCTCTGCCCCTGCTCCTCTCCCCCCCAGCTCTGCCCCTGCTGCTCCCCCCCAGCTCTGCCCCTGCTCCTCTCCCCCCCAGCTCTGCCCCTGCTGCTCTCCCCCCCAGCTCTGCCCCTGCCGCTCTCCCCCCTCAGCTCTGCCCCTGCCCCTCTCCCCCCCAGCTCTGCCCCTGCTCCTCTCCCCCCCAGCTCTGCCCCTGCTCCTCTCCCCCCCAGCTCTGCTCCTGCCCCCCCCAGCTCTGCCCCTGCTGCTCTCCCCCCCAGCTCTGCCCCTGCTGCTCTCCCCCCTCAGCTCTGCTCCTGCTGCTCCCCCCCAAGCTCTGCCCCTGCTCCTCTCCCCCCTAGCTCTGCCCCTCTCCCCCCTCAGCTCTGCTCTGCTCCTCTCCCCCAGCTCTGCCCCTGCCCCTCTCCCCCCTCAGCTCTGCCCCTGCTCCTCTCCCCCAGCTCTGCCCCTGCTCCTCTCCCCTCCAGCTCTGCCCCTGCTGCTCTCCCCCCTCAGCTCTGCCCCTGCTCCTCTCCCCCCCAGCTCTGCCCCTGCTCCTCTCCCCCCCAGCTCTGCCCCTGCTGCTCTCCCCCCTCAGCTCTGCCCCTGCTCCTCTCCCCCCCAGCTCTGCCCCTGCTCCTCTCCCCCCCCAGCTCTGCCCCTGCTGCTCTCCTCCCCAGCTGTGCTCTGCTCCTTTCCCCCCCAGCTCTGCCCCTGCTCCTCTCCCCCATCAGCTCTGCCCCTGCCCCTCCCCCCCAGCTCTGCCCCTGCCCCTCTCTCCCCCAGCTCTGCCCCTCTCTCCCCCAGCTCTGCCCCTGCTCCTCCCCCCCCCAGCTCTGCCCCTGCTGCTCCCCCCCAGCTCTGCCCCTGCCCCTCTCTCCCCCAGCTCTGCCCCTGCTGCTCTCTCCCTCAGCTCTGCCCCTGCTGCTCTCTCCCCCCTCAGCTCTGCCCCTGCTGCTCTCCCCCCCAGCTCTGCCCCGCCCCTCTCCCCCCTCAGCTCTGCCCCGCCCCTCTCCTCCTCCCTCTGCTGTGCTTGGCTCTCCCCCCCACCTGCTGTGCTCAGCTCTCCTACTCCCTGCCAGGGCCCAGAGCCTCTCCCTGTCTCTCTGCAGGACTCCAGGCAGCGGCCTCTATAGCAACCTCCAGAAGTATGACATCCCTTACCCCGAGGCCATTTTTGAACTCGCTTTTTTCTTTCACAACCCCAAGCCCTTCTTCACATTGGCCAAGGAGCTGTACCCTGGGAACTACAGGCCCAATTTCACTCACTACTTCCTCCGACTGCTGCATGACAAGCGACTGCTCCTGCGGCTGTACACACAGAACATCGACGGGCTGGAGAGAGGTGAGCCCTCCCTTGCGAGGGAGCCCTCCTGCAGGCCAGGCGCTGGTCCTGCCTCTAGGAGGGCCCAGGCGCTCATGCTGCCTCCGGAGTCTGTTTCAGGCCAGCTGGTCATGCCTTTGTCCCCACCAGCAATGCTCCCTGGATTGTGGGAGCCCCTTTCCCAGCATCCCTGCTGGGCTGAGTTTGGGGCAGAACTCAAGGTGACATTGTTCTGCTGATCTGGGATGGGAAAAGCCCTCAGGAGCCCGTGTCCTCGCCACCCTGTCGCTACCTGGGGTGGGCCCTGTGGGAAGGGGGGGGCCACCTGGCCCTGGCTCAGCGCTGCAGTTAGGGTGGAGTGTGGGACGCGACCTGCAGGGAGACCCTTCCTCTGCCCCCAGAACCTTTCAAACCAGGCAGCGGCACCGACTTTACGTTCACTTCTGTCGAGCCCCCCAAGCAGTCAGTGGGATTTGTGCCCTCGTTTTATCTGCTGTCTGCAGGAGAAGGTTGCTTTGAGGGGAGGGTGCGCTTCATCTGAACATGCTGCAGGTGGCTTTTATACTTTGTTTTAAAGATATATTTATTTATTTGGAAGACAGAGAGTTATAGAGACTCAGGGTGGAGAGCGAGCTCCTCCATCCACTGGTTCACTCCCCAGTTGGCTGCGACGGCCAGAGCTGGGTCATTCCGAAGCCAGGAGCCAGGAGCGTCCTCCAGGCCTCCCACAGAGAGTGCAGGGCCCAAGCACTTGGGCCATCTTCTACTGCTTTCCCAGGCCATAGCAGGGAGCTGGATCGAAAGTGGAGCAGCCGGGTCTCTAACTGGCGCCCACATGGGATGCTGGCACTGCAGGTGACGGCTCTACCTGCTGTGCCACAGCGCTAGCCCCTTGTACTGCGCTTTGGTTCCAGGTGGGTGAGGGTCCTTTGCAGGTGACACAGCAGGGCAGGCTTGCCTGGGACCGCCCCCCACCCCACCCCAGAATCTCTGCTCCTGGACTTGCCTGCCTGTCCCTGAGGCCGCCGCACTTGGCTTTGGTTGGTTTCAGTGGCAGGCATCCCTGCCTCGAAGCTGGTGGAAGCCCATGGGACCTTCGCCTCTGCCAGCTGCACCGTCTGCCGGAGATGCTTCCCCGGGGAGGACTTCAGGGTGAGTTCCCCCGAGGGCTCTGCTGCGGTTCACCGTGTGGTGGACAGCAGAACAGTCATGATGCAGAACTACTTCTCTCTTTTAAATTAGAAATGTAATACAGGCTTGTAAAGAATTTAAGGTGGTACATAGAAATGTGAGGAAGATGATCTGTGTCCAGCCCGGCCTCTGCCTGCTTGAGCGGCTGGCTGTGAGCTGCTGCAGTCTGGAAACAGCCGCGCCTAAGTGCACGCTTCTCTTCACTAGTGCAGCCGTGAGCAGCTCAGTGTGCCGCAGGTCGCTCCTTGACAGAGTGAAGTTTGCGGCTGTTGCCAAGATTTCTGCTTACCCTTTATAGTAGTTACAGAACGTCCCACATAGCCAGTCGCCTGTTGTGGACAGCCCTTGGTATTTGTAAGTTTTGCTGTCTGCCTTGTGCCCCACATGCTTCTGTGGGTGTTTCCCCGGGGTGGGCTCCGTAACCTGGAATGGGGTGAGTGGAAAAAGCTTGGCAGCTAGAGATGTGACCCGGAAGTACTGGCACAGCAAAGAACTGTCTTTTATTTATGTATTTCTCATTGAGGTGAATATTTGTAACTAGAATTCACCACTTCGAGTGTCAATTTGCGGGAACACAGCACATGTGCGGTGCCGTGCAGCTGTGTGGCACCCAGAACATTTTGGTCCTCGCAGTAGAAAACCTCGCTCCCCTATTTCCCCACTCCTTGCCCCCGGCAGCCACCAGGCTGCTTCCTGTCTCCATAGAGAGCTTCATATAAATGGAATCATGCAGCGTGTGGCCTCTGTGTCTGGCTTGTTTCATTTATCGTGTTTTGACGGTCCACCCATATCCACTCCTTTTTATGGCTAAACAGTTCTCTCCTGGTGTGTGTGTCCACTCACGGGCCGGTGGGTGTCGGGGTTGTGTCCTCTTCTTTAGTTCTGCTTGGGATGTGCACGTACAAGAATGCATTTGGGTTTCTGTTTTGTGTTCTTTGGGGTGTGCTGGCCTGCCTAGAAGTGGGACTGCCAGGCCGTGTGGTCACCCTCGGGGGAGCTGTCAGCACCGTGGTACGTTTCCAGCAGAAGCACAGGGCTGCGGGCGCCTCATCGCCTCACTGCAGCTGTCCCCAGGGACGAGAAGCGGCGTCCCATCCTGGTTAGATTGCATTTCCCACTGAGTGTCCTGCACGGGCTGTGGGCCATCTGTATCTTCGCTGGAGAAGTCTTGCCTGGAATTTAATTGTGTTGTCTTGATTGTGAGCTGTAAGAGTCCCTTATTTTGGAAACTGGAATCTTACCAGATATATGATTTACAAATAGTTTCTCCCATTATTTGTCTTTTTTCACTTTTTTATTTTTGTTGTTATTCGAGAGAGAGAGAGAGAGAGAGAGAGAGAGAGCCCACCCTCTCTCCACTGGTTCACTCCCTAAATGCCCGTAGTAGCCGGCACTGGGCCAGGTGGAAGCCAGGAGCCTGGAACTGCATCCAGGTCTCTCACCGAGGTTGCAGGGAACTAAGTACGTGAGCCAATATCTGCTGCCTCCTGGAGTGTGCGTTAGCAAGGAGCTGGATCAGAAGTGATGGGGTGTGGGGAGGGGGTCAGTGCTGTGGTGCAGTGGGTTAAGTCTCCACCTACAGTGCTGGCATCCCATATGGGCGCCAGTTCGAGTCCCGGCTGCTCCTCTTCCCATCCAGCTCTCTCTGTGGCCTGGGAAAGCAGCAGAAGATGGCCCAGGTACTTGGGCTCCTGCACCTGCAGGGGAGACCCATCTGAAGCTCCTGGCTTCTGGCTCCTGGCTTTGGATCGGCACAGCCCTGGCCATTGTGGCCATTTGGAGGGTGAACCAGCGGATGGAAGACTTTTCTCTCTGTCTCTGCCTCTCACTGTCTGTAACTCTACCTCTCAAATAAATAAATAAATCTTAAAAAAAAAAAAAAAGTGACTGGGACTGGAACCCAAGGACTCCAAGGTGGGACATCTTAACCACTGCACTAGACACCTGCTCCTTGCTGTCTTGATGTCTTCTGACACAAAAGTCGGTAATGTTGAAGTCTAGTATATATGTTGTTTCCTTTTTTGGTCATACTTTGGTGTCATAGCTTTAAAAAAAAAAAAAAAGTACGGTCAGTTCCAAGGTCTAGAAGCTTTACCCCTAGGTTTTCTTCTAAGAGTTTCAGGCTTTTAGCTCCTAATTGCAGGCCATTGGTCCATTTTGCCACAGTTTTGTACATGCATGAGATGGGGTCCAGCTCCCTTTTGTGGCCTGTGGGCATGTGGGTGGTTGTTGCAGAGACTGCCCCTTCCTGTTGAAGGTTCCTCACCCCTGTTGAAGACCAGGTGGACGTGGTGTGTGGGTCGTCTCTGGACGCTCACTTCTCTGCCACTGGTCTCTCTGTCAGTCCTCTTGTCCATGTTGGGCTGTTTGGGTTGCTCTACCTTTGTAGAGATGCAGACTCAAGAAGTGTGAATCTGGCTCCTGGTGGGACTCCCAGAAATGCATGGTGTCCTTTCTGCCAACGTGTTCACTCCCAGAATGTCCGGTTTCTTAAGTCATCTGCCGTGTGCCAGGCCCTTTCCTGGGTGTTACAGGTGCAGGAGCAAATCAGAAGAAGAAGTCTGCCAATAACTTCAGTGGAGTGTCCTTGGAATTTTACTGAAAACATGTCCCAGGCACCAGGAGAGGCTGTGGGCCAGGATGCCCGCAGGAGTGGGCGGCTGGTGGGCAGCTGTCCGAGACCCTGTTCCTGGCAGCACAGCCCCCCAGCTGTGCTGGCCTTCAACTCTCCTGACAGGAAGACAACATGAGGGATTTGCATTGGCAGCAGGTGGAATTTGTCTGGTCAGGAGCCGACCGTGGGGAGGGGTGATGGTGAGGCCTGGGGCTGAGCAGCTGCAGGGGACAGAGGCTGAGGAGAGGCCCTGCAGCGGGCAGAGTCGATTATGGGGTGTCAGAAGACATCCTGTGGGAGCAGGAGGGGCAGCTGGAAGGTAGATTTGAGATTTCTCATAGGACAGGTGGTGGGAGCTATGGATGTGGATGAATTTTCTTTTCTTTCTTTTTTTATTTTTTAAAGTTTCATTTATTTGAGAAGCAGAGTTATGGGGGCCAGGGGGAGCAGAGAGAGAGAGAGAGGTCTTCCATCTGCTGGTTCATTCCCCAGATGACCGCAATGGCCAGAGCTGGACTGATCCAAAACGAGGAGCCAGGAACTTCTTCTGGGTCTCCCATGTGGGTGCAGGGGTCCAAGCACTTGGGCCATCTTCTGCCTTTCCGTCAGCATTAGCAGGGAGCTGGATTGGAAGAGGAGCTGCTGGAACTCAGACAGGTGCCCACTTAGCCTACTATGCCACAGCACCAGCCCCATTCTTTTTCTTTTAAAAAAATCAAATTGGGAGACCTTTTTTTCCCCTGCCTCCTTTGCAAATTTATGTTTTTAAACATTTTTTAACGATTTATTTATTTGAAAGAGTTACAGAGAGAGGTCTTCCATCCCCTGGTTCACTCCCCATATGGCTGCAACAGCCAGAGCTGATCTGATCTGAGGCCAGGGGCTTCTTCTAGGTCTCCCACATGGGTGCAGGGACCCAAGGACTCGGGCCATCTTCTACTGCCTTCCCAGGCCATAGCAGAGCTGGATCAGAAGTGGAGCAGCCGGGACTTGAACCAGAGCACATATGGGATGCTGGCACTGCAGGCCAGAGCTTTAACCCACTGTGCCACAGCGCCAGCCCAGCCCGGACACCTTTCTGCAATGCTAAGTAGAAAGGCACTGAGGGCTTTTGAAAACTGGCCAGCCAGAGTGGGATACTCACTCCATCCTGCGTGGCCCCTCCTGTGTTCCCTTCTGGAAGCCCAGGTGAAAAGGTGGAGAAGGGCCTGGAGGGGTTCCTGATGGAGGCCGCACAGAGGCGCTGTAGCTGCCTTTCAGATCGAGCAGTTGCTTAATTGATTAAAAAACTACATTCTGTAGTTGTTGAATGCATGTTTATATGCGGGGTCACAAAAGCAGGTTTACTTCTGTTCAAATGTTTTATATTACCTAATTTTAAAAGCTTTTTCTGGGGGCCGGTGCTGTGGCATAGTAGGCTAAGCTTCCACCTGTGGTCTTTCATCTGCTGGTTCACTCCCCAGTTGGCCACAACGGCTGGAGCTGGGCCAGTCCGAAGCCAGGAGCCAGGGCCTTCTTCCGGGTCTCCCACATGGGTTCAGGGGCCCAAATGCTTGGACCATCTTCCACTGCTTTCCCAGATGATAGCAGAGAGCTGGACTGGAAGAGGAGCAGCTGAGACTATGCTGGTGCCAAAAGCAGAGGATTAACCTACTGTGCCACAGTGCTGGCCTCCAGCAAATCTTAAAACAAAATATTTATTTATCCAAAGGAGAGATAGCTCTTTCATCCACTGCTTCATTCTGCAAATGACTCCCACAGCAGGGCAGAACCAGGCCAAAGCCAGGAGCCAAGAACTCCGTTCAGATCTCCCACATGGGCAGGGCTCCGACTTCTTGAGCCATCACCTGCTCCCCTCAGGGTGTACGTTAGCAGGAAACTGGAGTCAGAAGTGGAGATGGGACTCGAATCCAGGTCCCCAGCCTGGAAGGCAGGATCACAAGTGACTCCCTGTTAGCGGAAGTTGTGGCGGGGTTCTTGTCTTCACGCAAGAAAGAATTCAGACATGAGACAGAGCAAAGTAGCAAGGTTTATTGGGGACAGGGCATCCGTCAGATCGGAAGGGACAGAGAGAGCGCCCAGTCGCTGGGACTGGGGGAGAGCGAGGTCACATGGTTAAATGGAGAGAACACGTCTGGAGGCAGAGAGCTGGTGCTGAGCACAGATTCCATGGTTTCTCCTTCCCCTCCTTCTCCAGGACAAAGAAAATTCCTCCCAGGTTTTACTACTCAGTGCTTTCAGCCCAGCTGGGCAGAGGAGCTTCCCCTGGGGCACCTGCCTTGGAGCAAGGCTGTGCAGGTTTGCTCACTGTTATCAGGCCAGGTAGCCCATTTGGGGGTGAGGAGAGAGGATTGTCCTGGGGAGCTCCCCCTGTGGGAAGGGCTGCGCCCACCCCGGTGGGACTCTGCAGGTGAATCTGGGCTGCTCCTGCAGCCTGAGGGGCTCCTCAGGCCCCTCTCACACAGGCTGATTCCTGACTCCCACCTAACAGGGCCACTGGGCCAGGTGCCCAGCTTAGCGACTGCACGGTCTGGTAAACTCTGAGAGAGTTGTGTTAAAATGTCTCTGTGCATTTGTTGTCACTTGTATTTCTTTCCATTTTGCTTTATTTGTTTTGACAGGAAGCAGTGAGGGTGCATGGAAGCGTGCAGCGTCGCTCTGCCGTGAAGACGCCTGTACCCGCCCCGCACCTGGGGTTTCCAGTCCCTGCTCTGCTCCCTGCTAATGCACCCTGGGAGGCAGCGGGGATGGCTCAAGTGTTTGGGGCCCTGCACCCACGTGGGGACCCTGATGCAGTTCCTGATTCCTGGCCGGGCCTGACTCAGCCCTGGCTGCTGCAGGGTTAGGGAGTGAACCAGCAGATGGGAGGCCTCTGTCTCTGTCTGCCTTTCAAGGAAATAAAAAATGAAGTCTTAAAAGTAAATCCGTAGTTGCTTTATCCCGTCCTGTGTCAGGTGCTCTGGCCTCGTGTCTTCATCCTGCTTCTTCAGTCTTTCTGTATTCTTAGGTCTCTGTTGGATTGTTCTTTACAGCACATGGCTTGCTTTTGTTTGTTTTTAATCTAATGATTCGTCCACTTGTTATCAGTGTAATTACTGAGATGTTTGGATTTAAGTCTCCTATCTTATTTTATGCTTTCTCTTTTTCCCCCTACTGGTTGTTGTTGTTATTAGAGACAGAGAAAGAGCTCAAGCGCCCCCACCCACTTCACTTGGGGCTGGAATGGGAACCCCGGGCACTCCCACTGGGCCGAGTGGCCGCCCTGGGTTGGTTTTTAGCCTGGGGATGTTTGGTGTCCAGCACTGTCTGTGGAGAGAAGGCTGCTTCCCTCTGCTCCTGGTAAGGATCTGTGGGTGACAGTTGTCGCATCAGTTTGGGCCATTTCCCTACCGTGCCACAGCTCTGACTCCTGTGGCTTTCCAGCAAGTCTTGGAGCAGGTCAGGGTCAAGTCCGCTCTCTGACGTTGCTGTCCTGTAGGAGGCCTTGTGCTGACCATGCTGGGTCTGTTACCTTTTCGTTGAAGCTTAGAATTCGTTGATGTTTCTGTTTGTCTTTGGAATTTTTCAGTCCCACTGTGCGGGTCTGCGTAGGAATTCCCTTTTACTTGGTCTGCTGCGCGTCTGTGGCATCTTCGCCACTCCCTGCTGCACGACTGTTAGCCTTCAGCAGTAGATTGCCCGGCCCTGGTTCCTCGCCCGCCTGTGTTTCATCCAGTACTTTCTTCTGATCTGTTCTCTAGTTTGTCAATATCCTGCTCTGTAGTAGAGACTAAAGCTCTTCTATTAGGTTTAAACTTTTTACTTCCTCTTTGTAGAAATTCTCTTTGGATCTTTTTCGTATCTACCATATTACTTTTTATGCTTTTCAATCCTTAGTAGCTATTTCAAGCTTACCTTGTGTTTTTTCTTTCAAGTTAAATAGAACACAGTGTCGTTTATTACTAGTACCTGGTAAGATCGGGCGCTGTGGGTCTCTTTGGCTTCTTCTGGTTCTTGCAGGATTCAGCCAGCTAAAGCGAATCCCTCACTCACAAAGGCGTCTCATGGCGAGCCAGCCGTCTTCCCCTGTGCTTTCTCCCTGGCTGCAGCATCCGTGCGGGCAGCACGCAGAGGAGGCCTGCATCCCCTCCGTCCTGGCCCGTGAGGAGGCATGCTTGCAGTGTCACTCCCAGCAGCATCCGCGGTGGAAGCTGAGCTGAGGCAATGCTGTCTCGCTCCAGCTGGAACAAGGACAGGGTCTGTCCCCTGCGCACCAGACAACACCCTGGCACGTGGCAGTGTCAGCAGTGTCTGCGAGGAGTGGGTGGGTGAGGTCACCGGATGCCCAGGATCTGCCACTGCCACCCCATGCCCCAGTTCTGGAGAACGGTCGGAAGTGATGAGGCAAATGGCAGTCACCACTGAGCTGAGAACATGGGGTTCACAGCACTACTCTCAGCTCTGGTGACTGACTTAAAGGTGCTTTTTATTTTTTTAAAGATTTTATTTGGGAGGTAGAGTTACGGGGGGGGGGGTGTCTTTCATCTGCTGGTTGACTCCCCAGATGGCTGCAATGGATCTGAAGCCAGGATCCAGGAGCTTCATCCGGGTCTCCCATGCAGTTGCAGGGCATTCACTGCTTTCCCAGGCCACAGCAGAGAGCTGGATTGGAAGTGGAGCAGCTGGGACTTGAACCGGCACCTGTATGGATTTTAAGAAGTTTCTGTGTTGTTCACTGTGGCCCAGGGTGACGTGATGGCAGACAGGGTCCCCCGCTGCCCCGTGTGCACTGGCGTCGTGAAGCCCGACATTGTGTTCTTCGGGGAGCCGCTGCCGCAGAGGTTCTTCCTGCACGTGGTCGACTTCCCCATGGCGGACCTGCTGCTCATCCTGGGCACTTCCCTGGAGGTTCGTCAGCTGCGGGGAGTGGCCGTGGGGCAGCTGCAAGGGCCGTGGTGTGGGGGAAAGGAGGGGTGCTGAGGTAGGGACGCGCCTCCCAGGTCAGTGCAGGAAGACTGACCCCGGGACAGAGGACAGAGACTGTGGGGAGCAAGGGCTGGAGTGAGCAGTTTGGTCCTGAGGGAGGCGGAGCTGTGGGCCAGTGTGAGGCAGCCTGGGCAGGGAGGCGGGCTGGGGCAACACAGGAGGGGAGCCACCTGGGGCACACCCAGCCCTCTGATGCAACAGTCAAGCCCTGCGCTCCCTGAGTCTGAGTCTCAGGAATTTCCCGAACACACGAGAGCAGGGAGTGAAGCTATGACGTGAGCTGGTACCTGCCTGGGTGCAGGCAGCAGGCATGTGGAGGGCCAGAGCAGCCTGTGCCCGGGGTGCCCAGCTGGCCACAGAGGCCCAGGGCTTGTATTTGCCCAGCAAGTGCTGGTGAGACAGGCCCTGTTTTGGTGCTTGGGACAGACAAGGTGCCACATTGCCTCAGGAGAACCGAGAGGCTGGAACGGGCTGCAGCCTCTCTTGGCTGTGTGGCGTGCACATTGTCAGGAGGGTGATGGAGCCGAGTGGTAGACAAGGGTTTCAGCTGAGGGTCGTCTGGCAGGAGATGCCGCAGTGAGGGCCAGCTGGCGTCGGCAGTTTGGCTGCCGAGGGTTGGGCAGAGAGACGGTAGCAGCAGCTTCCTGCGTGGTGGGAGCCAACCGCAGGGACCGAGAGGGGAGCAGGCAGCCCGGCAGAGGCCTTGCAGGTGGCTGGATAACCAGCGAGGGCCGATAGAGGGACGGATGCGGAGGGGTTGGTAGGGGAGGAGGCCAGGCCGTGCTGGGGCCATGGTGGTGGGCAGCACATGACGTGGAGCCTGGCTGACCACCCGGCTGCCTGGTGTGGACACAGGAGCCTCTGCCATCTTCATTTTCAGAGATAAGAAATCTTTTCTCCTGATTGTGTAGGTCCTAGGGGACCAGCATGGTGGTGCAGCGGGTTGAGCCGTGGCTGGCACTGCCGACATCCCGGATCAGTGCTGGTTTGAGTTCCAGCTTTCTGCTATGCACCTGGGAAGGTGGTTGAAGGTGGCTCAAATACTTGGGTCCCTGCAACCCATGTGGGAGACCTGGGTGGGACGTGGGTGCCTCGAGCACCTGGCCAAATGCCTGCCCCTAGTACTATTGTTTTTAAGACTTACTTATTTACTTAATTAGAAAGGCAGAGCAACGGAGAGACGAGATAGAGCCTCCATCCACTGGTTCACTCCCCAGATGGTCACAACAGCCAGGGCTTGGGGTAGGCTGGAGCCAGGAGCTCCACGTGGTTCTCCCACGGGGCTGCAGCCATCACCGCTGCCTTCCCAGGGTCCTTAGCAGGAGCTGGACCGGAAGTGGAGCAGCCAGGACAGGAGTTGGCACTGATAGGGGAGAGCAGCTTAGCAGGCCCCTGTGCTGGGAACATTTGTGGTGATGAGAGGCTTTGAAATCTCTAAATTTTCTACATGGTAATATTTTTTGGTAGATAGCAGCGAGGTGGTATTTACACAGTCACATCTCCTTTTTCCTTTGTTTTGTGTTTTTTTTTTTTTTTTGACAGGCAGAGTGGACAGTGAGAGAGACAGAGAGAAAGGTCTTCCTTTTGCTGTTGGTTCACCCTCCAATGGCCGCCACGGCTGGCACGCTGAGGCCAGCGCACCGCGCTGATCCGATGGCAGGAGCCAGGTGCTTCTCCTGGTCTCCCATGGGGTGCAGGGCCCAAGCACTTGGGCCATCCTCCACTGCCCTCCCGGGCCACAGCAGAGAGCTGGCCTGGAAGAGGAGCAACCGGGACAGAATCCGGCGCCCCAACCGGGACTAGAACCTGGTGTGCCGGCACTGCAAGGCGGAGGATTAGCCTATTGAGCCACGGCGCCGGCCTTTCCTTTGTTTTATCTGATTCATCTTGCCTAAAAAATGCCCTTCCCAATCCTTACTTATAAACCCTCAATTTTCCTCAAGAATTATTTTGTTTACATTTGAGTCTTTAATTATTTTGAAATCTTTCCAATGAAAGGCATGAACTGAGCGTTCTCTTCCCAGGTAATTCATACCGTGTGTGAACCTGGCATCGGGTGCTGGGTGGAAGGCTGACGGCATGAGGGGCAGAACCTCAGCCCTGCTGTGCAGGGACCCGGCCAGGGGGCACCAGCCCCTCCTGAAGGCAGGGCAGCTGGGTCAAAGACGCCAGAGCGGGAAGCAGGAAAAGGAGGAGCGGGGCACCCAGGCCAGGCCGGTGGCCGAGGGGTGGACCCCGCGCTCCTCAGGTTTGGGCTGTTTTTCAGGTGGAGCCTTTCGCCAGCTTGTCTGAGGCCGTGCGGAGCTCCGTGCCCCGCCTGCTCATCAACTGGGATTTGGTGGGACCCTTGGCTTCTCGTCCTCGTGGCAGGGACGTGGCCCAGCTCGGGGACGTGGTTCACGGCGTGGGAAAGCTGGTGGAGCTTCTGGGCTGGACAGAAGAGATGCACGACCTTATCCAGCGGGAAACTAGAAAGGTACGCTGGCCACGCAGGACTGGCCAAGCTCTGGGGTCCGTTCCGCCTGGCATGGAGCCCGCTGGTTAAACCAGGAATTTGGTGTGTTGCTGTTGCCCTGTGCTGGGCACTGACTGGACCAGCGACCTCCACCTAGAGGTGAAGACACTGGCTCTAACGGCACTCACCTGTGGTCGGACAGCCAGCGGCCGCCACGTCTGCACTCTGACCAGACGGCTGCCCTTTGAGGCCTGGAAGGTGGCCGTGGGCTGATGCCGGTCACAGAACCTCTATGCCTGGGTGGGACCAGGCTGGCCCTGGGGCAGTGAGGGCCTCTGGCCCGTTACTGTGTCCCGAGGCTTTCCAACCTCCACGATAGCAAAGTCGCAGAAAACAGTTCCCCTGAGCCTCATGTGGCGTGCATGGCCGCATACCGAGGGCTGTTATCTGAGAGGCAGCAGAAAGCATTCCATTATGGCTACAGGCAGGTGTGACACTGCCCGTGTCCCACCGGACACCTAACAGTTGACCTGTTTGTCCCTAGTCCTGATTCCTTAGCCACAGCTGTGCGCGCCTTGAGGTTCAGGGCTGTGGAGCCAGCACTCTCCTCTTGCATCCCACGGGCAGTGGCCCCGGCCTTCTGGTCGCAGCCTGGTATCTCACCAAGACTGAACCACGGAGAGGACGCGAGGCTTCCTGGGGGTCTGAGACAGCACTTAGCGTCCACACCCTGGTCCAGGTGTCAGCGCTCTCGGGTCAAGAGCCGCTTACTCCAGTGCTTGGCTGTGAGCCTCATGACACAGACAGTAGTAAAGACCTTCAGACACGTTGCCGGGTCACCTCGGCCTGGAAGCTGACAGGACACTCCCGGGTGTCTCCTGCTGCTCACTGGCCAGGTCAGCCTGGCGGGCGCAGAGGGAACCTTTTTCTGCTTTTCTGGTTCCACACAAACACAGACTGCAGCCAGGGCCCTTGGGGATTCCGGAAGTAGCCCTGTAGCCCTGGGAAGTCCTTTTCCAGTAGTAAATGTTTCTGGCAACGTGAGCGCGTGTCCATCCTGAGGTGGGAATCAAGGCCCCTCAGGACGCGCCCGTCAGCCGTGCTGTGCCACGCCTGGCGCACGGCAGCACTTGCAGGGAGTGCAGCTTACTTCATGGCTGTCTTGCGCGTCTTCAGCTGGGTTGACCTGGGCCTAAGATCTGCGGGCCCATCAGCTGTTGACCCAGTCGCTCTCCCCTGTGCTCCAGCTTGACGGCCGGGACACATAGGATGCTCGCCCACGTTCAGGAAGCGGCTACATCGCAGAGAGCCACATCCGGCTTCTGGTGAGACCATGTGCCTGAAGACAGCTTTGGCCGAGCCAGGACCTGTGACCTGGAGCAGCAGACGGCTGTGCCTGCCACTGCGATGGTGTCTCATCCTGGAGACGGGAGCTGTCCGCTTGCTGCTGGACTCGGGTGGGGTGGCCCTCTCGAATCCCAGAGCAGTCTGCCTGTCCCCTTGGGGGCAGCCCAGCGTCTGCTGAGGGCCGAGTGACGCCCTCCGGGTCTTCCGGCACATGGGTCTCGTCAGTGTGACCGTTCTGGCACAAAGTAAATTTTAATAGAAAAAACTGTGTTTCTCTCTTCTGAGGGACAACTGATGTGAACGTGGAACGGGGCCCTGGAAGGCACTCAGAGGAGGGAGGACCCAGCTCATCCCCTGCCCCCAGGGCTTCCTCAGACGTGGAGACCTCGCCAGCAGCGTGGCTCAGGCCGCCCCATGTACTTCCGCACTGGGCGCCCGTCTTGTGCAGTGGCTGCTTCCCCTCTCGCACACCTATGCACACCCTCCTTCCTAGCGTGTGAGCTGTTGTTACCTGGGCAGAAGCACCACCTGTCCCCGAGCTACCCGGAAGGTGTCCCCAGTGAGAACAAAAACGGTGGCCATCGAACAGGGCCGAGCTCTAGGGAGAGTGTATTTCTACTTCCCCTTTACTTGCTGTTTTACATAAATTCAGACACACATTCTTGCCCAAAACCGTCTTTATTGTAGATGTTTCTGTGGATTTCAGGAACCTCAAGATCTCGACTTACGGTTTCATGAGAGGCATTTACGTCTCAGCTGGTGGGAAGGGTCAGGACTCGGCTGTGACAAGGGCCAGAGAGAGCAGAAGAGGCCACTAGTCCTGAGCTCAGTGGGGACAGAAACAACGGGCCTTGGAAGAACAGTGTGTTTGAGACGTCTTTGTGCATAAAATGCTAGCAGCTTCTTTCCCCCCCGTGAGGTGAGCACGTGCCCCACGGCGCTCTGGCCAGCCCCAAACACGCACCCACATCTGCCCCTGCCCGCCTTTCACATGCTTCTCTGTCATCCAGGGCAGGCTCTGCCCAAACCCTCTTGGCACACGTGAGAGAAAACAACTTCATTTGTGGAAATCAAGTGCCCAGAGTTACAGCAGGACAAGACCGTCAGGTCCTGGGGACAGGAAACTGGACCTGCGGCGAATCACAAGCAGAACCTTGGGAGGGAAGAGAGAGGCACGGGGCCCAGGGGCCGGTGGGACGAAGCTTCCCCGGCCTGCGGCCCCTGGGACAGCTCCAGAAGCAGCACCAGTTCTGAAGGGGCAGAGAGGGGGCCTTCCTCAGTCAGGGTCCGAGTCAGGGTCGGAGGAGAGCTGCCCGGCCATGGTCTCGCACATGGCCTCCTGCAGGGATGTGAGGTGACCCTGGGGACTCATCCCCATGGGCTGGATGACTTTCTGCCTGCAGGAGAGAAGTGCAGGAGGCTGGGCCAAGTGTACCGCTCACGCTGCCCCCGCCCCTGCCATGAACGGGAAGCTTGGGTGAGACCTTGTGTTAATCGGGCCCAAGCCCAACTACTGCCCCTTACTGGTTTTGAGACATTAGGCAATCTCTATGTTTATCAGCTCTGCCCATGATGGGCACAGCGCGGATCACATCTCCACTCCCCCCGGGGGACCTCCAACCTCAGAATCCTAAGCCCCCTGATCCCACCTCCCAGGGCTCACGCGCCAGCTCACCCGTCCTGGGACTGCACGCCCTCCTCCCCGTGCCACGCACCTGGAGAGCTTGTCAAACATGTTCACCAGCTTCATGGCCTCGTGCTCCTTCTGCTCGTCCGTCATGCCCTCCATGGGGTTGGGCGGCTTCTCCTCCACCCTCCCGGTCACTGGGTTTATGCTGCTCCCCAGGATAGGGAACACGGGCAATGAGTGGCTCCAGGACAGGAGGGCCTACCTAGGCAGGCGGCTCCCACAGCTTCCTGCCCAGGCCTGAACGGGCAGGAGACCCGAGGCCTCCCTGTAGGGGCACCAGTCTCTGCTGTCTCGTCAGGCCGACACATCACTCGGACACACCTGCCTGAGACCCCGTCCTGCCCACCACACAGTGGACCCTGGGCAGTGGGGACGTACGCACCTGGCCTTGGCTTCCTTGTACTCGTCTGTGTCCGTGTCCTCGTCTTCCGAGTACTGGCCCTCCGGTCGGCCTCCTGCCATGAGGCCCCTGGCGGCCAGGAGACCAGCAGCGTTCCCGTAGCCCGTGTACTTGATGAATCGGGGCACTGAGGAACAAGGCACACGTGCGTGTTCCAACGCGGCTGGGGCAAGTGGGGCAGGGCTGGGCTCCCCCACTCACCACTCTCAGAGCACAGGACGAACAGGAACTCGGCGGCCACCCGCTTCACGTCCGTGTCCAGGTGCGTCATGAGGCGGACGAGCTTGTTCCTCAGCAGATCCCCCACCTCGGGCCGGGTCTTCACGTCCCGCAGCGGGGGCAGCACCTGGGGGGGCAGCTGGCCCTGAGCCTGGGGTCTGTGCCCAAGGCCCGCCCCCATTCCTGGAGCGCCTGCTTCTTTGCCACATACCTGGGCTTTCAGGAACTTCCTGGCCGGGCGGTGCATGCGGGCACACTCGGTCAGCACGCTCAGCACAGGGGCGACACCCTCCTTCAGCCTGTGTGTCTGCAGAGGAGTCTCGGTCACCATGCTGTGCCCCCACCGGCCTCAAGGCCTGGACACCACCCCAGCTGGTCTTGGCAACTAGGGCTTGGGAAGAAGCCCCCTCACCCTGCCCCAGTCAGCCAGCCAAGGACAAGAGCCGGTGATGACCATGTGTCAGCTGTGAAAGGAGCAGGCACAGGACCCAACTCAGACCAGAAAGCGTCCCGAGTCCCGACTGCTGCGAGCTTCCGCAGCTGAACCAGGACTGAGGACATTCAGGGCTGCTGCGCCCCGAAGCACATGGCCCCTGCGGCGACGTCACTCCTGTCCCGCCCAGCCTCCTTCGCGAGCTCAAGGGACCCCAGCTCCAGTGGTGGTGGCAGCAGCTCCGGGACAGCCGGCCACAGCCAGGGGTCCAACGCCAGCTCCCCCCTCACTGAGAACATCTTTCGCTCGGGCCATGCAACATGCATGGGCCAGGGGCTTCTCAGGATCACGCGGGGGGAGCCACAGAGACCTGAAGATGAGGAGCACTGCTGGACCCGGGAGCTCCCCCATGGCCAGCAGAGGTGTGCATGTCTGTGCCAGGGGACTCTGAAACGCTTCTCAGGAGACAAATCACACCGCTGCAGCCGGCACAGAAACACCAGGCCAGAGCCACTGGGGTGCCTGTGGCAGGCGCCCCGCCTACCTGCAGCAGACGCTTCTCCAGGAAGCCGAGCAGGACCTGCAGCACGTCCATGTTCACGCCCATGAACTCCAGGGAGCCTTCCTGAGGCTCCAGGGCAAGCAGAACGTCCAGACACTTGAGGGGCAGGTTCCCCAGCAGGTTCACCGTGTGGCTGGGCGCAGAGGGGGCAGCGTTAGGACACGGGTGCAGGCCCTGGGGACACCCTGCAGGTGCCACACATGGTGTGAGCCAGTGTCTGGGGCCCTGAGCGGCAGCGCAGGGAGCAAGGCTGGGATGGTCTCAGGGGCCCTGCTGTGAAGGCACCAATCAGAATCAAGGCTGCCCCGGGCTCCAGCCACCAAGAGTGGGGGCAAGGGGCCACGCTGCTCTCAAGACTGTACCTCCCCTCCCACCGCCAAGTCCCTGCCGCGGGTCCGGCCACGTGCCCCGCCCTCACCCGTGGAACTCCTCTGTGCGGTCTCCAGCAGCAGCCACCATCAAACAGTGCCGCAGCAGGGTCCCCAGGCACCGGTACAGGGCAGCGTCTTCCTGACCAGAGAGGAAGCCCCACGCGTCCCCGTCACTACCACTCCAGGCCGCACCTCTGCAGTGCCCACCGCACCCGCCTGACCACGTGCCCAGGACTAGACCCTCCCCAGCGCCCGGGCTGCGCTGCCCTGACCACGCCACGTGTGCCCTCAGCGTGGTGCTCCAAGTACACTTCCTGGCTTGAGAACCCACTGGATGCCACTCAGTAAAGTCGCTGCACGCCCTGGCCCCACTCCCCGAGCTGGGACGTCTCCCTGCCCTCGCCCCGTCTCACACCCCGAGCAGCAGGCCCGGTCCGCCGGCTCTCACCTCGTCCACCTCCCTCTTGACCGAGTCGAAGGTGATGTTGAAGAGCACTTTGAGGATCTCCATGGCCCGCTCGGTCTCCTGCGGGGGGAGGAGGGCGGGCGGGCTCTCCTCCGGGCCCACGCCCAGCGTCAGCTGCAGGGCCTCGGTCAGCAGGTGCACTCCCCGCAGCTCCTCAAACAGCTGCTGGCGCACGTCGGCGCGCAGCGCCGTCAGCAGAAAGAGCAGCCGCAGGTCGAAGAACCGCACGTCGTGCGGGAGGCGCGGCTCCCGGCACAGCCGCACGCGCTCGGCGAGCCGGGCCACCAGGCGGGCCTCGGCGGCCAGCACCTGCGCCGCGGGGCTGCTCAGCACGAGGTTGCACAGGCACTTGAGGGCCTCGAGGACGACGTCCATGTCTGCGCGCTCGGGCACGCGCCCCTCCGAGGGGGCGACCCCGGCATAGCCGGCCAGGGCCTGCAGGCTGCGGCGGCTGGAGAACGGCTCGAGGCAGCCGCGGTCGCGGGACAAGATGCGGACACTCTGCAGCCAGGTGACGCGGTGGGCGGCGGGCAGGCCGCGCTCCAGGACCGCGACCAGCAGCTCCGCGAGTCTCTGCGGGCGAGGAGAGGAGCGGTTCCACGGGGCCTCTCCCGGCGCCTCGCGGCCGCAGCCCGCACCGCCTCGGCCCCGCACTCACCTTCCGGTCCTCCCGCTGGGCGTCGTCAAAGGCGAAGCTCTCGGAGTGCTGCGGAGAGAGCCGGCGGGCCCAAGTCCGGTGGGGCTGGGACCCGCGCCCCTCGGAGGGGGCCGCCCGCGGCTCGGCGGCAGGGTCTACACCCGCTCAGCGCCGCCCGCCACCCAGCGGCAGGGTCTACACCCGCTCAGCGCCGCCCGCCACCAGGCGGCAGGGTCTACACCCGCTCAGCGCCGCCCGCCACCCGGCGGCAGGGTCTACACCCGCTCAGCGCCGCCCGCCACCCGGCGGCAGGGTCTACACCCGCTCAGCGCCGCCCGCCACCCGGCGGCAGGGTCTACACCCGCCCAGCGCCCCCTCACCTCGCGGTTGTACGCCCGCAGGGCTTCCACCACCTCGTCCTCTTTGCCCGCCTCCACGGCGTCCGCCACCGCCCGGGGCTCCATGCCCGGCAGGCGAGAGAGAACCTCGCCCCGCGCTCCCGGGCCGCGTCCGCCGGCCCCGCCCTGGCCCGGAAGCCCCGCGCCCCGGCGTGCGCGGCGCCGCGGGCGGGACCAGCGCGGGAGGCCGGCTCGGCGGCCACCGCCCCTTCCGTCCCCGCCCCGCTCGCGGGGCTCGACCGCGCCCCCGGGTTCCGACGCCGCGGAGCGCGAGGCCGGCCGCGCGAGCCGCGG
Source organism: Oryctolagus cuniculus (assembly GCF_964237555.1). Classification (NCBI taxonomy): domain Eukaryota; kingdom Metazoa; phylum Chordata; class Mammalia; order Lagomorpha; family Leporidae; genus Oryctolagus; species Oryctolagus cuniculus. The sequence continues at coordinate 3,771 of NC_091432.1, read as the reverse complement.
GGCGGCCCCGGCGCCAGGACTCAGGCGGAGCTCCGAGGAGGGGGCATTGCGGGGGCAGAAGCCGCGAGGACTGGCGGCCGGGAGGGAGGCGCGGGGCGACGGCGGCAGCCGCGCGAGCGGCCGTCCTCGCCCCGCCCCGCCCGGGCCGTCCCCCGCGGCGGACCCGCCACGCCCCCTGCGAGCGTACGCGCAGATGTGACTGGCACGGCGAGTAACCAACCAGCGCCGCAAGCGCAGGCTGCCCCGCCTCCGTTTCCGGGCGCCCCCGCGGCACGGCGCCCCTCGACCCCGGCGTCCCGGGCGGAAGTCGAGTGGGTCCGAGGCGGACGGGACGGGGCGGGGCAGGGGGTGGGCACCGCGGAGGCCGGGCGCTCGCTGGCCGGGCCCAGGCCCGAAGCCCAGTCCTAGTACCTGCGCCACGTCAGGCGCCGGCGGCTGCGGAGTGCCTGGGACCGCGGGGCACAAGCGGAGCGCCATGGCCGACTGGGCTCGGGGTGAGCGCGGAAGGGTCAGGCCGGGCCGGCGTCGAAGCCTCTGCCCGCGGGGGCGGGTTACCGGCGGGGAAGACCCCGCCGGGCGGAGTGGGGGCGGAGCCGAGTTCCGGCCTGCGCTGTCCCCGGCCGGACCCGGGACGCGGTGAGGGGGCGCCGGGCCCTCTGCTGCGTGCGCCTGCGGGGTTCGCGGGCCCGGGCCTGGGACGCGGGCGTGCCGCTCCTTCCGTGCGGGCTCGGGGCCGGCCGCAGCCTGGACACGGCTGGGCCCCGTTCTCCCGCTTGGAGTCCGTGTTCTTGTCTGAAGTGACTCCGAACGCGGAGCAGTGAGGGCGCTGGCGCCCCTTGCGTTGGGGCCTGGGCGGGCTGCCCCCCCCCCCCACGGGCGGCAGGAAGCCGGCGTGAACCCCGCGCACTGTGCGGGGCCGGTCTACCCCGCGCCGATGTAACGGGAGCTCGGCCAAGCCTGCGCCCCGAGCGTGGGAGGAGGCCCCGTGTGGGGTGGGGTGGGGTGTCGAGTCAGGCAGCCCAAGGACCTGTCCTCGGGTGGGCTTCCCTGGTCCTATGCTGATCACTGGTCACCGCTTGAGGACCTGGTCCCCGGGGGCCGCCCGCCTTCCTGTCACTGCTGGGCGCAGGCGCAGTTGACGGTTGGGGGCAGGTGTTGCATCTCCCCAGTACCCCAGCTTGATCCCAGCTCCCAGAGATGCTGCCCACCGGCCCTGCATGTGGACAGGATGTGGGCCCACGTGACAGGCGCCGTGTGGACAGGATGTGGGCCCACGTGACAGGTGCCACACAGCCTGTCTCACCTGCACAAGCTCTGCCGCCAGGAGCTGGGTTGGGTCTGGACGTGCCCAGCACAGACATGGGTGGGCTTAGGCCCCTCAGCCTTTCTTTTCTCGTAGCTCAGAGCCCCGGAGCTGTGGAGGAGCTTCTAGACCGGGAGAACAAGCGCATGGCTGACAGCCTGGCCTCCAAAGTCAGCAGGCTCAAATCGGTCAGTGCTCCAGCGGGCGCCCTGGGGAGTGGGCTGAAGGAGCATAGGGGCCCGGGGTCCTGCTTGTCCTGCCCACTGCTGTAGCTGGAGGAGGGTGGGGGCCCAGGCTCCTGCTTGTCCTGTCCACCGCTGTAGCTGGAGGAGGGTGGGGGCCCGGGGTCCTGCTTGTGTTGTCCACTGCTGTAGCTGGAGGAGGGTGGGGGCCCGGGGTCCTGCTTGTCCTGCCCACCGCTGTAGCTGGAGGAGGGTGGGGGCCCGGGGTCCTGCTTGTCCTGCCCACTGCTGTAGCTGGAGGAGGGTGGGGGCCTGGGGTCCTGCTTGTCCTGCCCAATGCTGTAGCTGGAGGAGGGTGGGGGCCCGGGGTCCTGCTTGTCCTGTCCACTGCTGTAGCTGGAGGAGGGTGGGGGCCCGGGGTCCTGCTTGTCCTGTCCACCGCTGTAGCTGGAGGAGGGTGGGGGCCCGGGGTCCTGCTTGTCCTGTCCACCGCTGTAGCTGGAGGAGGGTGGGGGCCCGGGGTCCTGCTTGTCCTGTCCACTGCTGTAGCTGGAGGAGGGTGGGGGCCCGGGGTCCTGCTTGTCCTGCCCACCGCTGTAGCTGGAGGAGGGTGGGGGCCCGGGCTCCTGCTTGTCCTGCCCACTGCTGTAGCTGGAGGAGGGTGGGGGCCCGGGGTCCTGCTTGTCCTGTCCACTGCTGTAGCTGGAGGAGGGTGGGGGCCCGGGCTCCTGCTTGTCCTGCCCACCGCTGTAGCTGGAGGAGGGTGGGGGCCCGGGGTCCTGCTTGTCCTGGCCACTGCTGTGTTCACCTTTTGAGGTCCCGGGCGACTGGTGGCACCGTGTCTGGCTGCCCTGTCAGCAGGCTCTGGCTGTCCTGAGGGAGAGCAAGCGCCACATTTGCTCTGCCGTCTCTGTCCCGACAGCTGGCCCTGGACATCGATAGGGATGCGGAGGACCAGAACCGGTACCTGGATGGCATGGTAAGGCTCTGTGGTCGTGGAGGCCACAGGCAGCTGTGCCCCCCAGCCCTGGGGCAGTGGGTCGTGGGCACTGCCGCACGTGACCTGCTGGGCCTCCTCCTGCAGGACTCGGATTTCACGAGCATGACCAGCCTGCTCACGGGGAGCGTGAAGCGCTTCTCTTCGATGGCACGGTCCGGGCGAGACAACCGGAAGCTTCTGTGTGGCATGGCCGTGGGCCTGATTGTGGTCTTCTTCATCCTCTCCTACCTCTTGTCAAGGGCAAGGACGTGAGCCGGCAGGAGCCAGGAGCAGCCGGTGTCTTCCCTGCTTGGCACACTGGGCTCCGGAGGATGTGCCTGCAAAATCCTCCTTTGAAATCGTGGTCGTGGGTCAGGAATCTTCTTGCTGTGAGGCGGCTGCCTGTGCCGCCTCCGTCCTCGGGAGCTGCTGTGGGCGTGGCCGTGTGTGGAAGAGGCCTTTCACCTGGGGAGACCGAGGCCCGACTCCCACCCCTGCCCTCGGGGCCGTGGCTTGTCTGGGCAGAGCAGCTCCTCCCAGCCCTTGGGGTTCTGGCAGGTGAAGGCTTCTCTGTCCTGGACCTGCCCAGTGAGGCCTGTCACCTGAGCCTGCAGCAGGCAGGGCCAGGGGCTGCGGCCTGACCACGGCGAGCCGCTTCCTCCTCCTCCTTCCTCCGCCTGGCCAGGGCTGCTGGGGTCGGTGCCAGTGTGTGCTAGGAATCCTGTGGGTGAAGCCGGACCTTTGGGGAGGGCTGGGGGTGCCCAGGACCCCTCCCTGTCCTGCAGCCAAGCGTCGGGGAGCAGAAACCCAGGTTCTGGGGCTCAGGACCCGCCCGGAAGATGTGTCTCCAGAACAGACCTGGAGGCTGGCGCGTCTGGTGCTGCCGAGTCAGGCGCAGAGTGTATGTTTTGTTTTGGGGGGGTGTCCCTGAGAGGACTTTCACCGCATCTGTTGGCAGTTGCCGCACGGTTTGCTGCTCCGCCGAGCCTGGTCTTCCTCCTGTAGCCACTCTCACCTTGCTGGGGCCGTGGAGCTCTGGGTCCCCTGCTAGCCTTTTTTAAAAAAGGATTTCTTTGAGAGGCAGAGTGTGAGAGCGAAAGATTGTTCATCTGCTGATTCACCCCTCAAATGGCTGCCGTGGCTGGAGCTGGGCCAGCCCAAAACCATAGCCTGGAACGCTGTCCGGGTCTCCCGTGGTGAGGCAGGAGTCCAGGCACTTGGGCCGGCCTCTGCTGCCCTCCCAGGTGCAGCAGTGGGGAGCTGGATTGGAAGTAAAGCTGCCCGGGCTTGAATCACCACTCGTATGG